>NC_090934.1:272078609-272401646 GCF_040938575.1 Ambystoma mexicanum
CAGGGTGAAAGTGTTTTAAGACCACTCCTTTTGTCCGCTAATAGTACAATTTCCTATGTGCGTCAACCGACTTTTTGTCCACTAAAGAAGTGATAAATCCGGCTGGTGTGCGCCTACATTATGTGATAATCCTATGACTGGCGCTATTGACCTGGCTGACTTGCTTTTGCAACACTAAATCATATCTTCCGCCCCTAAGCATGATATTATCAAAGCATTCATATTCCCCGCCTCTCTCCGTGACGTTACAGGGTGCGTCATCAAACGCGCCCAGTCCTCTCCAGTCCTAAGTGACTTTACACAGAACCCGGAAGACAACACCTATTATGTCACAACACAGCGTGCCACAATTCGGAATATGAAACAGTGATTTAAAAGCAAATAGCAAGATTGTAAATGTTGTAAAGTACATTTATGTGACATCAAATGTTTAGAGAATATTCAGCAATTTGCATTTGTCTTTGTTGTCGATCCGCAAAAGTTCATGTTGAGGCACGCAATGTTCCTTTGCAGTACAGAGGGTGTTAGATCAGCTTACAACTCAGTGCGCCACAATTCAGAATATGAAACTGTGGTTTAAAAGTAAACAGCAGGATTGTACATTTGGTAAAGTACATTTATTTCACATGAAATGTTTATTGAATATTCAGCGATTTGCTATTGTCTCTGCTGTCGATCAGCAATAATTTATTTGGAGCCACGCGTTGTTCCTTTGCGGTAGATAGGCTGTTGGTTTATGATAAAAGCAGTAAATGGTCGCTCTGATAATCAGAAGGTTGCTCCAAAAACGAGCCATTAGACCACCCTATTGGTTGGTATGTTGTTTGTAGGCGCTAGTACTGCGAAAGGGCATATTGGTCCTTGGCGATTGTCCCATAAAATGGTGAAGGTCATGAAGTTGCATATTTGGACCTGCACCTGTCAGTTGAAGTCCCCATCCGCAGGAGTCTGTAAATCATGACATAGGCAAAATGGGGCCACATACCTGTTTTAAAAAACATAAATTAGTCTCACCAGCCGAACTTCATTAAAAATCATCATTTTATTTATTAGGGCGTGAAACTATTTTCTATCGAAGATAGTGCAACGGAGTATGTTAATAATAAAATAATAATATTTTCCCATTCATATAGCACTAAGAACCTTAAGGTATCTAAGTGGTGCTTATTATTAACCACGGTGTGTGGTGCTCATTTATCGACCACGGAAGGATGAAAGGCTGAGTTTGGCCTTGCCGGGATTAAAACTTGCGTTGGCAAGCTGTGCATGGATGTGAAAGCGAGCGTTGTACTCGCTGTGCCGTTTGACAGGCTACAGTGAAGTGGCACAGCGAGTAGAGCGCTTGACCGCCTATAGACCGCTTAAATTATTTGTATTAACCCACCCTGTGTCGTCTGCCTTTTTCAGAGCCCTCTAAACAACAGGGGATCAATTTGGCGGTGATAGTGCGCTGTAGAAAACATTATGCCACTTTCAACGAACAAGTTCAACTTGAGCGGTCTTTAATGCTACGGTATTGTAATTATATTTGGTATAAAATAATCTAAAGGGTTACATACAGTACAATTGCAATATCCATTGTCTACGAGTAGTGCAGTCCCAAAATACGACTCAGCGTGTGCCAACGTTCTTTCGCATAGTGATATAATATATAAAAGTGGTTTCATTTCATAAATTTCATCCTTATCTTCTCTTACGTTTTAGCAACACTCCTTCAAGAGAAGTCTTTCATCACAATCTCTGTCTGTCAAGGTCAAAACACAATACAACCTTATAGTCCGCTTCGTGAGCCTCTCCGGGGCCCGAGAAAAAAATGGAAGCAGCTGACCTTCACTGTGTACGAGCATAAATTCTTACTTTGCAACATTCTGTGTAAAGCCATGTGTAGAAGTTGGTTTTTGCAAGCCATGTTTGTATATTTTGTGCGTGATATTAAAAACAGTTTGTTTAAAGGATGTTATGGTTTTAAGTACAGCCGAAAGACCCCTGAAAATCGCAAGTTATCGTAAGCTTTGAAAAATAACTCATGCCACCACCGTGCACTGCTAAGACTAACACCCAGGACATCAAAGATGACATCGCAAATGTCACTGATGAAATCACTGATGACATCACATGTGTATGTATTTTTCATGGAATTTGTGTACTAGGGATTTTTATTATAATGTTGCGAAAAAAGTATCAAGGATATTGCAATAAATCATACCATTATTAGTGCTTTGAACGATGCATTGATATAAATAGCATTGTATTATGGGATTCTATCTTGTATACTGAGCTACTAATGGAGAAACATAGCATTGTGTGCAGAGTACAAGATGAAAGTATAATATTTGTAATGTTAATGTGTTGAATAATGAAATGATAATTGTCCTGAAATGTTCGAAAATTCACAAAATGGGGGTGTTCTGAGGACGTTATTTGTATTGTGTGATTGCTTAGCTGTATGCAATGAGGGAATGGCACAGAGAGTATAGTGGACGCCGTCCGCGGACACCGCGGCTGTTCGTGGACAGGGCGTGCTACATCCGGGTTTTTCTAGGAAATCCAACATGGAAAAGAAGACTGTACGGGTCAGCCAATCAGATGTCGAGGTTGTGGATTTGTGTTGAAAGAGACTGTGTGTGGTGAAGATGGCAGAAGTGGAGAAAGTCAGGGTGTTGGTGCTCGGAGATATGTTTGTGCATGGTTTACAGCAGTAAGCTGAATGCAGGCATGTTGCAAAGAACTTTGATGTGAAAGGAGTGGAGGTGGTGTGGAGCACTGTGCCTGATTGCAATGTACAGGGAATTGTACAAGTTTGTGAGGATATGGCCACGATGAACAGTCCACATGTGGTAGTTTTGCACTATGGTGCTTTCCATTTGGGCAACGTCAGTGCCCCTACTTTGTTGGCTGATTTGGAACGCTTGGTTCAAGCCGTAATGAAGATCCTTCCAAATGCGTAAGTAATTTTTTCTGGATTACTACCTAGGGCAATATGGGACAATAGTTCAGTTCTTTGTCCTCAGCAAAACATTGCTAGGTGTGTCATCAACCGAGGCATGTGTGCCTTCATGCTTAGAGCTGGTATGTTCTTCTGTAACAATGAGAATATTGATGCCAGTAATGCTGTTAATTTTAAAGAAGATGGCATTTCTTTATCTTTTACGGGAAATACCTTTCTATTTTGGAATGTAATGGTTGCTTTGGAGAAGGTTATGTAAATATTTTAGGAGTAAAGTAAGAAAAAAAAACAAGAAAAAAAATACAAAATAACAGGTGTCTGTCAAGCATCTGTAAAAAAAAAGCGCTCTTTTCAGAGCCAACTTCAAAGGGGAAATGGGGCACAATATTTAAATTTACATTCACCACGCTCAGATTTTCGATATGTCCGCGGACATGGCGGTAGTCCGCGGACATGAAAATCACTATGAGGGGGATAGTATGTTCTATGTTACATGTATATGAAGTCAGGGATATTATGGTTAAGTTGTGCTACTAAAAACCTATGAAATTCAGTGAAAAAACTTTGTTAAAGGGACGTTATGGTTCAAAGTAAAACCGCCACCGTGCACTGCTAACACTAACACCCAGGACATCAAAGATGACATCACAAATGTCATTGATGACATCACTGATGACATCACATGTGCATTTACCTTTCATGAAAAGTCTGTACAAGGGATTCTTAGTGTAATGTTAATAAAAAAAGTGTCAAAGATTATTGGTATAAATATCAAGTGCTAATCAGTGCATTTAACTATGCATTGATATAAATAGCATTCTATTATTAACTTCAATCCAGTATACTAAGGTACTAATGTAGAAACATAGGCATTGTGTGCAGCATACATGATGGAGGTGCAATATTCATAAGCTTACCATGTTGAATATTGAAATGATAACTGTTTTCATATTAGAGTTTTGCGTACAGTGAAACTTGTGATAAGTAGGTAATAAAGCCCACTTACTACATAATTGCATTATTATACACAAATCACAAAGAGACAACACCACATACAAATATGAATATATACAAGGGAATTGAAGTAGGAAAAAGAAACAGCAATAGTAGCAGAAAGTGTTCATAACCTAACTGATTACCTTTATGGAGAGAAATGATTGTTTCAAAGCTGTTACTTACCCTATCTATATATATCACATGATGTGTCTGGACCCTAAGGAAAATAGTGGGAGTACAACATATAAAAATATGAGCATATACAGGGAAAGTACAGTAATAAAAAAACAAGTGCTGATAAATCTACTGATAATTTTAATGCACAAAAAGGATTGCTGTCTTTCAAGGTTGTGACTTTTCCTATGTATATGTTTCATATGATATGACTGGACCATAAGGGAATTATTCTAAGAACATACTTGAAGGATAAGTCTACGAATATAGTAATTTACAATTTTTAGTTCCTGACTGTTACTGAAGAAAATCATGTGGCCTGGATATGTCAGGAAAGGAAAAAAGGGAGAGCCAGCCACGTGATGTCATCAGTGATGTCATCAATGACATTTGTGATGTCATCTTTGATGTCCTGGGTGTTAGTGTTAGCAGTGCACGGTGGCGGCGCGAGTTATGGTTGCTTATCTTACCATAACTGCTGAATTTCAGGGGTTTTTCGGTTTTACTTTGAACCATAACGTCCCTTTAACAAAGTTTTTTCACTGAATATATGTATATATATATGTAGTTATGGTTAAGTTGCTGTTTCCATAGGAAGAGCACTTTTTGGGCGGCTTATAACTTCACTCCCCCTGTACGAATCCACACTTTGCAAAAAAGGTATATGGCCCACTCTGAATTTTTTTGCAAAGTTTGGTGAGGTTTGGTCCAGGGGGGGCAAAGTTATAGGAGGGGTCCCACATTTTTTTTTCCATAGACTGAATGGGAAAAAACTTTTCTCACGCCTACAGCCCAAACCGCTGGACGGATTTTCACCAAATTTGGCCCAGGAGTGGCGGCTTGGTCCCGAAAGCGTGCTTTTCCAAATTTGGTGAAAATCCGTCCAGTAGTTTTTTAAAAAATTACCAAAAAGTAGGTCGGAAAAAATTAGTGATATCTGTGTCCGCTTTGCGGACACACTTCCCTGTTCGCTCCACAGACAGGACGGGGATTGGGCAAGCGGCTTGTGTGATGTCCGCAGACATCTGATGTGCCCTCTCATTGGCTGCGGTGAAGCGTGCAGTGCGTCGTATTTTGAAGACGCCCGCCATCTTTGTTTATCATTTGAGGAGCAGGATATGCCGCCTGCATACTAAGCTCAGGCCCCGTGTCGTCCTCCCGTTCCCCCCACTGCCGTTCATGCCTGTGTCTTCCTCTCGTTCCCCCCACCCCCCGCTCATGCCCCGTGTCTTCCTCCTGTCCCCCCCACCCCACCTCATGCCCTGTTAGGCGGAAACCTGTGCAGTTCCCTCTGGGACCACTGCAAAAGATTTAGGACTACAGGTGTTTGGCAGTGAACCCACTTGGTAGCAGTCTCTACCACACAGATTCACATGGTAGCTGTGGCTGAGCAGTCAGACTTCCCTCAAGAAGAGTTGAGCAGTATGTGGAGTATACAAGATAGGGCAATTCTTCACAGCAAGACAAGTAAACACGCAACGAGGCTTAGTGTAAAGATATTAAGGTATTTATTTAAACGAAACATCTATGAAAAACACTATGGCAAATTCACGGCAAACAAATCAAACACAATTACTCTATGAAGAAGAAACGATCAATCCCCCTAGCAATATTTCGACAAGTCTAGGTTCTACCGGTACCACTTATTTTCAGACAGAGGTGTATACCTCAACCTAGATGACACTCTAATATTTGTTAGGACGGTAGAGAAAAAGATAGGCAGGTTATGAAATCAACACAGTTCAATCCTTCGCGGATAAAATGCAAGGCAGGAAGGCAAGAATCACAATAGATCGTAAAGTTCAGAGGCCAGGCCCACTCAGAGAGAGGCAAGGCGCGATGTCCCAAAAAGTCTCTAGTGGAGATGCATTCAAGTCTTCGTAGCAAATTGTTATCGGCAGATTGAACCAGATCAGAACAATAAATGAGAAAAGCTTGGAGGCGACCCAACAGAACGGAGAGGATTAAGACACCTCACTCGAACCGATCGAAAGGGAAGCAGACACGGTACCTTGTTGTGGAGGGCAGCTCCGGCGGGAGCAGCTGTTCCTGGTGGTGGATGCACGTCGGGTCTTTGCCAAGAGTAGAGATGATCTCGTCGTCGAAGAAAAGTGAAGTTCGGTGCACCACCAGGGAAGAGACCAGCCGCGGAGTGCTCCGTCACAAGGCACCACCTTTTGGTCGCGGTACAGGGGTAGTGGCTATCCGGTTGCCGAGGTGCTCTGCACGGGCAATTCGACCATTGCGTCTTGAGGCGAATAAAAAGCAAAGGGGACTGGTTGTTCCCACCAGTCAGGGGAAGAGACTCTCTGGCAGGGAGATCTCCTCTGTCATCGGGAAGTGGTGAGTAGGTTCTGCAGGGCTCCACCAGAGGTATCGTCGTGCAGGTCGGCTCAGCGTTACCCTCGTCGGATTCTTAGGTCCTGTGGCGACTTCTGAAGATCCAGTCCCAAAAGCCCTGCTTTTATGCAGAAAACCCCCATTCATTCAGCCTAGCTGTCAATCAACACATGCTTAAGTGGTGAGCGGGGAGGCTCACCACTTGGGCCAATCACTCCAGAGTGCGACCGGAGTTTGCAAGGCAACTCGGTCCAGGGTGCCTAAACCCCCTCCCGCACCCCTGTGGTAACCCAGACAGAATGGCACCACTTTGGAGGGTCTCTGTACAGAGCCCGTCAAAAGTGGAACAAAGGGCTTGACCTTTGGTTTAGGAGTCACAGAGACGAACACAGACGCCATTTTACAAACCGAGTTCTGGCAGAAAATACCATCCGATAACTTATTTAAGATAAGTAGACCGGTGGTACGTTAGAGATTAACGAGGAAAAGTATCAATCTCCAACAATGGGACGAATCCCATAGGGTTAGGTTCGTGGTCGAACATAACAAGTAGTTTCCACTGCCACCAGCCAAAACTCGACTAGGGGGGACGGGACAGTGCCCCCTCGAGTAACAGATCCAGGAGTAATCGAATTCCCCCTACTAGTACGTCCACAATAAGATGGTTTGTACTAGTTCTGTTAGTAAATTTAGGTCTAGTAAAGCCAATGGTGACTTTACATGCCCGGGGAGACAGTAGTCAGTCCCCGGGTATGGAGTCTATGGTGGGGGTCCGCTAGGACGCCCCAGTGCTACGGCACATAGGGTGCGGTGTAACACACATAGAAAAACACATGAGACCCTATGGAGTAAAAGACCCCATAGCCCATAGAACACATTGACATTCAAAGGAATTACACACATACATGTCCAAGAGTGGGAGAAAAAGAGTCTCACTCTTGGCAGGATGGAAAAAACAAACTCCCGAAATCCAGCAAAGCTGCTGGGGGACTCACTAGGTTAGGAAATTCAGCCTAAACAGAGAATTCTCCCTAACACTCGCCCCTCCCAGACTAAGGGACAGGAGGATTTAATCCACTCCTGGATGAATCTCATACCTCTAGTCGATGACATACATCCTAGAGAGACCATCAGCATTTTGGTGGTGACATCCTGACCTGTGCTCAATGGTGAAATCAAACCCTTGCAGGCAGATCGACCATCTAAATAGTTTTGGCTTTTCCCCTTTCATTTGCATTAACCATCTCAAGGGTTGGTGGTCAGTCTGAATGACAAAATTAGAACCATACAAGTACGGCCTAAACTTCTTCAGAGCCCACACGATAGCAAAGCACTCTCTTTCGATTGTTGCCCACCTTGTTTCAGGATCCTTCAGCTTGCGGCTGATAAAGCAAACAGGGTGCTCCCTACCTTTCCCATCCAGTTGACTGAGTACGGCACCTATTCCTACATTTGAAGCATCTGTCTGCACAATGAAGTGTTGGCGGTAATCAGGAGCTCTGAGTACTGGGGCTTGGCAAAGAGCCTTTTTCAGGTTTTCAAAAGCCTGATTGCACTCCTCGTTCCATTTAACCTTTTTAGGAAATTTGGGCGAGGAGATGACATTCAGTGGAGAAGCTATGGTCCCATAGTTCTCTATGAAATTCCTGTAATACCCAGTGAGGCCTAGGAAGGCTCTCACCTGGGTTTGAGTAGTCGGTGTTGTCCAATTTTGCACAGCTTCAATTTTACTGAGCAAAGGCCTTATTTCTCCACCGCCTACCTCATGCCCAAGATAGACTACCTTACTCTGTCCAATTTGGCATTTGCTCGCCTTTAGGGTCAGATTGGCTCGTCCAAGAGCCTGCAAATTGTCTCTCAGGTGGGTTACATGTTCTTCCCAGGAATTGCTGAACACTGCGATTTCATCCAAGTATGCGATGCAGAAGTCCTCCATCCCATTTAGAACCTGGTTTACCATTCGTTTTAACGTAGCAGGTGCATTCTTTAATCCGAAAGGCATTACCTTTAACTGGTAGAGCCCAACGTGGGTAGAAAATGCAGTTTTCTCCTTGGCATGGTCTGTCAGGGCTATTTGCCAATAGCCTGACGTCAACTCAAATGTGCTGAGGAACTTGGCGGCGCCACGTTTATCCACCAACTCATCTGTTCTTGGCAAAGGGTGGGCATCAGTCTTGGTGACTGCATTAAGAGCTCTATAATCCACACAGAATCTAAGTTCTTTAGATCCGGCCTTTGGTACTAACACAACTGGGCTAGACCATGGACTAGTAGAGGGCTCTATTACCCCGAGATCAAGCATCTTGCTGATCTCACCTTTGATGTGGGTTTGTACGTTTTCTGACATACGAACCCACATCAAAGGTGAGATCAGCAACCTCTGCTTTTGATGGGCAGACAGTCACCAGTGAGTATGTCGTGCTGGCCCCAAGGGGTCAAGCCTGGTGAAAGCGAGAACAGAGGGGCAAACTGATTCAACATAGATTTGCACTCTTCTTGTTGCTCGGGTGTCAGATTGGAGGAGAGATTTACTCCTTCAATTTTTTCATCTAAAGGTAAGCCTCTGAGGAGATCCGGAAGAGCTTCACTCTCTTCTTCTTCCTCGGATGATGCTAGAAGCAACGCTCCTACATCAGGTCGTGAGACATACGCTTTAAGTCGGTTGGTGTGAAAGACTGTCGGAGCATCCTTGGGATTGCCCAAGTCCACCAGATAGTTAACCTCTCCGAGTTTACCCACAACTCGGAAGGGTCCCATCCACTTCTCTTGCAAGGCCCTCTGCCTTGTTGGGATCATAACGAGAACGAGCTGATCTTGAGCGAACTCAACCATGTTAGCCTTTTGATCGTGCCAGTGCTTGACCAATGCTTGTCCAGCTTTCAAGTTATCGCTTGCTTCCGTCATCATGTGTGACATTCTCCTCCGGAGACCTATCACGTAGTCAGTCACTCTGACTGGCTTGGGGGAAGGAGCACTCTCGAACCCCTCCTTAATCAGGGCCAATGGACCTCTGATGGGATCAACATAGAGTAGTTCGTAGGGCGCGTAACCTACTCCCTCCTGAGGGACTTCTCTATAAGCAAAGAGAAAGCATGGCAGTAGAAGGTCCCACTTAAGCTTAAGGGGTTCCTCTAAAGCACCTATCATGCTCTTCATGGTTCGGTTGAACCGTTCTACCAACCCATTGGTTTGTGGGTGCTAAGCTGTTAAGAACTTGTAAGTAACTCCACAGGTTTTCCACATGGCTTTCATGTAGTTGGACATAAAGTTTGACCCCCTGTCAGAGATTACTTCCTTAGGAAACCCGACCTTAGTAAAAATACCAAGGAGGGCCTTAGCCACAGCCGGGGCTGTAACAGTCCTCATAGGAATTGCCTCAGGACACCTAGTAGCATGGTCTACTACAACAAGTATAAACCTGTTGCCTGAGGAGGTTGGAGGATCAAGGGGACCAACAATGTCAATCCCTACTCTCTCAAATGGGACTCCCACAACTGGGAGAGGCACTAAAGGTGCCACATTCTTGGAGCCTACCTTACCAGAGATCTGGCAGGTGTGGCAGCTCCTGCAGTGTTTTTCTACTTCGGCCCCCATCTTCGGCCAATAGAAGTAGAGAGAGAGCCTTTCCTTAGTCTTCTTGAAACTCAAGTGACCAGCCAAAGGAATCTCATGGGCTAGCTGCAAGAACTGTGGTCTGTTCTCTTGGGGTACTACAAGTCGTTTGTAGTCTCCAGGTGCAGACTCGGTCGGTTCACTGTAGAAGAGGCCATCTTCCCAGCGCAACCTGTATTTCCCAGGCTCTTGCCCTTCAGCCTGAGCTTCTGCCTGGTGGCGAAGACCTTCCAGAGTTGGACATTCTCTCTGCCCTTACTGAAGTCTGCCCTGCTGGGTCCACCTTCTGCCAGTAAAGACTGCAGCTCAGGATGGTCAACAGGATCCAGATCTCCAATGAGTTCCTGGCCTTCCACTAGCTCTTCCTCAGAGTCTAATTCTACCACGCAGGGTTGTACCTCCCTCTCAGCCTCGGCTGGAGGTGGAGTTACGGGTGTAACTTTGGACAACCGCGGGGAAGTCTGTGTTGGCTGCACTGGAATGCTGGCTGCTGGTTTCGGGATAGAAGCCTTAGGTTTCCCTTTCGCTTCTGATGTCTTGGAGACAGCGGCCGACAATTCCAGTGGAGCAGGAGTGATTTCTTTCTTCATCATCTCCTCGAGAGTACCGCGCATGGTCCTCTCTCTTGCAGGTCTGGTTAGCTCCTGTAACCGTTTACTAGGAGGTCTGCGAGTATGCGATACAACTCCGAGAGTTTTCAAATCGTTACCCAACAGTACGCGTCCTGGTACCTCACTCTGTATGCTGACCGGTATCTTCACAGTCATGTTGTTACACTGGATGAGAACTGGTAATTGGGGAAGCATCTGCACAGGCCCTCCAGCTAACTTGGTGAGGCGTTTGGGTGCTTTAGCAACATCCTCAGCCTGAAAAAACGGTTTATCCACCACAGTTATGCTGGCCCCAGTGTCCCTAATGGCAGGAGTCTCCTGACCATTCACCTGGACACTGTCCTTATAATACTCTTTAGTATTATCAGGGATAGAATTATAGACATCTAAATTCTGTTGTTCCCACAACCCCAAAGATACTAAAGAAACGCTGGCTGAGACTCCAATGGGTTCATCAGCTAGCAGTAGAAAGTTTCCACTTGCCATTTAGACTTCCTCCTCTGGAGCGAAGGCTAAGGAGACAAGCTGGACCCCCGAAGGTTTACCCTTACATCTGGGATCTCCTTTCACGTGGTCAGTCGAGCCACAAACAAAGCATTTACTGAATGCTTTCTGTAATGGTGGCTTGTTCTGACCTCCTTCCGGTTTGGCACCAGAAGACACACTATTCTGCTGTGGTTTTCCTTGTGGCTTACCCTTCTGGTTTTGTTTGGGGCCCTCTTTGGAATGTGAGTTATTAGAATTCTCTTTTGAGTCTTTTTTAGGCTGTTTTCCCTCATCCTTTTTCTGAGTTGCCCCAGAATCCTTATGAGTAGCCCTGTTGGCAATCCACAAGTCAACAGCCTTAGCTAGCTCCCTGGAATCCAATTCCTTCGAATCAGCCAAGTGCTGTCTGAGCTCAGGACAACAGGCATCATAAATAGACTCCAACATAAAAAGATTTCTCATACCCTCATAAGTGTTCACTTTGTAACCCTTAATCCATCCCTCTAAGTTTTTCAACCCTTCACTCACCCAGGTAGCCCAAGGGGTACCATCATGCTTTTTGAGGGTTCTAAACCTCTTAAGATACTGGGAAGGGGTCTTCCCGAATCTAGCTATTAAAGCTAGTTTCACACTTTCGTAATCCGTCTTATCTGCCTCCCCCACTTCCATTACCACATCAGTCGCAACAGGAGGGAGCCTAGAGAACTACCAGGGAAGTAAAGCATTCCCGGTGATGTCCTGGAGCCCATGATTGTATTCAAACAGTTTCAACCAATCCAACACATCCAATCTCGGTTCATACATACCCACTAATTCCTTCGGCATCCGGGGTCTTTTGGGACTGGAGCTCCTAGAGGAACCAGAGGAGAGAGAAGCATTTTCCATAGACAACTTTTTCATCTCTAACTCGTGATTAAGTTCTATTTCTCTGAGTCTTAACTCAGCTTGCTTCTGCTCAGCCTGGGCATTCATCCGTCTGAACTTGAGCTCTTGGTTTCGTTCGGATTGAGCCAAGAACCATTTGAATTTTAGTTCGAGCTTCATTTTTTCAAGTTCAAAATAAGCAGGGTTACTTGTGGGACCTGGTATGGGCCCCGTAGGCACAGCTGGTAAGGCGGGTAGAGGAGCAGGGGAGACAGTTTCGTTAGCCTCGACGTCCTCGTCAGCCTCTGCATCGCTATAATCAGAATTACGATTTAGATCAACACCATTACTGTTATATACATTTGCTGTAGAGCTTGGTTCCTCTGAACCAGTACCCAGACTTTGGTTCGCCACCAATCTCTCGATTAGTTCTAACTTCTTGCCTCTTACAGAAAGATTCTCTTGCCTACAGAGAGCTCGCAAACTCTCAGTATTTTCACCTGACAAAGACTCTTGACTGTAAGTTTCCATCGTAGACATGTTTTTTGAAAGTTGCTTTTTGTGCAAAGTTTTGTGGTTAGTTATCCTACAGTGTCGAAAAGCACTCTAAACTGTATACTCGATACAAATCCCACCGCTGTACACCAGTGTTAGGCGGAAACCTGTGCAGTTCCCTCTGGGACCACTGCAAAAGATTTAGGACTACAGGTGTTTGGCGGTGAACCCACTTGGTAGCAGTCTGTACCACACATATTCACTTGGTAGTTGTGGCTGAGCAGTCAGACTTCCCTCAAGAAGAGTTGAGCAGTATGTGGAGTATACAAAATAGGGCAATTCTTCACAGCAAGACAAGCAAACACGCAACGAGGCTTAGTGTAAAGGTATTAAGGTATTTATTTATAACAAAACATCTATGAAAAACACTATGGCAAGTTCACGGCAAAACAAATCAAACACAATTACTCTACGAAGAAGAAACGATCAATCCCCCTAGCAATATTTTGACATGTCTAGGTTCTACCGGTACCACTTATTTTCAGACAGAGGTGTATACCTCAACCTAGATGACACTCTAATATTTGTTAGGACTGGAGAGAAAAAGATAGGCAGGTTATGAAATCAACACAGTTCAATCCTTCGCGGATAAAATGCAAGGCAGGAAGGCATGAATCACAATAGATCGTAAAGTTCAGAGGCCAGGCCCACTCGGAGAGAGGCAAGGCGCGATGTCCCAAAAAGTCTCTAGTGGAGATGCATTCAAGTCTTTGTAGCAAATTGTTATCGGCAGATTGAACCAGTTCAGATCAATAAATGAGAAAATCTTGGAGGCGACCCAACGGAACGGAGAGGATTAAGACACCTCACTCGAACCGATCGAAAGGGGAGCCAGGCGGACACGGTACCTTGTTGTGGAGGGCAGCACCGGAGGGGGCAGTTGTTCCTGGTGGTGGATGCACGTCGGGTCTTTGCCAAGAGTAGAGATGATCTCGTCGTCAAAGAAAAGTGAAGTCTGGTGCACCACCAGGGAAGAGACCAGCCGCGGAGTGCTCCGTCACAAGGCACCACCTTTTGGTCGCGGTACAGCGGTAGTGGCTATCCGGTTGCCGAGGTGCTCTGCACGGGCAATTCGACCACTGCATCCTGAGGCGAATAAAAAGCAAAGGGCACTGGTTGTTCCCACCAGTCAGGGGAAGAGACTCTCCGGCAGGGAGATCTCCTCTGTCGTCGGGAAGTGGTGAGTCGGTTCCGCAGGGCTCCACCAGAGGTGTGCAGGTCGGCTCAGCGTTACCCTCGTCGGATTCTTAGGTCCTGTGGCGATTTCTGAAGATCCAGTCCCAAAAGCCCTGCTTTTATGCAGAAAACCGCCATTCATTCAGCCTAGCTGCCAATCAACACATGCTTAAGTGGTGAGCGGGGAGGCTCACCACTTGGGCCAATCACTCCAGAGTGCGACCGGATTTGGCAAGGCAACTCGGTCCAGGGTGCCTAAACCCCCTCCCACACCCCTGTGGTAACCCAGACAGAATGGCACCACTTTGGAGGGTCTCTGAACAGAGCCCGCCAAAAGTGGAACAAAGGGCTCGACCTTTGGTTTAGGAGTCACAGAGACGAACACAGACGCCATTTTACAAACCGAGTTCTGGCAGAACATACCATCCGATAACTTATTTAAGATAAGTAGACCGGTGGTACGTTAGAGATTAACGAGGAAAAGTATCAATCTCCAACAATGGGACGAATCCCATAGGGTTAGGTTCGGGGTCGAACATAACAAGTAGTTTCCACTGCCACCAGCCAAAACTCGACGAGGGGGGACGGGACAGTGCCCCCTCGAGTAACAGAATCAGGAGTAATCGAATTCCCCCTACTAGTACGTCCACAATAAGATGGTTTGTACTAGTTCTGTTAGTAAATTTAGGTCTAGTAAAGCCAATGGTGACTTTACATGCCCGGGGAGACAGTAGTCAGTCCCCGGGTATGGAGTCTATGGTGGGGGTCCGCTAGGACGCCCCAGTGCTACGGCACATAGGGTGCAGTGTAACACACATAGAAAAACACATGAGACCCTATGGAGTAAAAGACCCCATAGCCCGTAGAACACATTGACATTCAAAGGAGTTACACACATACATGTCCAAGAGTGGGAGAAAAAGAGGATGGAAAAAACAAACTCCCGAAATCCAGCAAAGCTGCTGGGGGACTCACTAGGTTAGGAAATTCAGCCTAAACAGAGAATTATCCCTAACAAGCGGGGGGTGGGGGAACAGGGGAGACATAGGGCAGGAGCGGGGTGTTGGGGGAAACAGGGCTCACACAGGGCATGACTGGGGGTGGGGGGAACAGGAGAGAGACAAGGGGCATGAGTGGTGGGTGGGGGGGGAAGTAGGGAGACACGGGGCATGAGCAGGGGGTGGGGGGAAGGAGGGAGGCATGGGGCATGAGCGGGGGTGGGGGAACAGGAGAGACACGGGATATGAGCGGGGGGGTGGGGGAACAGGGGAGACATGGGGCATGAGTGGGGAGTGGGGGTAACACAGGAGACACTGGGCATGAGCGGGGGTTGGGGGTAACACAAGGGAGACACAGGCATGAGCGGGGGTGGGGGTAACACAAATGAGACATGGGGCATGAGCGGGGGCTGGGGTAACAGGGGAGACACAGGGCATGAGCGGGGGTGGGGGGTAACACAAGGGAGACACAGGGCATGAGCGGGGGGTTGGGGTAATACAAGGGAGACACGGTGCATGTGCGGGGGTAACACAAGGGAGACACGGGGCATGAGCAGGGGGTGGGGGGTAACACAAGGGAGAAACGGGGCATGAGCAGGGGTTGGGGGGTAACAGGGGAGACAGGGCATGAGCGGGGGGTGCGGGTAACAGGGCACACATGGGGCATGAGCGGGGTTGGGGGAACAGGGCACACACGGGGCATGAGGGGGGGTGGGAGGAACAGGAGAGAGACACGGGCATGAGCGGGGGTGGGGGGAACAGGAGATAGACATGAGTGGGGGGTGGGGGAGCAGGAGAGACACGGGGCATGAATGGGGGGTGGGGGAACAGGGGAGACACGGGGCATGAGCGGGGAGTGGGGGTAACACAATGGAGACACGGGGAATGAGCGGGGAGTGGGGGTAACACAAGGGAGACACGGGGCATGAGCGGGGGTGGGGGGTAACACAAGGGAGACAAGGGCATGAGTGGAGGTGGGGTGTAACAGGGGAGACACAGGGCATGAGCGGGGGGTGGGGGGTAACACAAGGGAGACACGGGGCATGAGCGGGGGGTGGGGGTAACACAAGGGAGACACGGGGCATGAGCACGGGGGTTGGGGGAACAGGGCACACACGGGGCATGATCGGGGGTGGGGGGGAACAGGGCACACATGGGGCATGAGGGAGGAGTGGGGGGGAACAGGGCACACACGGGGCATGAACGGGGGGTGGGGGAACAGGGGAGACATGTGGCATGAGCGGGGGGGTGGGGTGAACAGGGCAGACACGGGGCATGAGCAGGGGGTGGGGGAGAACAGGGGAGAAACGGGGCATGAGCGGGGGTTGGGGGGAGGAGAGAGAGACACGGGGCATGAGCGGGGGGTGGGGGGAAGGGGAGAGACACACGGGGCATGAGCAGGGGGTGGGGGGGAAGGAGGGAGACACAGGGTTTGAGCGGGGAGTGGGGGGGAAGGAGGGAGACACGGGGCATGAGCGGGGTGTGGGGGAACAGGGGAGACACGGGGCATAAGCGGGAGGTGGGGAAACAGGGGCGACATGGGGCATGAGCGGGGGGTGGGGGAACAGGGGAGACACGGGGCATGAGCAGGGGGTGGGGGAACAGGGGAGACATGGGTCATGAGCGGGGTGTGGGGGGTAACACAAGGGAGACATGGGGCAAGAGCCGGGGGTGGGGGTAACACAAGGGAGACACGGGCATGAGCGGGGGTGGGGGGAACAGGAGAAAGACACGGGGCATGAGCGGGGTGGGGTAACACAAAGGAGACACAGGGCATGAGAGGGGGGTGGAGGGGAAGGAGGGAGACACGGGGCATGAGCGGGGGTGGGGGAACAGGGGAGACCCGGGGCATGAGCGGGGGGTGGGGAAACAGGGGAGACATGGGGCATGAGCGGGGGGTGGGGGAACAGGGGAGACACAAGGCATGAGCGGGGGGTGGGGGAAAAGGGGAGACATGGGGCATGAGCGGGGGGTGGGGGACCAGGGGAGACACAGGCATGAGCGGGGGGTGGGGGGAACAGGAGAGAGACACGGGGCATGAGCGGGGTGGGGGTAACACAAAGGAGACACAGGGCATGAGCGGGATGTGGGGGGGAAGGAGGGAGACAGGGGGCATGAGCGGGGGGTGGGGGAACAGGGGAGACACGGGGCATGAGCGGGAGGTGGGGAAACAGGGGAGACATGGGGCATGAGCGGGGGGTGGGGGAACAGGTGAGACACGGGGCATGAGCGGGGGGTGGGGGAACAGGGGAGACATGGGGCATGAGCGGGGGGTGGGGGAACAGGGGAGACATGGGGCATGAGCGGGGGGTGGAGAGTAACACAAGGGAGATATGGGGCAAGAGCCGGGGGTGGGGAGTAACACAAGGGAGACACGGGCATGAGCGGGGTGGCGGGAACAGGAGAAAGACACTCAGGGGGTGAGTTGGGGGGAACAGGGAGTTGGGGGGAACAGGGCACACACGGTGCATGAGCGGGGGTGGGAGAAACGCGAGGGAGACACGGGACATGAGCGGAGGGTGGGGGGTACACGAGGGAGACACAGGGCATGAGCGGTGGTGGGGGGAACAGGGGAGACACTGGGCATGAGTGGGGGTGGGGGGAACAGGGGAGACACGGAGCATGAGCAGGGGGTGGGGGGAACAGGGGAGACAAGGGGCATGAGCGGGGGTGGGGGGAGAGGAGGGAGACATGGGGCATGAGCAGGGGGTGTGGGGAAAAGGAGGGAGAAACGGGGCATGAGCGTGGGGTGGGGGAACAGGGGAGACATAGGGCAGGAGCGGGGGGTTGGGGGAAACAGGGCACACACAGGGCATGAGTGGGGGTGGGGGAAACAGGAGAGAGACAAGGGGCATGAGCGGGGGGTGGGGGGAAAGGAGGGAGACACGGGGCATGAGCAGGGGGTGGGGGGAAGGAGGGAGGCATGGGGCATGAGCGGGGGTGGGGGAACAGGAGAGACACGGGATATGAGCAGGGGGTGGGGGAACAGGGGAGACACGGGGCATGAGTGGGGAGTGGGGGTAACACAGGAGACACGGGGCATGAGTGGGGGTTGGGGGGTAACACAAGGGAGACACGGGCATGGCGGGGGTGGGGGTAACACAAAGGAGACACGGGGCATGAGCAGGGGCTGGGGGTAACAGGGGAGACAGAGGGCATGAGCGGGGGTGGGGGGCAACACAAGGGAGACACAGGGCATGAGTGGGGGGTGGGTGTAATAAAAGGGAGACACGGGGCATGAGCGGGGGTAACACAAGGGAGACACGGGGCATGAACAGGGGTTGGGGGTAACAGGGGAGACAGGGCATGAGCGGGTAGTGCGGGTAACAGGACACACACAGGGCATGAGCGGGGGGTGGGGTAACAGGGCACACACGGGGCATGAGGAGGGGGTGGGGGGAACAGGAGAGAGACACGGGCATCAGCAGGGGGTGGGGGGAACAGGAGCGAGACATGAGTGGGGGGTGGGGGAACAGGGGAGACACGGGGCATGAGCGGGGGATGGGGGAACAGGGGAGACACGGGGCATGAGTGGGGGGTGGGGGAACAGGGGAGACACGGGGCATGAGCGGGGAGTGGGGGTAACACAAGGGAGACACAGGGCATGAGCGGGGGTGGGGGGTAACACAAGGGAGACAAGGGCATGAGTGGAGGTGGGGGGGTAACAGGGGAGACACAGGGCATGAGCGGGGGGTGGGGGGTAACACAAGGGAGACACGGGGCATGAGCACGGGGGTTGGGGGAACAGGGCACACACGGGGCATGATCGGGGGTGGGGGGGAACAGGGCACACATGGGGCATGAGCGGGGAGTGGGGGGGAACAGGGCACACACGGGGCATGAACGGGGGGTGGGGGGAACAGGGGAGACATGTGGCATGAGCGGGGGGGTGGGGTGAACAGGGCAGACACGGGGCATGAGCGGGGGAGGTGGGGGGAACATGAGGGAGACACGGGCCATGAGCAGGGGGTGGGGGGAACAGGGGATAAACGGGGCATGAGCGGGGGTCGGGGGGAGGGGAGAGAGACACGGGGCATGAGCAGGGGGTGGGGGGAAGGGGAGAGACACACTGAGCATGAACAGGGAATGGGGGAAGGGGAGAGACACACGGGGCATGAGCGGGGGGTGGGGTTGAAGGGGAGAGACACACGGGGCATGAGCAGGGGGTGGGGGGAAGGAGGGAGACACAGGGCATGAGCGGGGGGGGGGAAGGAGGGAGACACGGGGCATGAGCGGGGGGTGGGTGAACAGGGGAGACACGGGGCATGAGCGGGGGGTGGGGAAACAGGGGAGACATGGGGCATGACCAGGGGGTGGGGGAACAGGGGAGACACGGGGCATGAGCGGGGGGTGGGGGAACAGGGGAGACACGGGGCATGAGCGTGGGGTGGGGGGTAACACAAGGGAGACATGGGGCAAGAGCCGGGGGTGGGGGGTAACACAAGGGAGACACGGGCATGAGCGGGGGTGGGGGGAACAGGAGAAAGACACAGGGCATGAGCGGGGGGCTGGGGGAACAGGAGAGAGACACGGGGCATGAGCGGGGTTGGGGTAACACAAAGGAGAAACAGGGCATGAGCAGGGGGTGGGGGGAACAGGGGAGACACAGCATGAGCGGGGGGTAACAGGGGAGACACAGAGCAAGAGTCGGCGGTGGTGGGTAACACAAGGGAGACATGGGGCATGAGCAGGGGGGTGGGGGGTAGCACAAGGGAGACATGGGGCAGGATCGCGGTGGTGGGGGGTAACACAAAGGAAAACACGGGGCATGAGCACGGGGGATGGGGGGAACAGGGCACATACAGGGCGTGAGCGGGGGTGGGGGGTAACAGGGGAGACACAGGGCATGAGTGGGGGATGGGGGGTAACACAAGGGAGACACAGGGCATGAGCGGGGCATGGGGCGTAACACAAGGGAGACACGGGGCATGAGCAGGGGGGTTGGGGGAACAGGGCACACACGGGGCATGATCGGGGTGGGGGGGAACAGGGCACACATGGGGCATGAGCCGGGAGTGGGGGAGAACAGGGCACACACGGGGCATGAGCGGGGGGTTGGGGGGAACAGGGCAGACACAGGGCATGAGCGGGGGAGGTGGGGGGAACACAAGGGAGACACGGGCCATGATCAGGGGGTGGAGGTGCAGGGGAGACAAGGGGCATGAGAAGAGGGTGGGGGAGAATAGCGGAGACACGGGGCATGAGTGTGGGGTGCGGGGGATGGGAGAGAGACACAGGGCATTAGCGGGGGTGGGGGGAATGGGAGAGACACACGGCACATGAAAAGGGGGTGGGGGGAAGGGGAGAGACACCCGGGGGTGGGGGGAAGGGGAGAGACACACGGGGCATGAGCGGGGGGGTGGTGGGAAGGGGAGAGAGACACGGGGCATGAGCTGGGGTGGGGGGGAAGGAGGGAGACACGGGGCATGAGCGGGGGTGGGGGAACAGGGGAGACAAAGGGCATGAGCGGGGGGTAACAGGAGACATGGGGCATGAGCAAGTAGTGGGAGGAAAGGAGGGAGACACGGGGCATGAGTGAGGGGTGGGGGAACAGGGAAAACACGGGGCATGAGCAGGGGGTGGGGGGCAACAGGGGAGACACGGAGCATGAGCGAGGGGGTGGGAGAAAGGAGAGAGACACGGGGCATGAGCGGGGGTGGGGTGGAACAGGCGAGACACAGGGCATGAGCAGGGGATGGAAGGAACAGGCAAAACACGGTGCATGAGCAGGGGTTGGGGGGAACAGGAGGGAGACACGCGGTATGAGTGGGGGTTGGCTGGAAAAGGATGGAGACACGGGGCATGAGCGGGGGTGGGGGGAAAGGAGGGATGTTAGGGAGAATTCTCTGTTTAGGCTGAATTTCCTAACCTAGTGAGTCCCCAGCAGCTTTGCTGGATTTCTGGAGTTTGTTTTTTTCCATCCTGCCAAGAGTGAGACTCTTTTCCTCCCACTCTTGGACATGAATGTGTGTAATTCCCCTGAATGTCACTGTCTTATATGGGCTATGGGGTCTTTTACTCCATAGGATCTCATATGTTTTTCTATGTGTGTTACACTGCACCCTACGTGCCGTAACACTGGGGCGTCCTAGCGGACCCCCACCATAGACTCCATACCCGGGGACTGACTACTGTCTCCCCGGGCATGTAAAGTCACCATTGGCTTTACTAGACCTAAATTTACTAACAGAACTAGTACAAACCATCTTATTGTGGACGTACTGGTAGGGGTAATTCGATTACTCCTGGATCTGTTATTCGAGGGGGCACTGTCCCGTCCCCCCTTGTTGAGTTTTGGCTGGTGGCAGTGGAAACTACTTGTTATGTTCGACCCCGAACATAACCCTATGGGATTCGTCCCATTGTTAGAGATTGATACTTTTTCTCGTTAAATCTCTAACGTACCACCGGTCTACTTATCTTAAATAAGTTTATCGGATGGTATTTTATGCCAGAACTCGGTTTTTAAAATGGCGTCTGTGTTCGTCTCTGTGACTTCTTAACCAAAGGTTGAGCCCTTTGTTCCACTTTTGGCGGGCCTCTGTACAGAGACCCTCCAAAGTGGTGCCATTCTGCCTGGGTTACCACAGGGGTGTGGGAGGGAGTTTAGGCACCCTGGACCGAGTTGCCTTGCCAACTCCTGTCGCACTCTGGTGTGATTGGCCCAAGTGGTGAGCCTCCCCGCTCACCACTTGTGTTGATTGACAGCTAGGCTGAATGAATGGGGGTTTTCTGCATAAAAGCAGGGCTTTTGGGACTGGATCTTCAGAAGTCACCACAGGACCTAAGAATCCAAAGAGGGTATCGCTGAGCCGACCTGCACGACGACACCTCCGGTGGGGCCCTGCGGAACCAACTCACCACTTCCTGACAACAGAGGAGATCTCCCTGCCGGAGAGTCTCTTCCCCTGACTGGTGGGAACAACCAGTCCCCTTTGCTTTTTCTTCGCCTCAGGACGCAGTGGTCGAATTGCCCGTGAAGAGCACCTCAGCAACCGGATAGCCACTACCCCTGTATCGCGACCAAAAGGTGGTGCCTTTTGACGGAGCACTCCGCGGCTGGTCTCTTCCCTGGTGGTGCACCGGACTTCACTTTTCTTCGACGACGAGATCCTCTCTACTCTTGGCAAAGACCCAACGTGAATCCACCACCAGGAACAACTGCCCCCGCCGGAGCTGTCTCTCCACAAAAAAGGTACTGTGTCCGCCTGGCTTGCCTTTCAATCGGTTCGAGTGAGGTGTCTTAATCCTCTCCGTTCCATTGGGTCGCCTCCAAGCTTTCTCACATATTGTTCTGAACTGGTTCAATCTGCCTATAACAATTTGCTACAAAGACTCGAACGCATTTCCACTAAGAGACTTTTTGGGACATATCGCCTTGCCTCTCTCCGAGTGGGCCTGGCCTCTGAACTTTATGATCTATTGTGGTTCTTGCCTTCTTGCCTTGCATTTTTGCCGTGAAGTATTGAACTGTGTTGATTTCGTAACCTGCCTATTTTTCTCTCCCGTCCTAACTAATATTAGAGTGCCATCTAGGTTGAGGCATACACCTCTGTCTGCAAATAAGTGTTGCTGGTAGAACCTAGACTTGTCGAAATATTGTTAGGGGGATTGATCGTTTCTTCTTTGTAGAGTAATTGTGATTGAAGTGGTTGCCGTGATAGTGCCATAGTGTTTTCCATAGATGTTCCGTTATAAATAAATAGCTTAATATCTTTACACTGAGCCTCGTTGCGTGTTTGCTTGTCTTACTGTGAAGAATTGCCCTATATTGTGTACTCCACATACTGCTTGACTCTTCTTGAGGGAAGTCTGACTGCTCAGCCACAGCTACCAAGTGAATCTGTGTGGCACAGATTGCTACCAAGTGGGTTTACTGCCAAACACCTGTAGTCCTAAATCTTTTGCAGTGGTCCCAGAGGGAACTGCACAGGTTTCCGCCTAACAAGGGAGACATGGGGCATGAGCGGGGGATGGGGGGAAAAAGGAGGGAGACATGGGACATGAGTGGGGGTTGAGGGGGGATAGGAGGGAGACATGGGACATGAGTGGGGGGTGGGGGGGAAAGGAGGGAGACATGGGACATGAGTGGGGGGTGGGGGGAAAGGAGGGAGGCACAGGGCATGAGCGGGGGGTGGGGGGGAAAGGAGGGAGACACGGGGCATGAGCGGGAGGTGGGGGGTAACACAAGGGAGAAACGGGGCATGAGCGGGGGTGGGGGGTAACAAAAGGGAGACACAGGGCATGAGCAGGGAGTGGGGGTATCAGGAGAGACACAGGGCATGGAATGGGGTGGGGGGTAACACAAGGGAGACACGGGGCATGAGCCGGGGTTGGGGGTAACAGGGGAGACACAGGGCATGGAATGGGGGTGGGGGTAACACAAGGGAGACACAGGGCATGAGCCGGGGTTGGGGGTATCAGGGGAGACAGGGCATGAGCGGGGGTGGGGGGGGGGGAACAGGGCACACACGGGGCATGAGCAGGGGGTGGGGGGAACAGGGCACACACGGGGCATGAGCGGGGGGTGAGGGGAACAGGAGAGAGACACGGGCCATGAGTGGGGGGGGACAGGAGAGAGACACAGGGCATGAGTGGGGGGTGGGGGAACAGGGGAGACATGGGGCATGAGCGGGGGATGGGGGAACAGGGGAGACACGGGGCATGAGTGGGGGGTGGGGGAACAGGGGAGACACCGGGCATGAGCGGGGAGTGGGTGTAACACAAGAGACATGGGGCATGAGCAGGGGGTGGGGGGTAACACAAGGGAGACACGGGCATGAGCGGAGGTGGGGGGTAACAGGGGAGACACAGGGCATGGAATGGGGGTGGGGGTAACACAAGGGAGACACGGGGCATGAGCGCGGGGGTTGGGGGGAACAGGGCACAGAAGGGGCATGAGCGGGGGGTGGGGGGAACAGGGCGCACATGGGGCATGAGCAAGGGGTGGGGGGTAACAGGGCACACACGGGGCATGAACGGGAGTGGGGGGAACAGGGCACACACGGGGCATGAGCGGGGGGTGGGGGGAACAGGGGAGACATGTGGCATGAGCGTGGGTGGTGGGGGCAACAGGGCAGACACAGGGCATGAGCGGAGGAGGTGGGGGGAACACGAGGGAGACACGGGCCATGAGCAGGGAGTGGGGGGACAGGGTAGACAAGGGGCATGAGCAGAGGGTGGTGGAGACAGGGAAAACATGGGGCATGAGCAGGGGGTGGGGGGGAGCAGGGGAGATGCGGAGCATGAGCAGGGGGGTGAGGGGGAAAAGGAGAGAGACACGGGGCATGAGCGGGGGGTGGGGTGGAACAGGCGAGACACAGGGCATGAGCAGGGGTGGAGGGAACAGGCAAAACACGGGCAGGGGTTGGGGGGAATGGGAGGGAGACACAGGGCATGACTGGGGGCTGGGGGGAAAAGGATGGAGACACGGGGCATGAGCGGCGGTGGGGAGGAAAGGAGGGAGACATGGGACATGAGCGGGGCGTGGGGGGAAAGGATGGAGACATGGGGCATGAGCATGGGGGTGGGGGGAAAGGATGGAGACACGGGGCATGAGCGGGGTGTGGGGGGGAAAGGAGAGAGACACGGGGCATGAGCGGGGGGTGGGGGGATACACAAGGGAGACACGGGGCATGAGCGGGGGGTGAGGGGTAACACAAGGATGACACGGGCATGAGCGGGAGGTAACAAAAGGGAGAAACGGGGCATGAGCGGGGGTGGGGGGTAACACAAGGGATACACGGGGCATGAGCGGGGAGTGGGGGGTAACAGGGGAGACAGGGCATGAGCAGTGGGGAAACAGGGCACACACGGGGCATGAGCGGGGGGTCGGGGGGCAGGGAGACAAGGGGCATGAGCAGAGGGTGGTGGAGACAGGGAAAACATGGGGCATGAGCAGGGGGCGGGGGGGAACATGGGAGACGCAGAGCATGAGCAGAGGGGTGGGGGTGAAAAGGAGAGAGACACGGGGCATGAGCGGGGGAAGGGTGGAACAGGCGAGACACAGGGCTTGAGCAGGGGGTGGAGGGAACAGGCAAAACACGGGCAGGGGTTGGGGGGGAACGGGAGGGAGACACAGGGCATGAGTGTGGGCTGGGGGAAAAGGATGGAGACACGGGGCATGAGCGGGGGTGGGGGGGAAAGGAAGGAGACATGGGGCATGAGCGGGGCGTGGCGGGGAAAGGATGGAGACATGGGGCATGAGCGGGGGGTGGGGGGGAAAGGAGGGAGACACGGGGCATGAGCGGGGTGTGGGGGGGAAAGGAGGGAGACACGGGGCATGAGCGGGGGGTGGGGGGATACACGAGGGAGACACGGGGCATGAGCGGGGGGTGGAGGGTAACACAAGGGAGACACGGGCATGAGCGGGAGGTAACAAAAGGGAGAAACGGGGCATGAGCGGGGGGTGGGGGGTAACACAAGGGAGACACGGGGCATGAGCGGGGAGTGGGGGGTAACAGGGGAGACAGGGCATGAGCAGGGGGGAAACAGGGCACACACGGGGCATGAGCGGGGGGTCGGGGGAACAGGGTAAACACGGGGCATGAGCGGGGGGTGGGGGGAACAGGGCACACACGGGGCATGAGCGGGGGGTGGGGGGAACAGGAGAGAGACACGGGCATGAGTGGGGGTGGAGGGGGAACAGAAGAGAGACACGAGGCATGAGCAGAGGGTGGGGTGGAAGGAGGGAGACACGGGGCATGAGCGGGGGGTGGGGGAACAGGGGACACATGGGGAATGAGCGGGGGGTGGGGAGCAGGGGACACACGGGGCATGAGCGGGGGGTGGGGGAACAGGGGAGACACGGGGCATGAGCGGGGGGTGGGGGGTAACACAAGGGAGACACGGAGCATGAGCGTGGGGTGGGGGGTAACACAAGGGAGACACGGGCATGAGCGGAGGTGGGTGGTAACAGGGAAGACACAGGACATGAGCTGGAGGTGGGGGTAACACAAGGGAGACACGGGGTATGAACAGGGGGTGGGGGTAACACAAGGGAGACACGGGGCATGAGCGCAGGGGGTGGTGGGAACAGGGCACACACAGGGCATGAGCAGTGGGTGGGGGGAACAGGGCACACACGGGGCATGAGCGGGGGGCGGGGGTAACAGGGCACACATGGGGTATGAGCGGGGGGTGGGGGAACAGGGCACACACGGGGCATGAGCCGGGGAGTGGGGGGAACAGGGGAGACATGTGGCATGAGCAGGGGGTTGGGGGGAGCAGGGCAGACACAGGGCATGAGCAGGGGCGGTGGGGGGAACACAAGGGAGACATGGGCCATGAGTGGGGGGTGGGAGGGACAGGGGAGACTAGGGGCATGAGCAGAGGGTGGGGGAGAACAAGGGAGACACGGGACATGAGCGGGGGTGGTGGAAGGGGAGAGACACACTGGGCATGAGCGGGGGTGGGGGAAGTGGAGAGAGACACAGGGCATGAGCAGGAATGGGGGAAGGAGGGAGACATGGGGCATGAGCGGGGGGTGGGGAGACAGGGGAGGCACGGGGCATGAGCAGGGGGTAAAACAGGAGACATGGGGCATGAGCAGGGGGTGGGGGGAATGAGGGAGACATGGGGCATGAGCGGGGGTGGGGGAACAGGGGAGACACGGGGCATGAGTGGGGGGTGGGGAACAGGGGAGTCATGGGGCATGAGCGGGGTGGGGGAACAGGGGAGACACGGGGCATGAGCAGGGGGTAGGGGAACAGGGGAGACACGGGGCATGAGCGGGGGTGGGGGGTAACACAAAGGAGACACGGGGCATGAGCGAGGGTGGGGGTAACACAAGGGAGACACAGGCATGAGCAGGGGTGGGGGTAACACAAAGGAGACACGAGACATGAGCGGGGTGGGGGGAACAGGGGAGACACAGGGCATGAGCGGGGGGTGGGGGGTAACAGGGGAGACACAGGGCATGAGCGGGGGGTGGGGGTAACACAAGGTAGACACGGGGCATGAGCGGGGGGTGGGGGGTAACAATAGGGGGACATGGGGCAGGAGCGCGGGGGGTGGGGGGTAACACAAGGGAGACATGGGGCATGAGCACAGGGGGGAACAGGGCACACACGGGGCATGAGCTGGGGGTGGGGGGTAACAGGGGAGACACAGGGCATGAGCGGGGGCTGGGGGAACAGGGCACACACGGGGCATGAGTGGGGGTTGGGGGGAAAGGAGGGAGACACGGGGCATGTGAGGGGGTGGGGGGAACAGGGGAGACACGGGGCATGAGAACGGGGTGGGGGAAAGGAGGGGGACACGGGGCATGAGCGGGGGGTGGGGAGGAGGGAGACATGTGGCATGAACAGGGGGGTGGGGGGAACAGGGGAGACATGTGGCATGAGCAGGGGGTGGGGGGAACAGGGCAGACACAGGGCATGAGCGGGGGGTTTTGGGAACACGAGGGAGACACGGGCCATGAGCGGGGGGTGGGACAGGGGAGACAAGGGGCATGAGCAGGGGGTGGGGGAAGGGGAGAGAAACACGGGGCATGAGCGGCGGGTTGGGGGAACAGGGGAGACATGTGGCATGAGCAGTGGGTGGGGGGAACAGGCAGACACAGGGCATGAGCGGGGGGTGGGTGGAACAGGGCAGACACAGGGCATGAGCGGGAGGGGGTGGGGGAACACGAGGGAGACACGGGCCCTGAGCGGGGGGTGGGGGGGACAGGGGAGACAAGGGGCATGAGCAGAGGGTAGGGGAGACACGGGGCATGAGCGTAGGGGTGGGGTGGAACAGGGGAGACACGAGGCATGAGCGAGGGGGTGGGGCGTAACACAAGGGAGACACGGGGCATGAGCAGGGGGTTGGGGGTAACACAAGGGAGACACAGGACATGAGCGGGGGGTGGGGGGAACAGGGGAGACACAGGGCATGAGCGGGGGGTAACAAGGGAGACACAGGATATGAGTGGGAGGTGGGGGGTAACACAAGGGAGACACGGGGCATGAGCAGGGGGTGGGGGGTAACAGGGGAGACACAGGGCATGAGCGGGGTGTGGGGGGGTACAGGCAGGGCCGGTCTTACACCAGATTGCACCCCAGGCGGGAAGCATCGTTGGCGCCCCCCACCCACATTCCGACCCCTAAAAATGACAACCAAAAAATGTGTAACAAATGTTGTAAATAGGACACTTCATTAAAAAAAAAAAAAAACAGATAGAAATACAAATGCAATAGAAAATGCATACACGAGACACTCGGTGACAGTCTTAGAATGTTACCTGTATTATGTGTTCAAAAAGCAACTTTTCTTGACCTTTGCCCTTGTGAATTGAAGCACAGCATCGGATACCAGCGCTTTGAGATCATACCAATGATACATAAGACACTATACAAATGCCAAGTAACATAACATAATATAATATTTCATTAAATTGGCTTTGCATAACCACCCAAATTGCACAGGGCGAATGACATTTGCTTTTTCATAAAATCAACACACACAAAACCAAGAGAGGATATTTTCTTCTAATAGTGTTTTTGAAAACGTTAAAAGGTGTGCCTATTTTAAACTCTAAGAACCAATACAAATGTTTTCCCGGGAACCTGCGGTACCAAAATGGGACATTTCACCTTTAGCTGTTTGTTATTTTTCATCAGGTTATATAATGCAGTGTGGTGAAGTGTCCGGCCTACACACCTGATGACTGTGGTCCGATCCCCACGGTCGGCTTTAATGTATAAATTCAAAGATGACATTCAATGTTTCTCATTTTAGCTGGGGGGGGGGGGGGCTGACTCTACCCTCTGAAAAAAGTGGGTGGACTCCGTCCCCCCGAGTGTACCCTCGACCTCAGCCCTGCTACTCTCAGTCCATGTGCTAGAGTGCCTGTTCCACGGACGCAAGCAGTAGTCCTCAGCCACAACTCATCACTGGTTCAATTTAAGGTTGCCTTTTCAAAAACCAAATGAATAACCCTAAAGTTGCACTCCCGTTCCTGGGGACCTGCACATGTTTGCAATTTCAGAACTCTAACACATTTTAAAAACATTAAGCAAAGCTATTGCGTTCATAGATCAGGCGGCATTGCAGTGATGGTCCCTGAAATGCAAGCTTACCACGTTCATGGGTTAGAACTCCTGGTGCTGCGCTTAGAAGCTGGTCCCTGGTATGTAGTGCGATATAAAAGTTCACTTAACTGACACACACAGCTTGTCACTGTTGATGCAAAACACCTGGAAACCCACACACAGACACAGAGCTGCTCAGTTTACCTAGGAAGGCATCAGCAAAGTTTGCTTGCATTTTCCCTCTCCCCCCACCTCTCTCTTTCATATCGGTCACTGCACCTGTATCCAATAAAAATGACGACCGCGTGTGGTATACATTTTAATCACATAAAAATCCATGGGGTGCGTGAATGCAATTACACACTGTTTTCCTTGCCACCCCTTTCCTGTCTACCCTCTCCCTGCCTCCCCTTGTCATCTCCTTCTGCTCATTAGTTCCTTCCTCCACTGTCGCCCTTTCCCCTTTTTCGCACCCTCCGCTTTCACCCACTCTCCCTTAACCCCATTGGGCCATTTACCTACCCTGATTTCTTCGCGTACCCCCAGTTCCCGTGATGATCTCTCTTCTGTTCACTTCAGCCCCCACCCATTTTCCCTCATCCTTTCACTTCTTATTTCCTCACTCTTCTGTTCCCCCCTCTACTTATCCTATTGCACTCCCCCTTCCGTTGTCCTCCTTTGATTTTCTCTAACCCCTTTCTCTCACTTTGTTCTCCAGCCTTTCCTTCCATTCCTATTGCTCTTCCCCTCCCTCTCCTCTTTATCTCCCCTCCCTCCACTCCCCGTCTCCCCCTCACTGCCCCTCTCCTGTTTGCCTGCTTCTGCTGAGTGGCGGGGTGTTATAGAGAGCCGAGGACACCCTGACATCACAGATCCAGGAAGAGGCACTCCTGCTCCTGGTTTAAAAGCAGAAGAGACCCAATTCTCGTCAGCAGCAGCAGTCCCGGGCTCTCTCGCGGTTCACAGGGCAGCCCCCGTGCCGTGCTGTTCCTGCTTCTCCCATACTGTCAGGGTACATGTGATGGAAACAGGACGCAGGGGAGAGATGAAAGGAAAGAGCGGGTGGAAGGGTCTGTGCTCCAGTGAGCGGCTGCATTGTCCATGCAGGGTGTGTGTGTTGGAGCAGTCTACCTCTCACACACATGCTGCAGCAGTCTGTCCACATGGTATGGAAGCAAAACCCTCCACAGCCTGGGGCAAGGGGTGCATTCTACCTTATCTGTGTGCAGACAGTTGAATCCATGGTCTCGTACCATTGCTCCACCGCTCCGGGTATACGGGATGGATAATGGAAGCAGGACCCGTGGCACTGCAGCGGGTAGAGATGGCCAGAGTGCGTTAAAGAAAGGCTGGCTGTGTACTTGGCCGGGCTTTCACATGCGTATAAGGGATGCAAGCAGGATTCCCATAGCTTTGTAGTGCGTGGAGGGGAATGTACGCAACTGGGGGCCAGCTGGGAGGGGGTATGGGGGGGAAACTGTATGCACCTGTGTCTGCGCAGGGCACAGTTTAGCACTCATAGAAAAGACCTCGAAACCTGGGTATCTGGCACAGAAGCAGGATCCCCTCGAACAAGTAGATTAGTGATGGTTCTTGTGCATCACTGCAGGAGGTGGTCTTTGTGCCTCTTGAGCCTCGGTAGCCAGCAGCAGAGTGTATATATGTATCGCAAGCCCAGGACTCTCACACATGCCCCAGCATCTATTCTAGGTTATAAGAAATGAAAGCTTGACCATTTGGTGGTATTTCGGTGTGAGTGCACTAAGGGGAAGGGAGCTGTGGGCGGCACTCACTGATGTGTTCTGCAATGTGAATATAGATGGCTTCTTGCAGTTCACGTCAGATCTTACTCTTCATTCACTAACTCCTTCCCTTTCGGCATCACATCATATCATGCCACATATTGTTAACCCTCCTTAGCTCGCATGTTACCCTCAACGGCATGTACAGTGCTCTGTTGCTAGGTTTGCGATATATAAATCCCCAAAAAGAATAGGGGTTCTGTATCAACTAGCCACCCAGTGCTAGGCGAGGAACCACAGACTAAATCAACTCTGGGGAAGTGGATATGGGGATCCTTGGAAGATACACTGCACTAATGTCTACTACTCGCTGGGTGCGTGTAGGACCCTTTTTTGGATATGTAGTTGAATATACTGCAGCTCGGGCTATGTCTGTGCTAATGACACCACAAGTGGCTGTGAATCTTTAGTGTAGATGAGAAAATGCAGGTGAATTTAGCCCCCGCCATATACCTGCTCGACTTGCATGTTTTTCCAGAGGCGTTCTGGTCAGTGCTAAGAATGTTTATTGCTGAGAGGTCTTCTTGTGTGTAGTTGATTTTAAAGTAGTAATCTGTGAACATTTTAGTTATGATTTGTTATTTACATAGCGATTATACCTAAATGCTGTTCATAGAACATAGTTAAATACATCATCGTCCTCCCAACCGAAGTTGGTATTTATCTACCTCAAAGGGATGACACGGTGAGATGGCCTTGCCGGGATTCAAACCTTGTGGATCACACACAGATCGCAGCAGCAAGGGCTCAACCCACCGAGCTATCTTACCAGCTTTTAAATGATCACGTAATCCAAAACATTTATTTGAATTGATAGTTGGAGGAATAGATACTTGGCGTACCTCCTATGCCGTGACTAGTATTGGTTTGCTTTAGGCAAGGGCACTTCTTATTGGTTGATTTTCCTTCCAGATTTGCTTCTAAAACTACTTTATATTCGTAAGGTATTGGCTGATGCACGTTTCGTGCCTGAAATGTGCTTTTTCAAGTGCAAAGCCTAGGGTAAAAAAAACAAGCTTTGTAAGACTGGTGCTGGAGGGGCAAGCTTGCATGATAATGACAAGTTATTGCCTGACTAAATTGGACATGTTTCTTTTCCAAAGTGAACATGAGCCACAGCCAGCTGTCCCTCTTCAGCACAGCACCCGGGCCTTCCAGCATCACCTGCTCTGACAGGAACTTTTCATTCTGAGAACCAGAGGGGTAGCAAGAGCTGGGATGAACACTGGGGCGAGGAGAAACATCCTCGGAGTGGAAATGGAACGAGACCCCACGGAGACCCCGAGCTGAGAAAAGAGAGGAGTCCACAAGGGGATGAGAGGCAACGAAGATGAAGTTTCTAGATCTGGCGAGAGTCGAGACACAAGCTGACCCTGCTGCAAGACCTCCGAGCGGGAAGGGGCTGCCGCAAACTTCCTATCACTCAAAGCGCAGAGCCTGGGCCCGGAAGAGTTCCCTGCTGCACCACTTGACCACCGCACTTGGAGCCGTGAAGAAACTCGGCACGCTCTCAAATGAGAGATTTCAGCACAGAGGTAGATGGTCGGCAATGCATCCTGGGGAAATCCGGAGGCAGGCGAAACACCCAAGCCAGTAGACCTTCATTTGTATTTACGTATTTGTGGTAAGCAGGAGGCCGCAGTCTGTCCCTGCAATGCTCAGACATGCACCACCTCCCTGCCTCCTGCAATGCACCCACCTCTCCGCCCAGGCTGTCCCTGCAATACTCTGCAATCATGCACCCACCTGTCCTCCTCCCGTTGCCCCCCTTTTCTTCACCACCATATTTCTGGTTATAATCCTGCACTGCTCGCCCTCCCTCCAGTCTCCCATGCCACTTTCCAGCTCTGCTCGGGCCCCGGGCCCCCGCCCCTATCCCTCCCATTTTGTTCAAAGGGACAGGGCCCAGCACTTAAGTTCATGGCATGCCATCACAAATTGATAACGGGGCGAAGGGCCTGCCCCGCTGTACTGCCCACTGCCCAAGGTGTTATTCGAAACGGGGGCAGAAACACTGCAAGAACTTGGCTTCGATGTAGCCAGACTTAATCACGCTGCATGCATACATGAAACTGTCAACTTGTGTGTCCACATGTCGGTACATGTATGGCATGTTTGAACATCTTGTCCATGTGGCGACATGTGGACACACACACTTGAAGTTGACAGTTAGTTTCATGTATTATGCTTCGCATGATTGCATGGTCTCAGGCATGTTGTTCCATGTATGCAGCAGCAGCACCCTGCACCTGTGTCTTGTGGCTCGGTGCTGCTGCTGCTCACAAGGAATCGGGATGGGATGCGCCTGTTGCTGCATCAACATCTAAAATGTTGCATAGTCGCCCTCGCCCCCAAACACAGTACATTTGACTTACCTGATATTGTGCTATGCATGATGCATGCATCCTCTCCACTCGCTCCTGTTTTCCAAATGGTGGGGGCCGACGCCAGCCAGGCCAGCCCCAATCATCAAGCTATCAGTGTGCATGCGCACATAGCCTGCTGAGGGCACGATGCATGTGCTCCCATGGGACTGGGTGGCGCCACCGGGGCCCGGCCGGGGGGAAGTGGAAAAGCAACAAACATGTTGTCAATTGCTCCTGCCCTGCCTGAGGGCAAAGGCTGCAGCCTGAAGCAGTGCTCACTGCTCCTTCTAATACATGGTGACAGGCATCAAAATCAAGGCCTAGCTGGTGTGTGGCCAGCCTGGCCTGGCTTGCACTGATGCAGAGCACCGCCGTGCGGCTCCCCCTAGAGGCTGTCTGACGTCAGGCAGCCGCCTGAGCTGCCTGACACAAAGACCGGCCCTGGTTACAGGGCACACATGGGGCATGAGCGGGGGTTGGGGGGAAAAGAAGGGAGACACGGGGCATGAGTGGGGGGTGGGGGGAACAGGGGAGACACGGGGCATGAGCGGGGGTGGGGGGAAGGAGGGGGACACGGGGCATGAGCGGGGGTGGGGGAAACATGAGGGAGACACGGGCCATGAGCGGGGGGTGGGGGGAACAGGGGAGACACGGAGCATGAGCGGGGGGTGGGGGGAGAGAGACATGGGGCATGAGCGGGGGGTGGGGGACAGGGGAGACACGGAGCATGAGCGTGGGGTGGGGGGAAGGGGAGAGATACACAGGGCATGAGCAAGGGGTGGGGGGAAAGGAGGGAGACACGGGAAATGAGCAGTGGGTGGGGGGAACAGGGGAGACCCGGGGCATGAACGGGGGGGAAGGATGGAGACACGGGACATGAGCGGGGGGAATGGGAAGGAGAAACAGAGCATGAGCGGGGGGTGGGGGAAAAAGAGGGAGACACGGGGCTTGAGTGGGGGGTGGGGGGAACGGGACGAAGACATGGAGCATCAGTGGGGGGTGGGGGGGACAGGGGAGACACGGGCCATGAGCGGGGATAGGGGGAAGGGGAGAGAGACACGAGGGCCTGCGCCTCACCGCCTTGAAAGAAACATTACTGCCTACAGGTACACTCATGGCTGATGCAGAGCCGAGCAGCCCACGTCTACACTGTGCAGGCAGCAGATCCCGCTCCTATTGACAAAGCCTCTCATGCGATAAACAAAGATGGTGGGCGTCTCTGAAAATAGACGCACTGCACGCTTCACGGCAGCCAATAGAAAAGCACGTCAGATGTCCGCGAACATCACGCAGGCTGCTTGCCCAATCCCCGTTCTGTCCGCAGAGCGAACAGGGAAGTGTGTCCGCGAAGCGAACACAGATATCACTAATTTTTTCTGATCTACTTTTTGGTCATTTAAAAAAAAACAACTGGACGGATTTTCACCAAATTTGCAAAAAGACCGTTGTTGGGACCAAGCAGCTGCTCCGGGTCCAAATTTGATGAAAATCCGTCCAGCGGTTTGAGCTGTAGGGCGAGCAAAGTTTTTTTTCCCATTCAGTCTATGCAAAAAAATTCAGAGTGGGCCATATAATTTTTTTGCAAAGTTTGGTGAGCATTCGTCCGGGGGGAGCAAAGTTATAAGCCGCCCAAAAAGTGCTCTTCCTATGGAAACACCAACTTAACCATAACTACATGGCCACTGCCGTGGCCATGTTATATATATATATATATATATATATATATATATATATATATATATATATATATATATATATATATATATATATATAACTTAACCATAACGTCCATATATAAATATATATATATATATATAGACATATATATATATACGTTATGGTTAAGTTGCGCTACTAAAACCTATATAACATGGCCGTGGCCATGTTATAAATATATATATACCTTAACCATAACGTCCATATATATATATATATATATATATATATATATATATATATATATATATATGGACGTTATGGTTAAGTTGCGCTACTAAAAACCTATGAAATTCAGTGAAAAAACATTGATAAAGGGACATTAGGATTATGTTGCCCTACTAAAAACCTATGAAATTCAGTGAAAACATCTTTGTTAAAGGGACGTTATGGTTCCAAGTAAAACTGAAAAACCCTTGAAATTCGCCAGTTATGGTAAGCTAAGCAACCATGACTAGCGCCACAACAGTGTGCTGCTAAGACTAACACCCAGGACATCAAAGATGACATTTGGTTTTTAGTAGCGCAAGTTAACCATAACATCCCTTTAACAAAGTTTAGTCACACAATGTCATAGGTTTTTAGTAGCACAACTTAACAATAATAACTTTGACTTTATGTACATGTAATATGGAACATACTGAACCTCTTCTACTGAACTTGATGTCCGCAAACTCTTTTAATGTCCGCGGACATGTTCGGAAAACAGTACCACTACCTAAAAACTCTGGGGGGGGGTATGTTTGAATGTTATATCATAACATTGGAACATTTAACAAATTCAAAAAGCAACACGCATACACATTATATGTAGTAATACATAAGAAATGTAACCCATATATGTAACACACTAACCAATCATTTAAATACAATATGTTCTAAAATGGAATATACCAGAAGAAGATAAATTGCCTTCCAACATAATTACCTCACAGACACTACAGAACTAAAAACAACACCAGACCTACATAGTACTTAGCACATATTTTACCTGAAATAGTAAGTGTACTTCATTTTACTCATATATTTATAAACTTTCTGTATTAGATTAAGATTAAAAAAAATATAATATATTTTTTTTTTTTCTCACAGAAATGTCTAGTACTCTGGAATGGCTAGAGCAGCATTTCCCACATGAGGGAATGTCACAAGATAGTGAAACTAATGGTAAACACTTTACAATATAAACCATTTAAATATTATTATTTTATATACATTTAACATATATATATATATATATATATATATATATATATATATATATATATATATATATATATATATTTTGTACAGAGTATACCAAAATAGAAAATACCTCTGAAGAAGCTGTTATGGAAAACATGCTTGACAGCATAAAAGACAAAATGGATTTATTGTTGACCAATTTTAATAATTTGAAAAATTTTGTTAAAGATCATTCTAAAACAAAAACTTCATACCATTGCCCCACATGTACTTGTCCCTCTCACCATATCCCAGTCAATTATCCCCAAACCCTCTCCATAACCCAAAATGTTTTGATGAGACTTCCATCCCTTCCTCACCTGATACCAATCATGTTGAAACCCCTAATTCTCCTGTTTTTGTTTCCGTTTCTGCCTCACCTTCTCTGTCATAAATTATTAATATATGTTAAATAAAGTTACATTTTTATATTGAGTTGTAATTAGTTTCCGATTAAATAAAAAAAAAACAATGTAGGTGTTCGCGGACAGCGCGGGTGTTCTGAAATGTTCGTAAATAAACGAAAATGGAGCTGTCCTGAAGAACACTATACCTGCCCGTACTGTTCGCTAGCAAGTTGAAACTGATCTAAGAACACACGCGGTGTCCGGAAATGTTCGTAAATAAACGAAAATGGAGGTGTCCTGAAGAACACTATACCTGTCCGTACTGTTCGTTAGCAAGTTGAAACTGTTCTAAGAACACAATTGGTGTTCTGAAATGTACGTAAATAAACAAAAATGGAGGTGTCCTGAAGAACACTATACATGTCTGTACTGTTCGTTAGCAAGTTGAAACTCTTCTAAGAACACAATTGGTGTTCTGAAATGTTCGTAAATAAACGAAAATGGAGGTGTCCTGAAGAACACTATACCTGTCCGTACTGTTCATTAGCAAGTTGAAACTGTTCTAAGAACACACGCGGTGTCCTGAAATGTTCGTAAAGAAACGAAAATGGAGGTGTTCTGAGGACGCTATTTCTGTCCGTATTGTTCGCAAGCAAGTTGACACTGTTTTAAGAACAAATGCCTGTCCGTAACTGTTCGTTTGACATCTGACGCACTTTTAATTACTTTAGTCCCCGAACAGTGTCCGTAGAACATCAAGGCGCATGCGCAAACCAGATTGAGATTGTGCACCATTCTGTCCAAAAATCCCCATGTCTTAAACAGCGATTTACAGACAGAATGGCCCACAAATTCCTATTTTTGGACACACAAATTACCCAACTCAACTGCTACAATTTGGATATTATAGAACAAACAACTGATTTAATTGTATACATTAGATTTACTATTTGTACTTCTCCACACCACTAGCTTACTTTTTTCTGTCATCTGAACCCCAGTTTAGTAGCACATAAATTCAAGAATACCCATCCCTACTAGTTGTAGTTCCCAATGCACAATCACACACCATTACATACATCTTTATCATCTTACTCAAACACTCATGCACACAGCACACATACATTGCAGAACACCCCAACCCATACCTTTTTTATTTTTTTCAACAGACCCTAAAGAATGCCTACCAAAAGTCAAGTCCGTAGAAAGCAACGCAGAAGTAGTGCAAATGAAAATAAAAGTTTCCAACATAAGCATCCATATCTAGCGGAATTTGTAAAAGACGTTGAAACAAAACAGCTAATACAGTCATTTAGTGAAACAAAAGACGTTTCAAGTGGAAACACTTTGCCTCCTCTATCAAAATGTAAAACAAACCAGAAAACAATTAACAAAAAATCAGCTATCACTACAGATAAAACTGCTTCTATAAATCTTGATAAAGTTCAAAGTAAGCATACCAAGAAAAGTATTTTAGCCAAAATGTTCCGAACAGAGTCCTTCAAAATCTTATAAAAACAGGAGAGAAACCAGGTTCAACCCTTAAAACCTATCGTAGGAAATTAATCTTAGAAGCGTTTATAGACAGTGCAATTCTTCTCAAAAGAAAGTTATTTATTTTAGTGTTAAACAAAATGAAACCACTAACAAAACTAATAATTAAATTACAAAAAATACTTCCCAATAAACAAAATGTCAACAGAAAGAACTTCTTAAGTAAATGCAGAGGTGAATGGAATCACACTACGAGCACAGAATCATACTTTATGAAGAAGCGTACAAACAAAAGCAAACAAATACAATTGCCATATATAGCAGTGTTCGAGGTTATGAAAAAGTGAATAATACCATAATGGAACAAGAAGTACTCCTGTAAGCGACTTCATTTCAACACTACCGCTAACTCAATGCCTAGTCTTGGATGCTGATGGAAGCCCAGATTGATGTATTTTTATGTCCAGTTCATTTACTCTGGATGACAACAACCCTTATATAACACCCCTCTCTCAGAATCCCCCCGACCTCGCTGAGCCAAGAAGTAGGTCTGTTTTGCAAATTTAAAAGGTTTATTTGAAAATTAAAGAATATATATCTATCACACTTTTATAGTAAATTAATATTTGATAGCACACTTGTGAGGATGATAGTGATCAACAATGGATAATGTTACAGTGGCACACTCTTTTTGATGGCTTAGAAGTGATATAGAGAGGATGAAGTAGCTGAGAATGCTTTTATGGCTTCAAGGACAATGCAATGATGAATGGAAATGCAGTACAGAAATTAAACTTGATATGACTTCAACAAAACAATGCAATCACTTTTCCCCCTGGTAGCAATTCACCCCCCCCCTCCCTTATGCAATGTAAAGAGATGGGAGAAAAGCACACAGTTCTCAGGAATGCAATCAAATATAATTCAGTTCCCCCCTAGCAAGCTTAGATGAAAACAGGTAGGAGTTTGAAACACAGGCAATATACTTTGATGTGGTATGCAAAGAAGTGAAAAATATGCGAAAAATGCTTTTAATTCCCTATAGGTGGTTCAGGGTGAGTGAGAGATACTTAAAGGATAGTTCCGGGACTTTTTTGTTATTGTCCCTACGGTTCGGCCATGTGTTTTTAAGCATAACTCGGTAGATGGTAGAAAACTTTCCTATGGACCTTACCCGGCTTTTCGTCCATTAACGCACTCGAAATCAGCCGCCATTTTCTGATAATCCTATCATTTCCCCCCATCGCCCTGGCTCACCTGCTTTTGCGGCACTAAATCAAATCCCCCGCCCCTGAGCCTGACATCAGCAGACGCGTACCGCCCATTTCCCAACGCCAAAGCACGTTTCGTGTCAACAATCGCTGCGCCTCAGCTAATGAAGTGTAGCCATGGAAATGGCAGGACGCCTCTTTCCTCAATAAGTATAAACACACCGTTTCACAACACACAGCAGCAGATTTTCGATACCATTACTCTCTCTGTGTTACTTTGAGTATTCTGTGACTCAATTCTCTGCTCTGGTCAGCTACCTTCGCCGCTTCTAGGACTTGTGAACACCTGTACCATCTCTGTAAATTATTTTACTTTCTTTACCAAACAATGGCTACAATAATGCCGTATATGTACGAGCCCGAGTACACCGAGCAAGAACTACTGGAAAGGCAAGCACGCGAAAACGATGGGGATTCGGACGGCAGTTGGGAGGACCAGTCAACGGATGAAGAGCCTGGACCATGTCGCATGGACGGCGTCTCCAACTGGTGCACGTGCAATCGGTGCGAGCTAATGCCAACTGAGGAGGAGAACTGCTGCTGCCGTGAAAATTCCGGGTGCTTGGCCTACATTTCGGAAGGCGAGCCAAGTCCACAATGCATCACCGAGCTGCCAGAGTTCAGTGAAGCCTGCCTCTCACGGACCGTGTTGAGGATGATGAAGGTGCTTATGCACGAACTTCGCGGCACTGTTCGTCCGCGTAATCCGAGTAACGAGTAAGTATACTCTGGTTTTGATGTCAGTGATGCCACTACTATGTCATGGTCGTCTCCCACATATAAAATTACATCTACATATCATTCGAATGCATGTAAATTGTTTCCATATTGTGCATTTTCTAGATAGAATTTTTTTCAAAGCAGAATGACATTTTTTACCTGAATCGGCAGTGATAAGATAGTTTTGTCATTTTAATACAGTTTGCATCTTTCGTTTTAACAGGTGGTACAGGCTGGTGGCCTATCGTTGCTTCACTTGGTGGCTTCACGGGAGGCTCGGACACCGCGTTCGGAGAGTAATACCTGCCTGTGCGGTACTTCCCATTAGACAACATTTCCCCAGCGACAGTGGACAATACCGCGGATTTTCCCTGGATGTGCTGCAACCGGAACTTTACAATGTGTAATGTTTATTATTTATGTTCAATTGAAATTAAGATCTAAAATAAAACCCAACATATATTTTAACAATGGTTGTTTTGATTTTTTAAATGAATCTAGTGTGTCTCCATTGAATAGTCTTCCTGTGCCTTGTCTTGTCACACCACATGTCTCCGGCCAGCATCCTCCCTCATGCTGGCTGCCCACCTTCAATCCACATAACCGTTGAACCCATATGCAGCAGACATACATATGTTATTTTGCGGGTTGGCATCAAGCCTCCCGGCCTTGCCTCCTCCCCCAAAAATACTTACCACACCACTTTGTTCAAGCGTTGGCAATAAAAGGAAGGCCGTTGGATTTTATTGATACAAAACATGGTTATAGGTAAATAATCAATATGGTTGATCATAATAAATCATCCTTTTGGGCACCGGGTACAGAGATGACTCCCTCTGGCCCGTGCCGCCTTGCCACCACAGGCCAGCCTGCTGCTGACTAACTGCCTAGGCAACCGGGGTCTCCAGGGTGAACTGCACCCATATATTCTCCTGGGAGGGTGAGGTATTTATAAAATCACCCCCCTGCCTTCCATGTACTAGATCCTGCAGCCTGCCTCTTACATGCAGTTAGATGGCCTCTCCTTGGTGAGGCCCTGCGGCAAACGAGTCTTGTCTGCACGACCACCGCCCTAATCCACACCCCCCCCGCCCTATCAAAGGCAGTTCGCACCGGGATACTTGTGCTGCCAAGTGGAGCTGTCAGGGAGCGATAAAGGCCAAGAGGTGCCAAAGACCATGTACACTTCAAAGTGGTCTATAGAGCATGGGTTGTTGTTCCCATGTCTACCTCCAGACCCCGTGTCTCCTGCCAAGCATCCCCCCTCACGCTGGACGGCCCCCTGCAATCCACATAAGTGTGTCTCCATTTCACGAGTCTTCCTGTGTCTTGTCTGCACGACCACCGCCCCAATCCACCCCCCGCCCTATCAAAGGCAGTTCGCACCGGGTACTTGTGCTGCCAAGTGGAGCTGTCAGGGAGCGATAAAGGCCAAGAGGTGCCAAAGACCATGTACACTTCAAAGTGGTCTATAGAGCATGGGTTGTTGTTCCCATGTCTACCTCCAGACCCCGTGTCTCCTGCCAAGCATCCCAACTCACGCTGGGCGGCCCCCTGCAAACCGCATAATGCCACGACATATACACGTCATTCATTCACAAACACACCCCTGTTTCGAATTATTTATAACCCACTTCATATTTCTAATGTGAACTTCTTTGCGCTTTGCTAGTCAACCCGTGAAGGTGCTGGTTATCTGCTCTTCGTCTCTGTGAACTTCCGTGACCACTTCAAGGAAACTCGTCAGTTTGCAACCTGTGAACTGCTCCCTGTTCTACGACAAGAAACTACTCTGATCCCTGCATCTAACTGTTTGTTCGTCAAGGTAAGGCCATGTACCATAATCATTTTGCGTCCAATTTCTTTTCGTTCAAGACAGTACATGCAAGTAACTAGTCACATGTTCTGAGTTTAGTCAAATTATTTTTCTATTTTTTTAAAGTTATTCAAATACTTATCCGCATGTGAATAACGTGTATAGTTCCAAGAACCAAAACAAACCTTGCATTGAACCTTTTATGTGTCATTTAATTTTTTAACACATTGGTATTCATAGAGAATTGTTGATCTTTACTTTTCAGAACTTTCCACAATGCCTGCCTGTTCCATTGGCGGTTGCCCTTCGAAGACCCATAATAAATCTGAAGGTACTATAATGCATGTTTTCCCTAAGACAATAGATCAGATAAGAGAATGGGTCCGATATTGCGGATATCCACCATCTGAGCTTGAAAGTAGAGTCCTAGAAGTCTTTGCGGACAAGAGGGGTGATCGATACCGCATCTGCAGCAGGCACTTTAGCTCAGACATGTACTCCACATCATTGCTAATAAAGAAGAACACACCGCGAGCGAGGCAAAAATTGCTCTCAACCGCTATTCCCACTCTTTTCGTCCACATCCCTCCACTGGTGAGTCAAGTTTACGTATTTATCTCTCGGCCTTGCGGTTGTGTGTAGCATTAGCTAACAATAATTTCCCCATTTATGTATCCACTCAATACAAAGGCGGAAGATTCTCCATCCGTGTCGTTATTGCAGTCATCAGCCACTTCAAGCGCCTATCGGGTAATATTACTTGGCTATTCTGCCACTGTTTTAGGCATGTAAATCAATAGTTTTAATTTATCGTGTAATTATTTTACCTAATGGTACACCCTTGTACTCGTCCTCTAGTCTTTGTTTTCAGTTATAATTATTGTTATCCAAAATAATGCAAGTACTGTCTTTCAGGGAGATGCTGAGGAGTCCAACGTATTGACGACAACAGTTGATGTCACTCAGATGCTCGAGGTACGTTTCCGGACAGTTCCATCGATGGAGATCATCAGATCTTGCATTCTTGTAGCGTGATTGTTACACACAATGTTTCTTTCATTTTTAGCCATTGATATGTCCTTCTGTCGTCGCCCTCCTATGTGTCTTCTTTTTTCAATATTGTGTTCATTACTAATGAAAGTCCTATGTTTCAGGGAGTCGATGGAGCATTAGTCCAAGAAGAAGGGGGAGCATGCAGTTACGGGTCGGCGCAACAGCTTGCAGAAGTGTGCACCGCAGTTACATCGTCCCTTGATGTTCTTATGCATTTCGAGGTATGGATACTGACAGTTCGATCAAGCGAAATCATATGACGTGATTACATCCGCTATACTTCCTTCTTTATTAACGCAAGTACTATGTTTCAGGGAGATGACGGAGCTTCTTCTACAAGAACATCACCCCTAGTAGTTGATGCAGATCTCTGGGTGGTGACACTTCCAACGATCGAGCAAATTGAATCATATTTACATATCCATTATTTATTTTATACAACTGATCATTTGTGCAGGTCTATTTAGATGAGCCGTTGACGCCTGCACAAAGTTTATGTTCTTTTCAACAAAATAGAAAACCATACTAATGCAATTACTGTGTTTCAGGGAGTTACTGAAGCATCATCTTCAATAATATCATCAATGGAAGTCTATGAGGAGCCCGAGGTATGGATCTTGACAGTTCCATCTAACTAGATCAACAATGCGTGAATAATTGTCGTTTGAATGTTCTACACAAAGCGTTCATTCGTGTTTTGCTATTGAGATGTACGTGGGTATTGGTCCCCAAGTACATTTTGTGTTTTCGATATTATTATACATACTAATGAAAGTTCTATGTTTCAGGGAGTCGATGGAGCGTCAGTGCGTGATGGATGTGCTTATCATGAAAATATAGTCGTTGCAGCGCAAGAGGAAGTGGAGACATGCACATACGAGTCGGAGCAACAGCGTCCTGATGTTGAAGTTCGAGGCAAGAAAGTTTCAAAGAAAAGAAAGCAAAAGAAGGTTAGTGTCCTGGTCACTATATTATGTTGTTTTTCACTGTTAATAGTTCAATACTGTAAGTTGTGTTTAAACTGAACATCCCTTTTCCAATCTGTCCTCTAGTTGCGAGTGGGTGTACGAACTAGATCTACACAGACAGTGAAGCGAACGAGAGATGTTGCTTGTCAAACCTTTTGGCAGGGACTTGAGACTGGAGATGCATCGTGCCAATGGGAAGAATATGAAGTGATTGACAACGGAGCTATACCACCACCAGCCATTGATAGTGAATGTCCTCCTGGTAGTTCGGATGCAGTCGGAGATCAATTTACAGAATCCACACCCGCAAAAACTAAGACCGCGAGAAAGTTGAAGAAATTGTTTTATTCACCCATCGCCGGAGAAGGAACATATTTTGCAATGGAAGAGAATGAAGTGGACGACAATAAACACCATCAATATCACTGAACATAGCGGAAGACGATATCAGAGATTCTACCTTTCATGTGAGTGACATGTCCTCAACGTTACAGGCCGAACCAGCTGGGATGCAGAGTGACAGTATGAGGAAAGAGGCCAAATTCATTGTATTCGATAGTTGTTTGATTGATATTATTATTCGGATGAAATGTGGGCATTCGGTTGGTGGGGAAGTATGTGGGGAGCCATTGATTAATGTGACTCGTGCAATTCGAGGCACTAACCTTAAAATACATGCCACCTGTACAAAATATCATCCTTTCTCATGGTCTGCACAACCCATGCTGGGGCAACTGCCAGCAGGCAATCTACTTTGTGCAGCGGCTGCACTTTTTAGTGGTTCAAGTTTTAAAAAGTTAGAGTCTTTCTTTCAGTTTGTGGGAATCCATTTCATTGCGAAAACTAAGTTCTACAAATACCAAACCGATTATCTATTTCCAGCCATTAGCGAAGCTTGGAGAATGGAAAAAATGTCTATTGATAGTACATTCGCGGGCAAACGGTTCAGGCTAGCCGGTGATGGACAGTGCGACAGCCCAGGATTTTCAGCCAAGTACTGCACCTACCACTTTCAGGACATGGAAAGTAAGAAAATTGTGAGTTTGGTGGTCGTGCAGGTGTCACAAAGTACATCCTCAGTGGCCATGGAGAAAGTTGGCTTTGTAGCATCATTGCAAGAACTACAATCGCGGGGAATGGTGATCGACCTGATAGCCACGGACAGACACGTTTCAATTGCCAAGACAACGAGAGAAGAGTACAAAAATATAAATCACCAATTTGACGTTTGGCATCTTGCAAAAACAATCAATAAAAAAATGTCGGCTGCAGGTAAAAAAAAAGATATGCAAGGTATTTCACAGTGGTCCAAGTCAATCAGCAACCATCTTTGGTGGAGCTCAAAAACATGTGGAGGGTCGTTGGAAATTCTACTGGAAAAATGGCGGTCAGTAATGCTACACTGTAGCAACGTTCACCGCTGGACCACAAACCAACATTTCCACAATTGTGAACATGGCCATTTGTCCACAGAGGAGGCACGGAAGAAGAAGTGGTTGATTCCTTCATCACCCACTCACAAAGCCATTGAAAAGATTGTATTTGATAAAACTATAACAAGAGATTTGAGGGGACTCACGGAATTCTGCCACACAGGAGATTTGGAGGTGTTCCACAATATGTGCCTAAAGTACAGGCCAAAACGATTGCATTTTGGCATGGAGGGCATGATAAATCGGACTCTTCTAGCGGTCTTGGCACATAACCATAATGTTGGCCGTCAACAAAGTAGGACGACCGGAACTTTAGGGACGCTTCGCTACAATAAGGCCTTCACTAAAAGAAGTAAACAATGGGTTATCAAACCAGTGTTTGAGGATATGCAATATGACTTTATTGAGAGACTTATTGTTGATGTCCTAGATAGGCACATACATGGAGTTGTGAACGAACCTGTGCAGGGGACAACTGCATTGCCACCCAACATTGCCTCTGTTCCATGTCCACCTAAAGAAGAGCTCATTGAGAAATACACATCACGGTTTAAATGATTGTAATTTGATTGTCTGTTCTCTCGAGTCTCCCCATGTCGCAGGCCCATTGAATATGTGTAGCTATGTATTGTGTAAATAAAAGTGATTGCTCTGTGAGTCCTGTGAGATGGCCTTACACTGAATGTAGCTAACTAGGAATGTGTGCTCGTTCAAAGTGAAGGTCAGCTGCTTTGATTTTTTCTCGGGTGCCGGAATGGCCCACGACTCAGTATAAGGTTCTATTGTTATTTGACCTTGACAGGCCGGGACCATCCCGAAAGACTTCTTTTTGGGGGTGTGTGGCAATAACGTAAGAAGTGATAATGAATATAATTTCAGAAACGAAAGCCATTTAATGTTCGTTCATTAGAAGAAATAACGTCGGCATAGAAGGAGTGGTATTTCGGGGCTGCCCTACGCACAGACACAATGGAAAATGCAAATATAATGTAAGTAACTCTTTAGATGAGTTTATACCGCAATTTAATTACTATACAGTAGCTTTAAAGACAGGTTAAGTTGTACTTGTTCGTTCTATGTGGCATATTGTTTTGTACCGCGCACTATCTTGAGGAGAACCATCTCCTTTTACGGAAGCACCTCAAAACCTTCCTCTTTGCTTCTGCTTTCTCTCTCCCTCTCCCCTGCTACAACTGGTCCACTGTCTGCGACCTCGGTCCTGGGCCCTTCCACTTTCCACCTGCACTGCCTCCCTGTCAACCCCTGCACTGGGGGACTGTCTCAGTATCCTACAGCCCACCCTTGACGTATAATACCCAGTTGCACTGTCCTAGCTATGAAATAATTTCCCGACCTAATATATAAAATGAATAATTTTAATAAAGATCTGATGGTGAGACTAATTTCATTTTTTATGTTTTTAAAACAGGTACATCCTTCATTATTGTATGTGTCACGAGTACCAGACACCGGCGGATGGCTTTTTCAACCGCCAGTTGCTTCTCCGCTGAACAACGTTACCACCCTGACCATTTTATGGGACGATCGCCAAGTACAAGTATGCCCTTACGCGGTACTAACGGCTAGATGCAACATACAGACCGTTGTGGTGGCCTAGTGCCTCGTTGTTGGAACAGCCATGCGATTATCAGTGCGACCGAAGAGCTTATTTTATCGTAAACCAACACCCTGTGTACTGCACACGAACATCGCTTGCCCCAAGACGAACTATTTTGGATCGAGAGCAAAGAAAAATGCAAATCGCTGAATATTCTCTAAACATTTGATGTCCAATAAATGTACTTTGCCAAATGTACAATCTTGCCGTTTACTTTTAAACCACAGTTTCATATTCCGAATTGTGGCGCTGTATTGTGAGATGATCTAAGACCCTGTGTACAGCAAAGGAACATCGCGTGTCTCAAAACGAACTTTTTGGAACGTGAGCAAATAAAAATGAAAATCGCTGAATATTCTCAAAACATTTGATGTCAAATAAATGTACTTTACCAAATTTGCAATCTTGCGGTTTAATTTAAAAGTACAGTTTCATATTCCCAATTGTGGCGCGCTGTGTTGTGTGAGCTCATCTGTGTTGATTTCCGGGTTCTGTGTGGAGTCGCGTAGAAGACGCCTGGGCGCGTTTGCCTACGCAGCTCAGTCACGTCACGGATAGAGGCGGGGAATATGAATGTTTTGATAAAGTCTGTTTCAGGGGCGGGGGATTTGATTTAGTGCCGCAAAAGCAGGTGAGCCAGGGCGATGGGGGGAAATGATAGGATTATCAGAAAATGGCGGCTGTTTTCGAGTGCGTTAATGGATGAAAAGTCGGGTAAGGTCCATAGGAAAGTTTTCTAAGATCTACCGAGTTATGCTTAAAAACACATGGCCGAACCGTAGGGACAATAAAAAAAAAGTCCCGGAACTATCCTTTAAATTAATTCAGGATCACTTTAGCAATGCTCTATGAATGATTGTCAGGTTGCACACAAATTTCAGCAAGGAAAGCAAGGACAAATATTTTTACACGTGGCTGAAATTAAGCAAAATGTAAAATTGCGGCAAATTTAGTCGCGTGCGTCAAGCGCAATTACGGAGGCACTATAAGGTGTAGGAAGTCTGTTCTAGGCTCGTTGGAAAGCTTAGAATCTTAGCTTTAAGATGACAGTTAAAACTCGCTCAAACGGTTCCGGAGATACAGCCGATTTAGTAAAGGTAGTTTTTCGGATTTGAAATTTTAAAGCTCAGAATGACAGATGACAGTTTTCAGTTTTAAAGCTGACAGAATGACACGATTCTAGGAGGCAGTGCTAATAGGCAAAAATAGTTTGGATTAGATTATTTTAAACTAAGAGATTGGTTTTGGCACAGTGCTAGCTGGGTACTCACGCTAGATTTTGGACAGGAATGCGACTTCGTCACCGATCGGGTCAGGATTGGCTGGACTTCTGCTAGCGGTTCTTCACAGCGATCTGGTCTCTGGGTCTCTGGTTCTGTTATCGGTTCTGCTAGCGGTTCCGGATACAGCACTGCTTTCTGGATACTGCTACAGGTTCTTGCAAAAGTTCTTGGCAAAGAATTCAAACAGTTCGCCCGGGTGTTGAATAGTTTGGTTGGTTTTGAGGCCTGCTGAAGAGGATTCAGCTTGTGGATTCAGGCCTCTCTGCTACAAATTCTGGAGTTAATTTCTGGTCTCTGGAGATTGATGGATTTGAAGTCTGAAGTCTCCCGACAAAGCGTCCCGCAAGAAAGTGGAAAGTGAATGTCACTACCTGGGTTTCAATGTTCCTTTTATGTGTTTTGAAAATGAGTGTGTGCCTGGGCCTAGCTAAGCCTGCCCCTCTCACTTATCATTGGCCAAGCTTTCCTCTCTCCCATGATTGGGGGAAAGAAATGGAGTGTCAGAGTGATGCTGTAGGTTTTATGGTCAGAGGATCTTCCCCTTGTCAAATTGCACACAAATCTATTTATGACCCAAATACATATTTATCTCTGTACCATTTTTCTAATATTATAGGTCCAGTTAACATATTTTCTGTAGCACCAAACCATCCGATCCCTGTCTTCGTACGATGTTGTGTCCACTTATGACAGAATTCTGCCCTTTTCATCCAGATAACGACCTCTAAACCTTTCCGGATTTTACACAAATGTGCACCAGGGATATGGGTTTCAGATGATAAAGTGTCAGATTTTTAACATGCATTCATTTGGAGTAACAACCTTTTTTTCAGCTACTATCCCCAAGAACATACCACAGGGTCCTAACACCTCTTAAAATGTGCACAGAAAAATCACAAGAAGGATAATGTTATTTATATAATTTTGACAAGTCCGCACTATGAATTATCCATCTTTTTAAAATCATGCTCTGGCCCCAAAGGGGTGTGGTTTTCCAAAGCACATGGTGGAATTTCTGGTTTATCCACTTCCCCCAAGCTCAGCTGGCTCTCACAGGCACTGCCCCTCCCAGTTTCTCCCAAGAGAAAGCCATTTTACGACCCCCCCAATATAACATTTTCCTGAGTCCAGGACAGGGCTTTGTTCAACTTCCTGCAGTCTGCAGGTACCACTCCGCTAATTCAATCAGAGAGGTGTCACCTCCTTTTGGTGGGGGCAGCAGGATGCAGCCAGGCCTGGGAAGAGTTGTTGAGCCAGTTCAACTCCTGTCGGGGGTAGTTGTCAGGCAGAATTCAGCTAAATGTCACTTTAGTTCCCAGTTTTCTACATTCAAATCCAACTTACAATTTTTGCACATTAAGCTAGAATGCTGATTCTAAGTTCAAAACTATGACATTTAACAATTGCAACCTATGTGACACTCACAAGTAGGTCACTCATTTATTCTAAACATTTCGATTTTAGTGGCTTTAAACCCAAATTCACATAAGCTGCTGACATCCCCAGCTATTTTTTATATATACATTAAATAATTACTTCCTTCAAGTCATTTCAGAATATAGTTTTACATTGTATCCACCTCTTAGCAAGTCTTTCCTTGGCCTGGTTTGGGTTCATTTGTTCAGGTTTACACAAAAGTCTGGTGGTTTTAAAACGCCGGCTTTCTGATAGTGGTGAGCACCAGTATTGCATGCATTTTTGACATTAAGAAAATGAATTCCCCACAGTTCTGGGTTGCTTTTGGCAATCAGCATTGCCATTCCCAATGGTTTCAGGCTACTGTGTGTGTAGCTCAATGGTGGTTTTAGGCAGTGCCCTCCTGTGCTCACAACATAGGCAAAAATGGGTGGCAGCCTATTCTTCATGTTTTCCCTGTGCACTCTCTGGGGAGTTCTGGCCATCATGATGTTTTCAATGCCAGTAATGCACAGTTTTATGGTAGGGTTTGGATGCATGGGTAAAAACATCCCACACTCCTTACAAAAATATGCCCTGAAAACTTAGAATTACCCCTCCATTCAACTGAGTTAGAACGTCTAGTGTACAAATGGCCATGCACGTCAATGTGTAACATTCCCAAACAATTTTTCAAGTCTTTATGCCAATACCGCAATCAATATGTAAAAAGCAAAGACAAAATCAAAATTAAACTACTGCAAAATATGGATACCTGTCCAGTGCGCAAGTACACAGGATTACAAGGACATTCATTGGCCTGCATTACAGGACCTACTTGTAAAACCACCTTCCATGATATCAAAAGGATATCAACACATCATTCAACTATAAGAAATCTAGTCTATAAACTCTACTATGCTAAAAGTCCTGCTTTAGCACTAGCACATTTAAATATCATTCTTCTACATGGTACAGCAAAAGACCTACTTGAAGAAATCGACTATATTCAGAAAAAATATTTTGGAAGTGAAAGCCACTTACAGAATGAAATAGCTTTAAACCAAATTAGCAACAATTCTACACATGGCAACCTTTTACTAAACACATACAAAAAAGAAATAATAAAATTTAAAAGTACATCAGCTGAAGTACCAAACCATGTGTGTGTATGTTGCCGCAGAACTTTTTATAAAAGTAACACAAAAACTGTAGACCTATGATATACAATAGAAGACAATGAAGATTCTAAATGGTTTGAATTAGCTCTCTACCTTGTAGCAGAAAACAAATACAAAATAACTGACCCCTTAATGTTTTGCAGTTACTGCACTACAAAACCTGACAACAACCAAACTCCTTTACGTGCTATCACAACTAATTTGGAATTATACCCACTGCCAAAACCCCTACAACAACTTAATTTATATGAGTGCATCATAATTCAAACAGTGCACCCATTTCAAGCAATAATACGCCTTCAACCAAAAACAGCAAAATTACCTCCCTCTGAATTGGTAAAAGGCATTCGTGGAAAAGTAGTTTATTTACCATTAGATCTAAAAGAAAATGTGCATACTCTAGGAGTGCAACGTCCAATGCAGCAATCTTTAATTATCTTAGTAAATGGAGTACCTACAAAAGACAAAAAAATATGGCAACAGCTTGTAGATTTACATAAAGTTTGACAAGCCTTGCAATATCTTAAAGAGAATAATGAATATTACAAAGAAATTAAAATTGAAGAAAACTTGAAGGATACAACTGAAATAATTCAAGAAACACAAGAAATTGGTCAATTTGAGCTCCTAGATCCTGCTACAATATCAAATACTTTAGACCATTATACAATTCATCCTTTGCACTCTAATGACACCATAGAAGATGCACAGGAAACGTACAAAATACGTCAAACAAAAGGATCACCAATCAGCATATGGGAAAAAAGTATAGAAGCACATGCTTTTCCTCTACTCTTTCCTACTGGCAAAGGAGGAAGGTACGATGATAGACCTATTCAAATATCAGCATCAGAATACTGCTCATTACGGATGTATTCTGAAGATCCCAGATTTAGACAAAATGTGGAATACATATTCCACCTACTCTTTGAAAGTGAACTAGCAACTTTATGTTACTGAGTTGCACACATATTAAAATCAGGATCACACTTTCAAAATATGACAGCTACACAATTATTACAAAAAGTGCAACAAAAGGATGAGGTTTTACAATCAAATATTACAAATCTATTAGCAAATATGCGTGGTACTAAAGAGTACTGGTTTCGACGTCATGGAGATGTACGTTGTATGATCAGAAACCTTGGCCCACCCACTTGGTTTGTTACATTAAGTTGTGCAGAATATGCATGGGAAGATTTACATGATTTCCTACGCATATCAAACAAAAACAAAACAAACATAGATATACTAACACCTGGAGAACTTTGTTCTTTGTATCCTGTTAATGTTTCAAGATATTTTCACCATCGCTTCATTGCTATGCTACATTTTATTTGTAATAAAACTGTTCCTCCCCTTGGAGAAGTGCAACACTTCTTATGGAGAAAAGAATACCAAGCCAGAGGAGCACCACATATCCACATGCTTTTATGGATTAAAGATGCTCCTAAATTTGGTCAAGACAGTGATGCCACTGTTTTACAGTTTATTGAAAAATATGGCACTTGTGAAATTCCATCAGAAGCCACAAATAGTGATCTTTATGTACAAATTGTACAATTTGAAAGAGACAAATGTGGAAAATATTGTCATCGCAAATACAAAAACAAAGGGAAATACTACACCAAATGCTGATTTGGTTTCCCTAGACCAGTTACAAATACAGGTCAAGTGAACAACCTCATGTCTTCAGTTAGACATAGTGTTAAAGATAGGTCACCTAAAAATACATATTACATAAAAAGAAAAGAAGAAGAAAAATATATCAATGATTGTAATGCAATCATTGCCCACTTATGGAATGCAAACATAGATGTGCAGACAATTCTACTGCATTTGCACGATATGTCACAGCATACTTAACCAAAGAAGAAAAGACAGAGCTCCAAGACCTCTGGAATGACCTGTCATCAGATAAAGCAGTGTCTCAGAAATTATACAGCTTGGGCATAAAAATGCTCTCCCATAGAGAATGTGGATCATATGAAGCAGCTGATCGTTTAACTGGTACTGCATTGTATGGTAAATCTGAAAATATAGTATGGCTAAGTCTTGGTCCAGCTAAATCTAGAAAAAGAGTTCTAAAATCACACGAAGATATAGAAACAATAGCCAAACGTGATCCCGACAGCCAAGACATTTTAAAAAACAATTTATTGGACACATACTACCCAAACTACACATCCAAAAATAATATAAAAACTGATGAAAAAAAAGGTAAATACAGAGTGACAAACTGCGAAGGCAGCTTAGTTAAACTCACTAAACCAAATTTATTTAATCATATAAAATTGTCATTAAATACTCCTCAACATAAAGAAGTATATTACATGTCCCTACTACAACTCTTTAAACCATGGAGAAAAGAAGAAGGACTACTAGATAACTATGACACATATGAAGATGCTTTCAAAGTAAATGAAAGCACTATAACTGATGTAAACTTTACACAATACAAAACAATGTTGCACAATGAACAGCAACACGAAGAAGAACTCCAGGCCAAACTAGATAAGGACACTCCTGACAGTAGTCAACCTTCTGTAACAGGAAGCCGAGAACCACTGGGAGAACCACTAATAATAAATGAGGCAGAATTAGCTATTATAGAAGTAGAAAACACCATGTGTCAGTATGAAGATAAAGAAGACTTAACTATACTACAATCAAAACTAAACAATGAACAACGTAGCATTTTTCAAGAAGTAACAAAACAAATTGCATATGGTGTACAACATGAAAATAAAGAATGTTCCTGCTATAATTATAAACCTATACTACTGTACGTCACTGGTGAAGCTGTTTCTGGCAAAACATTCCTAATCAAAATCATCAGTAAGTTCCTTCAACAATTGACAAACAACAAACTGTCAGCAGTTGTCACTGCCCCCACAGGTTTAGCTGCCTATAACATAGGTGGTGTCACTTTACACCGATTACTACTATTGCCAGTAGAACACCAGAACAAATTAGACTATTACAAACTTTCTGCAAAAGCTGCAATGGAACTACGCAGAGTATTGAAACAAATGAAAATGCTCCTAATAGATGAAGTGAGCATGGTCTCCAACCTAATGTTGGCTTTCATTCACTTCAGATTACAAGAAGTACTCAAAACAAACTATGATGAGCTCTTTGCAGGAAAACACATTATTGTTTTCGGAGATCTTCTTCAATTGACACCAGTAAAAGGGGAGCCTATTTTTCAAACATTAGGACACAAACTCTGCCATAAAACTGTTCGCAGCATTGGAAATGTTAACCTTTGGCAACATTTCCAATACAGAGAATTAACAGAAAACATGCGCCAATCTGCAGATCTCACTTATGCCAACATCTTAAAAAGTATCAGAGTTGGTATACTTTCTAAAGAAGCAGAAGCAATATTGAAAACCCGGCAAATTAATGCACATTATGGCGATAATGCATGTGCTACAGATGTTATGGAACAATTAGCCCACAAAAATGTCAATTGTATGGCCTTAATGCCAACTCTTGCAAGCTGTTTCAAATTCAATGAAATAATGTTAAGTAAAGAAATGCAACCAATAATGGAAATTAGCGCCACAGACAAACTAGATGTACATGGTATGACACTACCCATGTGTGACCAAGCCACAACAAGACGAAATAGTTTAGAAAAATCAATCTCAAACACAGCAGGCTTAGAAAAGATATTAAAATTATCCTTAAATTGCAGAGTAATGCTTAAACGTAACCTTGACGTGGACCAAGGACTAGTTAATGGAGCACTGGGTACAGTTGTTGGCTTTCAAACATACCCACGTGACAACAAAATTCAGTTTGTCAATATACTCTTTGACAAACTTTCAGAAGTAAAAAGGATAGGACGCTCAACAGCTGGATTCCTTCTCTTCAAAGACATGTATGTACGCAGAGATCAATTTTTTCTAACTCTTGCATACGCAGTCACGATTCATAAATCACAAGGTCTTACCCTAGACAAAGCAATGATAGATATTGGTAACACAGTCTTTAAAGAAGGCATGAGCTATGTAGGACTATCACGCTTACGCACACTTGACGGTCTAGTTCTAATCAACTTTGATGCAAGTAAAATAAATGCTGATATTCCTTGCATTTTAGAATACAATAGACTTCGCTCACTATACACCTCCATCTAAACACATATTCTGTTCCACAAAAAGTAAAACGTTATAAAAGAAAAATAAATCAAACAGAAATGCAACAGGATGTCACTGCAAATCCTCCAAAGAGAGTAAAAGAAAGTTATACTTCATCAAGTACCACAAGCAAAAAAGAATCAATTAGGGAAAGTAAACCAGGTACTTCTTCAAAGAAGGAAGACAAACTCAAAAAAAAGCAGTCAGATACAGAACTACCTGGTCCATTTAAACTCTCAAATATAGTTGGTGTAAGTTGCTATGCAAATGTAGCAATTAATATTCTATTTCAATTACCACCAATTGTTGACAACATTTACTTACACAGTACAGACCCATTGTGTATGCAAATGTTAGTACTTCACAGAAATGCAGGAAACAATCCTGACAACAAGTATAGTATTTATGGAATAAGACAACAATTGAACTACTGTGCTGGAATGGTGAAATTCACTATAAACTCACATGAAGAGCCACAAGAATTTCTAATGTACTTACTACAAGTACTGGAAAACAAAAACATACCTATAAATGAAATCTTGCAGATTTCATACATGTGGAAACATACATGCACTCTCTGCAACAATGTGACACAAGAACAAATCCCCAATGAACGCTTCATATATATATCAAAACCTAATTGTGAATCCATTCAATTTCAGTAACTTGTACAAAATGCAAACCATGATAGATTATGTTCTACCTGCAATTCAGATAATCGCTCCTCGTTAGTAATACAAACACATAGTAAATACGTAATACTAATGCTTCTACATTACAATGCAGATGGTACCAAAAACAACTGCAAGCTGACTGGATTCACACATGGTCAAATATCACTTGGTAAGAAAACGTTCACAACAATAGGTATAATCTACCATGCAGGAGCCACAACCAATTCAGGGCACTACACTGCATATATAAAAAAAGAAATGTGGATGGTTTGAATGTAATGATAGTACCATTACTCTAGAGCAGAGATTACCAGCAAATCTTACAAACGCTTGTTTAATGTTCTTAAAACCAAAATTTGATAACTAAACTGTACTTAAACCTTAAGTAAACTTGTAGTAAAAAAATATAAACTGTTAAAATATTCCAAAAGCTATCTAACTGCCCAAAGATTGTACAACAACTAATCAGAAAAATGAATACCACTAAATTAGAGCAAAAAATAGACAGTTAGAATACGCCAATTGGTATCTAACTGTCCCAAAATTTAACAATTTTGAAACAGATAAATCAATACCACTAAAATATATAAAAAAAATAGACAGTTAGAATACACCAATTGGTATCTAACTGTCCAAAAATTTAACAATATCCAAACAGATAAATCAATACCACTAACATATATCAATAAATAGACAGTTGGAATACACCTACTGGTATCTAACTGCTCCAAAATTTCATAATATCCAAACAAATAAATAATATGTTACTGCTCCAAAAAAATGCAACAACCCAATGTATAAAGCATTAGCCAGAAGCAACAAGTAAACACTGAAAACAAAACAAACAAATAAACTGTAGCATAACAGAAAAAGGGTTTTTTATTAAATCCAACATGGATTTTTTTTTCTCCCACAGACCCAATGATTTTAGCAACGAACACAGAAACTGAGCAAATTGCACAGTACTCTGGTTTGTAATATACTAAATATGAGGGTCCCAAAAAAAAAGTTGATTATACAATGTAGTAAGTCATTACAAAATACTAATACTAACATGCTATTTTCTTTTTATCACAGAAATTAACAAGAAATATGTGTACTCCAGTTACTAAACCAAACAGTAAGTATATTATACACTCTATGCCATGGCCACAGCCATCGCAGCATATCACACCCATAATATCTTATAACTTTGTTCCTTATAAATTTGTTTCTGACCCAAAGTTATAAGCAACTATAAGTGGGATATGCTGCGGTGGTTGTGGCCAGGGCATAGAGTGTTGGGTGCATGACCATTTGGTCATGTTGGGTGCTTGACCATTTGGTCATGCACCCAACACTCTATGCCCTGGCCACAACCACCGCAGCATATCACACCCATAGAGTCAAACATTTCAACTATGGCCTATGGAAACTTTTAATGTCCGCGGACATTACCAGTGTTCTTAGAACACTTTCAACTTGCCAGCAAACAATACGGACAGCGTCTTCAGGACATCCCCTACGAACATTTCAGGACACCGCAAGAGTTCTTAGAACACTTTCAACTTGACAACGAACAATACGGACACCCCCCTCAGAATACCCCCATTTGGTTTATTTGCTAACATTTCAGGACACCACAAGTGTTCTTAGAACACATTCAACTTGCCATCGAACAATATGGAGAGCGTCTTCAGGACAACCCCTATGAACATTTCAGGACACCACAAGTTTTCTTAGAGCCCATTCAACTTGACAACGAACAATACAGACAGCGTCCTCAGAACACCCACATTTTGTTTATTTGCGAACATTTCAGGACACCACGAGTGTTTTTAGAACACATTCAACTTGACAAAGAACAATACGGACAGTGTCCTCAGAACACCCCCATTTTGTTTATTTACGAACATTTTAGGACACTGGAGTGTTCTTAGAACACATTCAACTTGACAAAGAACAATACAGACACCGCGTGTGTTCTTAGAACACTTTCAACTTGAAAACGAACAATATGGACAGCGTCATCAGAACACCCCCATTTTGTTTGTTTGCGAACATTTCAGGACACCGCGAGTGTTCTGAGAACACATTCAACTTGACCACGAACAATACGGACAACGTCTTCAGGACATCCCCTATGAACATTTTAGGACACCACGAGTGTTCTTAGAACACAATCATCTTGACAAAGAGCAATACGGACAGCGTCTTCAGGACCCCCCCCTACGAACATTTCAGGACAACGCGAGAGTTCTTAGAACACTTTCAACTTGACAACGAACAATACGGACAGCGTCCTCAGAACACCCCTATTTTGTTTATTTGCGAACATTTCAGGACACCACAAGTGTTCTTAGAACACATTCAACTAGGACACCACAAGTGTTCTTAGAACACAATCAACTTGACAAAGAACAATACGGACAGCGTCTTCAGGACACCCCCTACGAACATTTCAGGACAACGTGAGAGTTCTTAGAACACTTTCAACTTGACAACGAACAATACGGACAGCGTCCTCAGAACACCCCCATTTTGTTTATTTGCGAACATTTCAGGACACCGCGAGTGTTCTTAGAACACATTCAGCTTGCCACAGAACAATACGGAAAGCGTCCTCAGAACACCCCCATTTTGCTTATTTGCGAACATTTCAGGACACCACGAGTGTTCTTAGAACACATTCAACTTGCCATTGAACAATACGGACAGCGTCTTCAGGACACCCCCTACGAACATTTCAGGACAACGTGTGAGTTCTTAGAACACACCCCCATTTTGTTTATTTGCGAACATTGCAGGGCACCGCGAGAGTTCTTAGAACATTTTCAACTTGTCAACGAACAATACGGACAGCATCTTCAGGACACCCCCTACGAACATTTCAGGACACCACGAGTGTTCTTAGAACACATTCAGCTTGCCACAGAACAATACGGACAGCATCCTCAGAACAACCCCATTTTGTTTATTTGCGAACATTTCACGACACCGCAAGTGTTCTTAGAACAGTTTCAGCTTGCTTGCGAACAAAACGGACACATATTGAGTCCTCAGAACACCCTCATTCAGTTTATTTAGAACATTTCAGAACACCCGTGATGTCCGCAGACAAATCGAACACAAATAGAACGTCTACCACATAAAAAAGCACAACATTTAACCAATCTCATACCCTCCCATCCTCCCCAAACACTCCTACACACCAACACACTCTACTAAATACACATTTTGAACAAACTTTCACTGCGCTGTCCGTGGACTTCCGCGAATCCAAGATGGCGGGCGCTACTGAAAATCTGACACACTTCACGCTTCACACCGTCCAATCAGCGAACACGCTGCATGTCCGCGGACATGACGTAAGCCGCTCGGCCAATCAGGACACTGTCCGCGGAGCGAACAGGGAAGTGTGTCCGCGGACCGAACACAGATATCACAATTTTTTTTTACCTGCTTTTTGGTCATTTTAAAAAAAACTACTGGACGGATTTTCACCAAATTTGCAAAAGCACGCTTTTGGGACCAAGCCGCTGCTCCTGGTCCAAATTTGGTGAAAATCCGTCCAGCGGTTTGGGCTGTACGCATGAGCAAAATTGTTTTCCCATTCAATCCATAGGAAAAAAAAAGTTTTGGGACCCCCCCTATAACTTTGCCCCCCCTGGACGAATCCTCACCGACACCGATTGATTAATTGGCTCGCATCATGTCTGCGGACATGCGACGTGTTTGCTGATTGGATGGTGAAGAGCATGAAGTGCGTCAGATTTTTGGAAACACCCGCCATCTTGGATTCACGGACAGCGGCCGGTGTCCGCAGACATCGCAGTAAAAACATATAAAAAACATAATATTGCACTTGTCAAACTTCTCAAATAATCTTTGGGGAGGTGAGGGGTGATGAGGATGGTATGGAATATGGCTGCAATAAGCAAAACAACATTTAGTTTTTTGCTGCAAAAGTCTGTGTACAGTTTGGATGTTCACGAACAGTCCTGTGAAAGTTTGCGGACACCTCAGCATTACAGGGGTGGTGAAATGCAGTTCTTGGATGGATTATAACTTTGACGCCACTTAATGGAACTACATGAAATTTTGCATGTATATACCTGACCTGATTCTGAGTGAGTATACACAGTTTGGTGGGATTCTGTCATGAGGGGGCAAAATTAGAGGGAGGGTCCCAAAATAATGTAAAGGCTTATAAATTAGGTGCCATTTGACGAATCTACACTTCATTTGGGAAACTAACAATATGTTTAGATATAAATGGTTTTGCGTAATTTGGTGGGATTCTGTCAAGAGGGACCAAAATTAGAGGGGGGTCCCAAAATGTTGTAAAGGCTTATACATGTGGTGCCATTTGACAAATCTAAACAAAGGTTTGCAGAAAGATTATCGATCTAGATATAGATGTTTTCGTAAAGTCTGAATGGATTTTGTCAGGTCGGGGCTAGGTTATATGACGATTGTACGTGCATACATTTGACACTTTTGAAAAAATAAAACATGGGTGGATTTCCAGCAAACTTGACTAAGGAGCATTAGCAAGGACCAACAAGCATGGATTTGCAAATGCGCCAGTGTTTCATTATTTGATAAGTGGTATAATGTATCTACAAAAACTGCTGTATTTCTTTAGTGACTGAGGGGTAGCCTGTGGCTATGGGCAGTGGCCAGATTGTCCGGGTCATGGTATAAGATCATGATCCGGACAATCTGGCTACTGGACATGACCGCAAGGGACAAATCATAGGATTAAAGTGGCCATGTCCACCTGGGACTGGCTTTGTGGTAAAGGTATTCGAAATTAGGATAGATCTGAAAGGGAAGAAAAATGTGCTTGTGGTGATATGGTCTTAGGGTTCTCTTTTTGCCTTCTGCAGGCTGCCATAGAAAGCGAAGAGTGGCTCTGTATGGAACCCTCGCCTTCCCTTTCCATGATGGTCATCTTGGAAAATGATTTTCCTTCCTACACCATGTAGGAAGAAAAATCCTCTTTTTTAGCACCCTTGCATGCGTCCCGGTGTAGGAAGAAAAATCCTCTTTTTTAGCACCACGGGTGCCCGCTTTGGGAACCTAGGGTGCTAATGGCCTTCATCCCCCATTTCAGGGGCTGGAATGAGGGGCTAATGGTCCCGAGACCTCGTTATCCACCCTCGCTTCACTTGGGCTGATAACTTGGGCTGCTGGGCCGGTATCCACCGTTCTAGTCCCTGGAACGGAGGATGAACACAACAATATTGCCATTAGCATAACACAAAATGAAAATGTTGGCAAACCTTATTGAGTCTATGTACTTTACTGAGAAATATAAAGCAGATGGAGTCTATACATTTTTTATTAGTTCTATTTTTTAACTGTGAACGGTGTTCCCTATATCTTTTATTGTTTTTGGATATATTTGTTTTGGTAGGAGAGCTTAGAACGAAAGGTGGGGAGGGAAATCAAGGAAGAGGAACCAAACACTAATGGACAAGGGAAAATGTTGCACGTGTGTTATTGCTAAGGTATGGGGCAGTGTTTCTCATGCTCCTTGATTACATCAGTGTTAGTGGCTCCTGGGGAAGAGGGATGGCATTAGCTGATGCCATTTTAAGATAAATAGCAGATTTGCTAAAAAATATGTACTGTGTACTAGATTGTTATTGGATAATGTTTAGGAATAGGTGTTGGAGCGGTGCAAGGGAAATGTTTGAGCTTATCTTGAAGTGCGGACGGGTTCTCGGAAACGTCATCATGCTGCCCGCCAGGGTATGGTCATGTGGCACTGTCCGGCAGATCCGCTATGAAGTCAGATGTTCGTAGACCTCTATGGATGCAAAACTAGTTGAAATAGTTGCAAAAAGTGTATGGAAGTGTTAAAAATGATTCCAGAAGGTGGGAAATGGCAGAGTTTTAAGGTGCCACTTTGTAAATTGGACACAAACATTGCTATATTGGGTAAGTATGATATTAGTAAGTTGTAGGAAAATAGCATGCACTGGTAAAAACCTATGTTCACTGAAAAAACTTTGTTAAAGGGGTGTTATGGTTAAGTTGCACTAATAAAAACCTATGAAATTCAATGAGAAAACTTTGTTAAAGGGATGTTATGGTTAAGTTGCACTAATAAAAAACTCTGAAATTCACTGAAATAACTTTGTTAAAGGGACATTATGGTTATGTTGGACTAATAAAAACCTATGAAATTCAAAGAAAAAAGTTTGTTAAAGGGACATTATGGCATCAAGTAAAATCGAAAAACCCCAGAAATTTGCCAGTTATGGTAAGCTAAACAACCATAACTTGCGCCAACACTGTGCACTGCTAAGACTAACTCCCAGGACATCAAAGATGTCATCACAAATGTCATTGATGACATCACCGATGACATCACATATCTGGGCCACTTGTTTTTGTTTATTGACATATATAGGCCAGGTGGTTTTGTTCACTGGCAGCCAGAATAATACAATTGAAAAAGGTGCTATATGTCTAGACGTTAACCTTGTCATATGTTCATTAAGTACTTTCCTTAGGGCTTGGTCTCAGCTCATGGTGCACATACATGGGGAAATGAGCAGGCCTCAAACACACAATTCATTTGTATACATTAAGTAAACTTTTATGTCATTAACATTTTATGGTGTTGCAGGTTCTTTCTTCCTTACTTTAGTTTCCCCCTATGTGCCGCTGATTTGTATGCATTGTGGTTCTTCATATGTATTGTTTGTACCAGCACAAGTGTCTTGAATTGTTAGCTAGTTATTATTTGTTTAACATTACTCAAAACTCTGATACGGTAGCATTCATTATTGTACTATCCAAAATTACAACATTATAAATAGTGTACTTCTATGGTGCATGCTGCAGTCATTGCCTATGTTTATATATGATTAGGTTTCTGTATTAACGACAATACTCCAATGCAATATTAGTTGAGTACATTCTAAGTAGTTCATGATAGTTCTCCCGATCACCCCTGACATCTTGTTACCAACAATAAAAACACAACTCCTTGTAGGGACTTTTCATCAAAATGTATTTCAAATGTGATGTCATCAGTGATGTCCTGGGTGTTAGTCTTAGCAGTGCACTGTGGTGACGTGAGTTATGGTTGTTTAGCTTACCATAACTGGGGAATTTCTGGGGTTTTTCGATTTTACTTGAAACCATAACGTCCCTTTAACAAAGTTTTTTCTTTGAACATATATATATATATATTTACATATATACATATAAATGTATGTGTTATTGGAATATTATATAAATAAATAAATCTTTACCTGTTCAAACTAGCCTGATTCCTGGTCCAGTGTCACCTGGGGGATATTTTGAGAAGGGTGTGATGTGAGTGGTATATCATTCAGAATAGTGAACTTATAGACATAATAAATAAGTATTTCATTGCGCACTACATGCTAGGCGAGACCCGGGTGTGTGCCTGATTGAAATCCTTTACAGATTTTGGGGACTCGTCTGGGAATCTGACTTCGAGATACCACCCATGACAGTCTAACACAGCATACTAGCCTGCAGGGTACAGACACCTTGCTGGGTTGGTGTACTGTGCTACACTGTACAAGCACCTCTCAAAATAAATACTCAAAAAATCAGGCCTGTTTGTAAAAGTGAAGTAACCCTAAAATAAGTCATAAGGGAATTGATATTTCTGAAATGGCGATCCCAGTACAGATTAATATTGCTAGAGAACTGCACCTGCACAAACTGTTTGTCAGGGGTGAGTGGCCAGAACAGAATGAGCAGATCTGGCTACAAGAAATCAAAGAACAGGTCACTGCTATAGACCTAGATAAATGGCAGGACAAGGGCCCATTACACCAAGCGCTCAGTGAACTGTACATGGCCCCAAAAATAAAAGAGGAGCAGTGTAAAACTGCCAAAATAGCGGCCTACCTCTACCTCCACATAGGAATAATACAGGAAAAGCATACAGAAAACATAGTTATGGCAAAGAAGCAAGGGGAAACACTGTAAAAAATCCAAACTAATCTGGACTCTACAGAGCAAAGGCTCCAGAAGAGCCTAGAATCAGAAACAGAGGCTAGGTAGTATATTACAAAATTAAAAGAAGATCTGGCTCTCTTACAGCAAGAGAAGGCAGAGCAAGATACCAAATTACAGACACTGCAAGATAAGTGTCAGGAATGGGTGGACTCTTTACAACAAAGTCAACAGAAACTGGAGCATCAATTAAATTATAATAGAGTCTGTGCAGAACAGACAGTCACCTTACAAAACCGCCTAGAATCCTTGAAAGTGGAAAATAATAAATGAATTATTAAAGACATCCACTCTGAAGAGGAATTTGATGAAGATCACCAGAAGTCCAGCACATTTAAAAAACAGAGGGATGACCTGGCTGAACAGAGGGGCACTCTAAATCAGGAGAGGGACGTCTTAGGCAAGGAAGTCAGTCAATTAAAAACTAAGTTAGAGGAAAGAAAGATGGCCCTCCAGGAGCTTAGTGAAGTTAAAACCGAATATGTACAGCTACTAGAGCCACCAGGATGGTGAAGGATGCTCTGGAAAAGAACACTCAGACCAATAGTGACAAAACTCAGGAGGTGAGTCTCCTGCAGCAGAAATTGGCCCAGTATTTACAATCCAGGCAGGAAGTACAGAGAGACAATGAAGCTCTCTGTGAAAAGAATGATAGGCTCCACAAACAGATAGCCATGCAAGAGCAGATCATTGAGACCAGTAAGGCCTTAATAAGGAGCAAAAGAGTCAGATGTTGGCATGTCACCAGGGAATAGAGGCTGAAAGAGAAAGGTAGGAAGGGACAGAGAAACCCCTGAGCATAACATCAGGACTCCTGCCCCCTGCAATCAGGGACTCTAACCCCTTCAGTACCATGGATTCTGCCCCCTTCATGTCCACTAGCTCATATGAACCAAGGGCCACAGTGATGGTAGACTTCAGCAGAATTGGTAACATCGGACTGACAGATCAGCACCTCCCAGAAATGGATGGGCTGACATCTCTGGACAGATTCACAAATGTTAGGCTTAGCCTTTCTGATCAGGAAGACTCCTGTGAGAGGAGAATCAGGGAATTGGATCCTCAAAAATACCACCTACCAAAGGATCAGTCTGTAAAATTAGGTGAGGAACTCCAGGAAAGTAGGCCCACAAACAGTATCTTAAAGACCACCTCCTCCCAGCTAGGGAAGTGGGGGGGCATTCAGCCAATCCTGGGAGCAGGGGAGAGTCAGAAGACTCTTCTGAGTGCCCCAGGCGTCAAGAAACTAGGCCCCCACATTATGGCAGCCATTCTCAAGCTCGCAGAATCAGTGGGAGCCTAGAGGATCAGATAGCCACCTCCTGTAGCAGTGCCTGTAAGTCAGAGGGTGAGTGGACTCGGGTGACTAAGGCTAAAAAGGCCAACAAAATTAAGAGGGCTCTACTAAAAGAACCCCTGAAACAAATCAAGGCCATTAGGAGCATCATAACTCCCAATCACAAAAATGCCAAGTATTCAGTCTGGGAGCACCTTGAGTTATACGAGCAAATGATGGATACTTTCCACCTGAAAGATAGCCAGAGTTGCATACAATATGTCAAATGGATACTTTCCCCTGAATACTCCAGCTTCTTTGCGGGGCTCGAGGATCAGAACCACTCACGATGGTCCACCTATAGGGCGGCCATCTTAAAACATTTTTCTGTACATAGGAACCCCCAAGAGGCCCGCAAGGTGGCCTACAATCTGTACTGTGGGGAAGACCAGGCCCCACAGGAATTTGTGCATGAACTAAAATGTGCCTTTGTGCAGACCACCAGGAGGGTGCACACAGACAGTAGGGAGTTCATTAATGCCTTCTTTCATGCACTCCCTAAATACACCATGACCCGGCTGGTGAGCGACTTTCATGAGAAGGGATCATTAGACTGGGTCATTGAACACGCGACTCATATTTATGAAGTGCAGAAACCAGTAGAGAGTAAAAATACAAATAAAACCCCCAAACCAACTAACACCCCTGCTGCTGCTAAGGTGGTGGAAGTCAAGGTTGCCCCCATTTTAGATATGGAAATGGGGGGGCCTAAAAATATTCCTGTACAGAATCCATTTTCTAACCAAAGGACCAGAAGGACTTCGGGCCAATCCCAAACAGGTAGCCAGGGAGGTAATCCCACAAATGGGGCCCCTAAGTCCCCTGATTATATCAGCCCCGCTACAAGGGCAACAGACCCATCCTGGGGTATGTGTGGACTCCTCCAGGCATGGGGGGACCCAACCAGGTAGCTACCAACCCAGGAAACTTCCCTCCTAACTTTCCCCAAGAGGGCAGTAATCCCCCAAATGCTGGGTTGAGCTTCTTTCCCCAGTACCCGCCAAACTTCAACCCACAAAACAACCCTCCTTTCTTTTCCCACTTTCCTGAGCCCAAACAGCCCAATCTGGGAGAGGGGAGGCCAAGGGTGGAAGGTTACCAGAACTATCCCAACCAAGTTTATTATGGGAGAGGGGACAGTTACCCGTCTTGTTATACACCTCGGATGGACCAGAGACCCCGTACCAGCCAGAGCGGGTGTACCAACTGGAGCGCCAGGTCCAGAACTTGTCACAGGATCTGGGTTGCTTGTTGAGGGCTCAACAGAACCCTCAGATGAACATGGCGTCCCAGAACTCCACAAACCCCAGAGCAATGACGGGGAGAGAACCCACCGGTTCCAAAGGAGGAGGCACGGGGGAAGGAGTGTGTGAAGCCTTAGAGGAAGCTTCCTTCCCCACTTGTGAAAAGCCCCATGAAACCCAGGAACCAGAACCAGAATCTCCTGCCCCCGAAAGTCTGCAACCTAAGGAACAGAGGGCGGGTAGGAGAAATAAAGTGCCTAATAAGACCCATTTTGTGGAGGGGGTTAGTGTCTTCCAATTTGAAGGACAGGGGTCCCCAGAGGACTCTGGGAAAAGGATCTTCTCCTTCAAGGATGGGGGAACTCCTCTCAAAGAAAAATGGGTCCTGAGAGATCCTAATCAAGACTGGGTAAATGTGGGGTCTGAGTTAGAACCGCCCATCGTTGAACCCCAGAATGACAAGCCAGAGAACCACCTTGCTCAAACATATTCTGGGGACTGCCTCCAAAAAGGGGTGGGGGTGGCCCAGAATCAGAACCAGGGGAGCCCAAAACTCCCCCAATATCCACCTGCCATATTTTTCTTACAGATCCCCAAGCACTTACACAGAATTCTGCCCAAACTACCCTCTTAGTTAAGTCTCTCATAATTTCGGACTATCCCAATTGTTCCAAACGTGTTCTTAATTGAATTAGACATTCATGGTTTCATCTTAGTTGTTGTTAACTGTCAATTTTATTATATATCTAACAAAATGTATTTTATACTGTTTGATTGGTTCTTGTGTATATGTAATTTCTAAATGAATTTGTTTGAATATTGAAAAAGTTGTTTATTCAACTATATTCAATAAAGATTAAAAAGAAAAAAATACCCCTGTGTCAGAATCAAGAGTCAAGAAATTAACCCACCAACTGCCCCAAAATGAACGTTATCTTTGCCCCCTTGAGGAGAAGGAGGGAAGATTTTATGCCTGGTCCAAATACAAGGGCAGTGTACATTTTTGGCACTGGTGGACACTGGATCCTAAGCCACCCTTCTGTCAAAGAGGGCCTTTGATCAGCTGAATTCAGGAAGGGAGGAGAGATACCAGATGCCTCTAGCCCCTCTTTCTGGGCAACTTCAGAACTTTGATGGGAATGAATTTCCTGTTGAGGGGACTGCGGATTTAGAAATTAAAAATCGGGCGACATAAGTTGGAAACCCGGTCATAGTTGTGACTCCAGAGGGCACATCATGTTTACTGGGGAATGACATCCTGCGTAGATTGTCTCCCCTAATAGATTGTGTAAACAAGGTCTTCTGGACCCAGACTAACCGACCAATAAAATCAAAACATAGCGTCAACCATGTTAGTCTAAATGGCACATGCCAATGGTTGAACAAAAACAGGATCACATTGAATTCCATTTTCAGAAAAACAAAATCCCTGACGTGACAGTAATTGCAGTAGGACAAAAAACTGGTGATTGGAATTTCTCTCTATTTCTGAAAATCAACCTTCCTTCCAGTATAAAGTGGCATTCCACACTGGAAGGAAATACTCTGAAATTCTAAATCAATTCACAAACAGAAAATCCCAATTCCATAGTCAAAAATGATAAGAAACCAGCTCAAAGCTTGCCTGACATTCAGAAGATAGGAGAACAGTTGTTCATCCGTATTCAGTTAAATGAGAAATGGAAGGATTCTGTTCTCGCTCGAGTGTGCATGAACAACGGTAAGAGCTTCATCAGCAAAGCCATGTTCTGAAAACTCCCAAAAGATCCAGCCATTCCCACATTTAAGTTGATAGAGAAATGGTAAATGGACCTGGAAACACCCAATTCCAAACATCTCCTGCCTAGCAGGTGTATGCTCAAAATTTCCATTGGCAACAAAAGTATAGTGCATAACTGTTGGGTTGTGCGAGATGTCCCTGCTGCATTTTATTTAGGCAGTGACATTCTGAATCGCTTTGCCATTAGTTTGGACCTAATAAACTTCAAAGCCTGGTCCCGATTAGTGGGTAATCCCATGGACTTTAATGATCCAAAGAAAGCATTTCAGTCAGCTCAAATGCTGCCATATGCAGTTGAAGTAGAAATTGGAGAGGAAGTCACCATCCCAGAAAGGACTCGACTATTCCCACTTAAAGTAAAAATTAAAAGAGGACAGAAACTGCAAAATCCTGATGCATATGTTCACCTCAATGCCCAATTGCAACAGCAAGGGTTGGGGTTAAACCCAACACCACTAGTCAATACAGAACACAACACCAATCCAATAGTGGTGGATAACAGCAACCTTAGCAGTATCACTCTGGGTGCAGGCACCATTATTGGAATGGCGGTTGATGACTGACATTTTTCCATAGATTTAGGTAATGAACTGATAGGACCCATCCCTAATGACTGTTTTGACAGTGATAGCGACAATGACACAACACCAGGAAGGATCTTCACCGGGCATGGGGGGAATTCCCTGGTGTACTCTTCCTGCCCTTATGGTAAGGAAGAGGTGACCTGTGAATTCAGGAAGGAAGAGGTGATCTTTTAAGTCCACCAGGACTGCCTTCCCCACCTGAAGCCATCAGCCCAGGTTACTACTTTAACCAGGGACTTATAGCCAAACCAGAAGTCTTCACAGGCTTCAGTCAGATGGTTAAAGAGAGAGTCAACCTAGCTGATGCCTGTGAGTCTCTGGAGCAAAAGCAAAACGTGAAACAAGTTTTCGTAAATTTTCAGGATCTCTTTGCGGTGGACTCATATGACTGTGGTCATATCCATACAACAACAAAATCCATACAACAACAATTCCCAGGGACCCTGGTATGACTGCAGTGTTTGTGAAGCAATACCGCTTTCCTCTCGCATCGATGGAGTCCCACAAAGAAATAATTAAAAACCTTGAGTCCCATGGGATAATTCATCGAGTCCACATTACCTTCAATAATCGAGTGCTGGGGATTTTGAAACCAAACAGCCAATGGAGACTCCTTGCTGACCTGAGGGAGCTAAACAAATGGGTCTACACTTCCCGATGGCCTCTTCCCTACATTGACCAAGGGCTGGCCCAAATCCAGGGGTCAAAGGTATACACTGCCATTGACCTGACCAATGGGTACTGGACCATACCTGTCAGTAGGGAGGACCAATACAAGCTGGCCTTTATCTTCGGGGGGCAGCAGTACACATGGTCCCGGACTCCCTTCGGATACATCAACTCTGGCAATTCATTTAATATCTTCTTGCATAAGGTCATGGCCAACTTGGGTGAAAGGGATAACCTGGCCCATGTAGATGATACTCTGATCCAAAACTCAACTGTGAAGGAACACATAGCACAGATCCGTTATGTTCTGACAAAGTTGATGGCTGCTGGAGCAAAATTATCTTTACAAAAGGCACAGTGGTGTAGGACCCTTGTCAATTTCTTGGGGCATGATATAACTCCTGAAACTAAAAGACCCCACAACTCGGTGGGAGCTACAGAGCCTCCTTGGACTGACTAATTACAGCAGAAAGTTTATTGAGGATTACACAGAGATCACAAGACTCCTGATCCATCTGTTGAGGGTGGGGGTCAAGTGGGAGTGGGGTCCAGAACAAGCCGAATCAGTAAGACAACTCAAAAGAAGCCTCTCACAAGCGCCTTGCCTTGCTTACTGTGTCAAAAACAAGGAGTTCTTCCTGGAGACAGGGTTCTCAAATACATGCTTGACTGCAGTTTTATACCAAAACCATGACAAGGTCAATAAAATAATTGCCTATGTGAGTAAGACTTTATCCTCTGTGGAGGAAAAATTCAACGATTGTGAGAAGGCACTCCTGGCAACGGTGTGGGCATTGAAGAATTACCGCCCGTTCATCCAGGGGAAACACATCATAGTGGAGACTACACACCAGCCTCTGCAATATCTTCTGAGTGACAGAATCCAGGCCGGAATTGTGAGTAGTTCTCAAATTACTTTCTGGATTTTGTCAATGCAAGGCTTTCCTGTGGAGGTCAGATATGGCCAAAACAAGAACAATCGCCTCGCGCAAGTTCTGGCTGACTTGCATGATTGTGCCAGAGAAAACTGTCTCGAAGACAAAAGTCTTAAAATCAGGGACAACATGGAGACGTAGCTCAATTTACCACACAAAGTCTATGAAGAAGACAAGTGTGAGGGAATGCCCACTGTCTATGTGAATGGGTGCGCCTACCATGTTGACAACAACGGGGAAAAGGAACTTGTGGCCGGCGTGGGAATGCCTGGGTGGATGATGCCCCAGAACCCTCCGGTGGATACAAAATCGGTCCCCGTAGTAGTCAAGTGGCAGAGCTGATGGCTGTGCATCAAGCCATCCTCACTGCTGTCCAACACCAACTCCACAAACTGGTCTTAATCACTGATTCAGATTATGTCCGGAACGGGTTCTTGGAGCACCTGGTTAATTGGAAAACCAGAGGCATGCTATGCTAACAATAAACCACTAAAACTTGGAAAACGAATACAGAATATTGATTATCCGGTCATCTCGAGTGGGATGACCATCTACTGGAAAAAGATCAAGGGTCATTCTAAAGTAGAGGGACCAGACAAAACTGGAAATTACCTAGCTGATCAGCTGGCCAAAAATGGAGCCATTCAAGGGGATCTACTTGAGATCGAGTCCCTGTCGGCGGAAATCCAGGTCACTGCTATCACTAGGTCCCAGACAAATGCTCACAATGAACTCTCAACTGCCCAGTGGAGTAAGGAGACCCCAGATGCTGATTTGATTACGGCTCAAAAAGGGGATCCAATAATTGGTAAGTTTTATCAACACATTGAGGACCCTGAGAACTTTCCCCTGACGGATACCAATTACATTGAGAAAGAGGACCTCAGAGTGTTGATGAAATGTCCAAAAATGTTCCGAATCCAAGACGGTTTGTTGGTGAGGAGATCCATATATGGCTGTGACCAGTGGGAGGTCCTTACCTCATTCCAAAGCCTGACGCTAATTCACGCCCATGATGCGGCCACAGCCGGTCATCGGAGGTTTCATACGACATTAGAAATCTTGCGAGATGTTGCATACTGGCCACACATGGGGCAGGACCTCGACCAATACTTGAAGGGGTGTCTTTTGTATGCACGATTTCAGCCAACATCGCTCACACTTTGTGCTCCCCCCCAAAAGAGGGGGATGACACTGCCTTGGTTAGATTTGCAAGTCGATATCTTCGGGCCCGTGATTAGCTCATCTAGCGGGAACAAGTATATGTTAACAGTAACATGCCTGTTTACTAAATGGGTGAAATGTCTCCCGGCACCAAATTGCAAGGCAGAAACAGCAGCTGCCCTGATGATCAATCACATCTTCTCGCATTTTGGACTACCCCAAAGGATTGAATCAGACGGAGGTAGTCATTTCATCAGCAAAGTGATGACAAAGATGTGGGGGATACTTGGGGTAAAAAGGAAATTACACATTGCATACCCTTGGTCCTCTAGTGGTGGAGTTGAGAGGTACAATAAAACTATTGTGAGCATATTAAAAAAGTTTGTGGCAGATTCTGGGCCAGGTTGGGATATTCCATTACCCCTTGACCTGATGGCCATCAGATCTACCCCGTCTTCTGCAACAAAGATGCCTCCATTTGAGCTGATGAATGGACGAAGGATGGTGCTACCCGAGCATCTGCTCTACAGAACCCAAGAGCAGACATTAATAAATGGCTCCACAACTCATGAGTATGTTGAAAATCTGAGAAAACACCTTCAACATGCTTTTGCGTATGCTCAGCTGAATCTAGAATGATCTGCAGACAGTATGAAGACCCACTATGACATTCAGACAACTAAAAAGGAATATCAAGTAAGAGACAGGGTCTACTTGTCCAATTTCCAAAGGTACCAAGCCAAGGAGCGCAAATTCCTCCCAAGTTGGCGGGGTCCTTTTGAAATTGTGGACAGAATCTCACCAGTTGCCTACAGAATTTGCATCCCCAAGGGAAATTTGACAGAAGGGGAATACAAGTGGGTCCACATAAACCAGCTAAAGAATTGCCATTTGAGGCATACTTTGCGGCAAATAGAAGAGCCTAACGGAAACCCAGAGGGGGAAAATCCGGAGATCTAAAATGTTTATCGATTACGTGCGAGGAAAGTGTTAAGACTATTATTGAATATATGCGGGGAATATTGTCAACTTTTATTAAATGCATGCATCTGCCCCACTACACCCCCCAGGGAACAGTAGTGGGGAAATGTCCATAACTGTGCTATGTTCTGTTTTCTAGTATTGGAACTAAATCCACCTAATCACCAAGAGGACCTCATCGGGGACCAGGAGGAAAAAAAAAAAAAAACAAGAGATCCGTAGTGTCGCTCCACACAGAACCGGCGAGGAGAGCGTGTCGCTGATGGGAGAAGCAATCAGATTTCTTCACATGGACCAAAGGAAAATAAATCCCACGTGCCTGACTCCCCCACGACTGGAAGTCACGCTGAAGTCGGGTGGGTGTGTGGGATATTTCAACCCATGCCAATGAGCGCTACTACATCCCTTTGCCAATGGTGCAAAGAAAACTGCCAAAAATGGATGTGCTAAACCATGTGTGCGCCAAATCTGCAAAACTGCGCATGGTTCATAAATCACAAAAAGGCAGCATCACCCTGCCACACACAGGCAAAGTTGATGTCAAAACAGAACTCCATGCTGGAGAATGCCAGTGGGTGATGTTACCTGTTACATGAAGAAAGGCCACAGAAGTGGGCTAAAATCCAAAAATGCCTTTAAAATACAGTTTTCCCAATCAATTGCAACCTTCAAAGTACTGTTTTGGTGCTAAACTCAGGCATTTTCCAAGTGAACTATTGATATTAAAGTGTTCTGAAACCACAGATCATCCAGTGCAGTCAACAGAAACCGGGCCTCACTGCCTGACAGCTGCATAAGGGAATTATATGTCAAACCCAGTTTAAATGTATGTGTTTTTCCTGAAGAAATTGCAAAATTCACCTATTTAAAGCATGTTGGTGAAGGGCTTAATTCTTTTAAATGTCCAAATCTCTTATAAAATGTGCTTATTTTTATATGTGTTAAAGAAAAGACTTTATTGTGAATTTTAAAGCAACCCAGTATTGGAGTTAAGTAACTGCTTGATTCTGATTGGACAGGGGCCAGCCTCGGAAAGTTTGACACTTCAGTTTGACACTCCCTTGCTACAGGAAGGCTAAGGGAGGCTGGAGGTTCTCGCATATGGAGCAAAATAGAAATCATTAGATATTCGTCTTTTGGCTGAGCCAAGAACAAAGGACAGGCTGAGCATTGACCTAAGCTGGGGAGTGGTAGGATGCTTCCCTCTACACCCAACCCAGATCAAAGGCACCAGACAGCTGTTGTTTGTTGAAAGGAGAGAAAAAAAGTCTGTTCAATGGAACTTTTGGTGTTCAAATCTTTATTTGTGATTAAGTTTGAAACTCTTTAACTGTGCAACCTAAAGAAGGATAAATCTGAAAATTGTAGTGTTAACCTAATTTCAGGCTTTTGCTTTGAAGACATTGATGAAACCTGTACCACCCAAGGAATCAACGTTACAGGAAAACCCTCATTCTAGCAGAACTACTAATGTTGCAAGCCTAAGATTGTATATTCGGATGAAGTCGGTGAATGAACGGGTGATGTGCTTAGAACCGGCGAAGTGGGCGGAACTAGTGAAGTGGATGGAACGAGTGGAATGGGTGGAATCAGTTAAGTGAATGGAACGTGTGAAGAGGACGTATGTGGATGATGATGCGTGGACAAAGGATAACATGGGTAGAACGAATGAAAGGAGTAGTGCATAAAATGGTGGAGTGCATAAAATGCCTGAAGTGCATGGAACGGGTGTGAGTGCGTGGAACGGGTGGGAGTGTGTGGAACGAGTTGGAGTGCAAAGAATGGCATGATGTACATGGAATGGTTGGAGGGCATGGAACGTCTGCAAGAGCAATGAAAGGAATGGTCTGAGTGGTTGAAACGGTCATAATGCATGGAACAGTCGGAGTACATGGAACAGATGAAGTTCATGGAACTATTGGAGTGGGCGTGATCTCAAGCACTTAAAGTAAACCACCATATTCACATCTCCACGCTTACTTACTCTCTTCTTCACATCACCACTCAAATAGAACACAGCGATACTAAGACACCATTCGGTATAGCTGTTCTCATACCAACATCTGCCTCATACTCCCCATCACTCTAACTAAACACTGCTGGTTACACACCCCCCAGCCAGGCGTTCTCCTCAGGCCTAACGCAGCCACAATCGGTCTGGGTAAATCCTGCCAGAACGAACACATACTCCTGACCTCTCAACCACCACACCTACTGCTAAGAAGCAGCCATTACACAAACGCCACACCAGCTGCACACATATCCGGTGAGCACATGCACCTGTGACTCTCTCTACTCTCTCTACTGACTTGAACTTTGGTTCCCAAGGGTGTTCAACCTACCAGCGCCTTCAGACCATACCAATGGTACATAAGGCGCTATATAAATGCAAAATAACATAACATAACATTCATGCTCCAGTAATAATCGCTGAGAGATGTACTGAATTAGAAATTATTAGTCCAGACTATTATGATTGAAACTGATACAATTCTATAGAATGAGAAAGACAGCTCTCACAGAGATGGGGATTGAATGTGAATATAGCCCATCAAATATGCAATATATGTGTCTGATTTTATTAGAGGACATAATTTTAAAAATTTACATTTTGGACAAAATCAATGTGGGAGTTCCTAAATTCCATCATAAAGATGACAGCTCTGTTCTAACTGCCAACCAACACAAGGCAAATGCCTGTGGCCACTGACAGCCATGGGGGTGTGTTTTGAAATTCTGTCCACACCATAAACTTTGTGATGTTATTTGGTAGGATAAATATAGGAGCTTCACCACACATAACACACACCGATTCCAGATCACATCCAGATTTCCGTGCAGCGCCTTGTTCCTCACTTCTTCATCTTGTCCAGAACTCTTCATCTTGCAGATGACTCCAGATTTCTTTGTAGAATCCAGGCCTTAGCATTGCTGAACTCTTTCTAGCTAGACCCAAATTCAACCATCCCAAAACTTAAGGGGATTTAATTCTGATTCAGTCTGGCTTGCTGCCATTAAGGCTTGCCCACTGAAACTTGCATCCTGCTAATCTGCCGTGTCCAGTGACCAGAAGGGCTCATCCAAATCCAGTCTGAGGTGCAGTCCAAAATTAACCAGAACCTCACTGCTGATCCAATCCTGCCAGAGGTGCCCTGCTGCTGGTAGACTTGACCCGATTCAGTGACCAGAACTTGGACGGTCCAATTTTAATTACAATGGACTGTAAGTATTAATAGGAAGAACAGTGATCCATAGTATATTTGCATTATCTTATCCCAATCTCAAACCATCCCATCTTTAATTTCAGAACCTTAATTTTGTCAGAACCATTCTTGTGCTGATTTTTTTCATTTGTGTTGCAAAACCTTAAGTCATTAGTGATTTTGAGTAACTAAAGTAAATCCTAGAAAGAAATAGAGTATCCACCACGTGAAGGGTTACGCTGGCCACGTAACTGTGAAGAGTCACATGTGGCATTCTCGTTTTCATAGTCATTAATATAATGTAATAAAAGCAATCTGTCATGTTTAAAACCAAATTTCTGTTTTCATTTTCGCGCCTATTTTGCAAAAACGCCTCTCACTTAAACCTCCATAACTTCTTTAAAGATAGAAATGAAATTTTAACTCTCACTGATACCTAAGACCCTTAGCTACATCCACAACCAAAAACCGCATCGCGGAACAGTGTATTTGACCCATTTATATCAAAAAACGCATTGTGAAATTTTGCAGTGAATTGACAGTTTAGCAAAAGTTTACACACGTTTTTTTTCCATTCTAAGGGCCTCATTACACGGAAGGCTGTATGGGTTAAAGGTCAACGGTAATGGTACCGGTGACCGTTAACCCTTGCCTCCTGATTACGAGGTCCATTTGCGGGTTGGTACTTTAACGCCTGCTTTTTAGCAGGCGTTAAAAACATACCCGCAAAGGGACCAGGGTGCTAATTAGGGTACCGCAATTTGCGGTACCGTAATTAGCACCTTCCCCATTCCCATTATGCCCTATGGGGCAAAAATGGGAATGGGGAAGGGCAATGGAGGAAGGGGGAATTACCGCCCCGCCAACCTTGGAATAGGGCGGTAATTCCCCTTTCCTCCTAGGCGGTGCCGGTATTTTACCGGCATGGACCAAGGTGCTAGTAGCACCTTGGTCCACCGCCTACTGTGTAATGAGGACCAAAGTGTTTCTCAACTCCTATCCTGATCTAAAGTGTGTACTTAAGCATTTTTGCTCACTTTGCATTGGTTTACAAAGCCATTTTCACTTGTCAGTTTAAAAGTGTAAATTTCCAAAAACGGTTTTCTCTCTTGTTTGTGGAGGGAAGATTGCATTTAAACTCGAGACATTGGGGGTCATTAAAAGTTTGGAGGCAGCCATGGTGCTATTGGCACCATGGCTGCCTCCAAACCCGGGTCCGGGTCTGGTGTCTCTGAATGGGGACTTACCGGGTCATTCCAACCTTGGAGGACCCGGTAAGTCCCCATTCAGAAAACCATTCCCCATTCCCATTTGAGCCCCCATAGAGCTCAATGGGAATGGGGAAGGAGCTAATACCCGGCTGGCAAATTGCTGACCCGTTATTAGCTCCATGGTCCCTTAACGGGTCCCGCTAAGAACGGCTGGTCAGACCAGCCATTCCTGGTGGGATTTGCTAAGGGACCTTGGAATATGGCGGTAGGGGGTTAACGGCACTGGCATCCTTACCGGTGCCGTTAACCCCCTACAGCCATACTCGGAATGAGGCCCATTGTCTTTCATTCCTGAATACCTGCTGATTACTTACATCTGTGTAGGATTGCTCATTTATGCCTTAAGAACTTTGCAGGGAGAAATATTAACCTAAACGCTATCTGCTAAAACTATTCATTTTCCTGTGTTTTACATTCTGCATTATTATAAGTGAATTCAATTGCTTAACAGGGCAATGGGGTGTTCTGGATAAAGACGCAGATGGCTTGTTCATTGCTTGGTTTTGGTGCAGTACATAAAGTGGGGTAGAATGCACGGAACACCTCCACCACGCCAGTATCTGACCATTTATTGTCACCATTCTGTTCTAGCATGCAGTCCACCTGATCCCTGCCATGCTCCAGTCGTACCACTCTCGCCAGTGTCCTACCCGGTCTATCGCCCTCACCATACTTCTTGGCTTCCATCGGGGGGGAGAAATACCGGGTCTCTCTTTGGGCGAGAGCCTCAAAACTCTCCAGCTCAGGGCTAATTTGCACCAGCAGTGTGGGGTCCAATGTTCTGGAGTGTTACAGCTCGAGGTCCTTGAGCAGTCCCTCAGACTTCTTGAGCTCCCTTCTGATGCATTTAAGTACCCCTGCCTCTCTTAATATTGCCATGCCTCTAATGTATACATTGAAAGCTTGCCATCGGACGTTGTGGGAAGTATCCTCTGCTGCATTGGATTTGAGGAAAGTGTCTATATCAGATGTAATGTACGCCTTATAGGCACGACCAAGCAGCGCTGTGGATTTAAACCTCCAAGAGTGACACAATGAGCCTTTTTTAAGTTTCAGGGTGAGTGAGATCGGGGAGTGGTCAGATAGGGTGCGAGGTCCAATGTACATGTCAGATATTTTCCCAAGGAACAAGCTAGAGATGAGGAAGAGGTCAATGCCAGATGACATATTGTGTACCAATGAGTAGAAAATATATTCTCTTGCTAGTGGGTTTGTGGTTCACCAGGCATCCCTAATGTCAAGGGCCTGCATGATGGATAACAATTGGCGAGCCGCCCGTGTTTGTGGACCTGGGGGCTTTGTTTATCCTCTCTAGTGTGCGGTCCAGGATGAGATTCATGTCACCTCCCCATATCAAGGGTAGGCCGACGTATGCAGCCAGAATATCATTGAGGTGAACAAAGAATTCTGGTGAGTTTGTGTTGGGACAGTATGTGTTTATCAACATGGGTTCTAGGCCTTTCAGGACACTGTGTATTACAAGGAATCTAGCATCTGGTTCCACATGGGTATGTTTCACAACAAATTGTAGAGATTTGGGGATCAGCACCATGATGCCTCTGGATTGAGTAGAGAATGAGGTGAAGTATCTAAGTCCCCCCCATGAGGTAGCTATGTTGCGGCAAGTGTTTTCTTTGGCATGAGTCTCTTGTAGGAATAGCATATTGGCATTATGTCTATATGCGAGGGAAATTATTTTATGGGACTTGGTGAAGATCCCCAGGCCTGTTCCAGCTTAGTAGCTTAACCTGTTGTGCAATAGCCCGTTCAGTATAACATGGTGATCCCTGCCTGTGCATACGGCTGCAGAATCTTGATTGTAAGTGTTCCATGTGCCTCTGAGCCCAGTAACTTGTTTTTAGTGATTTCCACCCACTGTTTTGGTGAGTAGGTGCAACTAGCACCATGGTAAAAACATACGCAACAGGCGTAATGAAGAGCCTCAGAGTAGGGTTACAACCCCTTTTTAGTGAATCCACCCTCATCCCCCACTGCTTCCCCCAACCCAGCAGTGTAGGACCCTACCTTTACCCTTTCCACAACTGTCCTTACAAGCCAACGGGGCCTAAGGACTGAGAACAGCATACTTCCAACAAGCAACTGCAAATGGGAGCGCCATTGCCTCATATTAACAATCAACAAAAAGTACCTTGCGTCCTAACGATAGCAAGTGTTCAGGTGGCGAACTTAAAGAATGTTAAAAGCTGCACATAATTTTGCACGAAATTTAGGCATTGATCTTAGATAAGAATGAACAGTAGGTTGGTCATTCTTCATCTGCCGTCCCCTCTGGGGGGTTGAGCATCAGTATTTGCGCTTCAATAAACTTTGCAGCCTCGCTGGGTACTGTAAAGAAGTACAGTTTGCCACAGAGTTGTAGTATGAGGCGGGCTGGGAATACCATTGCATATTTTACACTTCGTTCACAGAGAATCTTTTTGACTCCAATAAATTGGCACTGCTCTAGCTGTACCGGAATAGAGAAGTCTGGGAATATATGGATAATTTGGGATGTGAGTCACAATTCTGTATTTTCCCGGGCTCGGCAGAGAAGTGTGTCTCTGTCTGGATAACTCAAAATGTTTGCTATGATAGGCCTGGGAAAGTATATCGGCTTTGGCTTGGGTGATAGGGCACAATGTGCTGGCTCCACTGCAAAGAACAGGGAGAGGGAAGGTTGATCCAGTAGGTCCTTGAGAAGGTTTTCAACTGCCAGTTCCATAATTCCTGGCCACACTTTCTCTGGCACCCCACTATCCTAATGTTATTTCTACGGGATCGCAATTCAAGGTCATCACACTTGCCTTTGACTTGTTTCATGTCCCTGGAGAGGGTGGTCACCAGTTATGGAGAATTCTCAACCAAGTGCTAAATTCCCTCTACCTTAGAGTCTTCAAGCTCTTTTGCTATATTTTGGGACTTTGAACTTTTCATTTTCAATGTGTTTTCTGTGTTTGTTTCTTTGGATATGGAGTTTTAGACAAACTCCATAGGCATCATCTTTTTCTTGTGTGTCACACAGCATCTTCAGTGCAGTGGCACAGGGATGTCTTTCAGACTTCTCAAGTTTTAAATACCTTCTCTGGGACTGACTACTGTCTCCCAGTGCATGTAAAGTTACATTTACTTCGCTAGTCTTTTGAAATTCATAGACCCAGCACAAACTATCTTCCTATAGAGTGCTGGAGGGGTTGCCTAGTATTCCCTATGTCTAAACACTCATGTAACAGGCAAATGTTACCCTTTACTCGTGAAATGGATGGTGGCAGAGGTTTTAGAACAAACTACCATTATTTTTCCTGACCGCGAACACCGGTAGCTAAGAATCGGGTCAGTCATGTTTTTCAATATAGCGCCCAAGACCCCTCTGTAAAAACAGACTCCGGTCATCTTTTTTTGCCGTTTCTTTTAGGAAAAGTTCTTCTTGTGTTTAACTCTGTGCGCCAAACCAGGTTTGGTCCCTTTGTTCGATGGCCTTTGGCAGACTTCAGTGCTGAAGCCCTCGTCTGGCGCCTGAGTGTTTGGGGTGGACAGGATTTGAGGGAGGTGCCCGATGCTCCCTGTGCTTAGTCTTCTAGGAGACCTGAATGCACTCTGGCATGATATGCTGGCTGACTGTCCGGCAAGGACAGCCACCCTACTGGGTGAGTGACAGCTAGCCTGGAATGAATGGGAAAAAACTGTTTAAAAACCGGTCTCTGGGATTGGGAAGGCAGAGTCGACCACTGGAATGAAAGAACCAAAGATGAGCTGAAGGAAAATGACTGCTGCAACTCCTGGACCGTTGATTTGCCCGGTGAAGCCCTGCTGCAGGTCTGAATTGCCTAAAACTCCCTCAACAGAGAAGCCCCTTCAAGGACGACTTCTTCCTTTGAGCTGGTGGGAACAACCAACTCGCAAGCCATCTGGACACCGTCTCCATACTGGTCACATTTTCTTCAGAGTGCTGTTAAAAACAGACAGCCAGTGAGAAGGATACCAGTTTGTGGACTTTAAGGCACTCATACCTTAAAACCGATGTTTAGCCAAGCTTGTGGCTTCTTCCCTGGGCAGTGCAGGAACCTCCCGACGTCCTCTTCTTGTCCCCACGACGGAAGCTCAGGAACAGTGAGATCTGCAGGAACCTCCAGGAACAACTGCCTCAGCTACAACTTTTCTACTTCCATAAGGTACTATGCAAACGCGGTGTGGAAATCCTCTCTACCGCGGTGAAAGTTTGTGAAATTTTCCCCACTTTGGAGTCTTGTTTGCACCTAAACTGACATATAACTTTTTTTCTGGCAAACTAATTCTAAGAAAATAGGCAAAGACTTAACTGTTTACTACCAAAACTGTGCTATCCGATCAAGACACTGAACCATTGACTTTGGCCCAGGCTTATTGAATTGAATTGCCTTATGTAGTGAACTGAAACTATTTTCCCTGCCTCTGAAAGTAATTGTGTTTTAATTCATATAACCTGTGTCTTTCTACCCCTTTTGAAAGTTACTGAAGTGCCATTTTGCTCCCACTTCAGGGGAACCTAACTTGTTCAGAAACGTATTGGTTGTGTACTGTAGTGTATTATAATGTGCTTTTGAGCTGCTTCTTACTAGTGGAATGTTTTCTAACTAAATGTGTAAATAAATGAATATTCTTTTACCAAGAAACCTTGAAGAAGTGTTTGTTTGAACTACTGTGATGGCAAGTCCTTTGTGTAACATCTTGTAATGCTCACATCCCTCTTGAGATAAGCCTGGCTGCTCAACCACTGCTACCACATAACTATGTAGTACAGGCTTGTACCAAAGGTGAGATTGTGCCTACACCTGTAGTCTTAATTGTGTGTAGTGTTCTCCAAGGGTACTGCATGTAATTCTGTCTAACCCCACCGTGCCCTGGAGTGAGCGGATGTTATCCTTGTTTGTGCCAATTCTGTTCTCGGCTTTGGTTATTCAGGCTGCTTCTTGTGTAAAGTGAAAACGGATCAAGGCGATGCTGGCATTGATGTCGTCCAGGTTTAGTGCACGGCTACAAAGCTCTTAGCCATGGCCTCCATCATGCCCGTGAGGTCGAGGACTGGAGTGGGCGAGGGGGCAGAGGTGGCTGGGTCAGATGATGATTGACGAGGTTGGTTTGAGTCTTCTCGTTATTTAGCCTTAGCAAACTTTTCAATTGCGCCCACCTTCTTCCCTCCGCCAGATCCTTTGTTGCTGGGTGTTGTCAAGCGGATCAGTGTAGACTCTGTGCTGTGGGGTCGGATGAATGAGGTCAGATAATGGATCTCTGCAGGTCTCGTGATTCGATTGGCAATGGGTGACAGATCCTGACCATAGGTGTGAGCTCCTGGTTAGGGGGGCAGAGGGATATTTTGTGTCATAAGAGGCCTGACAAGTTCTCACTTGGGGTATGGTTTGTCTCCCGGCCGCGTAGTGGTGAGGTATGAGTGATTTTCTGGTTGGTGACGGGGCACCCAGCCAGCCGGCTTCTGCTGGTGGTGTGGGTCAGCTGCTTGTCTGGCCAGCTAGATATGACGAGATGGAGTGCAGGTAAGGGGATCCCACTCAGTGGTCGGGTTGCAGCGAGGTATAGGTTGCCTCTGTGCGCTTTCTGATTGGGGCTGCTTCAAAATATGTAGCTGCGCATAACCGTACAAAGGATGTGGTCTGCAGCCAAGCGTTGTTTCACGCTTCTTGGGGTGTTAGCCGTGCATTTTTGTACCGGTGTAGCGAGGCATTCATGAGGGTCCTCTTTGGAGAGGAACGGGCTCTAGGAGTGCTGCGGGTATCCGCCGGATGAGGAGGTGATTTCCAGTTGGGGCCAGGCCTCTGCAGTGGTAAGGAGGGTTGTCGGGCCCTTCGCAGAGGTGTGAGTGTTTGGTGTAGTGTGCACCCCATTTCCTATGCACACATACATGTATATATATGGCCTGCCACCTCCTATATGGTTTGGTGGGGGCAGCAACCCAGAGGAGAAGTGCGGGCAAGGGGGGCCTCATTCTAATGTAATCAGCCCAGCTTGGAACATGCGTTGATTAGAGTGCCCCCTGGTGAGAAAGCAAGGGTGGCTGCAGACTTGGATAGCGCCTCTCACATCTGTTGACTTCAGGATCACCAGTCTGTCCCCTAGTTGTTGCTGGTGATGGTAGTTGTAGCGTATGCTCCAGAGATAGCATGGTGACATGGAGAACAGCAGTGTTGTACCTCCTTGGGACTGTAATTATAGAGAGGTCATCAGGCAGAGCATTCGTGTTCCTCGGGCCCACACATGCAGCTAGCGTGAGCCAGGGACCGCTCAAGTTCAAAAGGGTGTCATCCTGCCCCAGCACGGAGGCAAATGCTGGATTCAATCGTGGAGAACGGGTAGGAGGGCAAAAATGTGTGGTGGGGGGGCTTGCCCATCTCTCCCCAGTGTGTCTGCTGGACAGTCTGCTGGAATGAAGAAGGGATTGGGGCCGCGTTGGTGTTGCTGGGGGGAAGCGGGCCATAGATGGCTGGTATTAGCCAGGGTGCCGGGGTCTTTGGGTGTGTCACCCCTACCCGGCAATTCCCGTCTAGGCTCTGCAGGTATATACTGCTGACAGGAGCAGAGACTACGTGGCGCGGTCTGCTGCTATGACAGTGGGGCCTGAGAGTGGGTGTGACATATGATGCAGGGTAAAGAAGCATGGTGTCTCGAGGGTGTCGGGCAGGCAGACATGGTGTCTCCAGTCTGAGTGGGTCCACCAGTGTCAGGAGGAGTCACTTCCCTGATTGGTTCCTGCTACTCCTTGACAGGTCGTGCAAGGGAAACCAAAAAGGTCCCAGTTTTCTCGGTCCTTGTCACTCAACGAACCCAGGGACGTCATTTAGGGGTCGCCAGAGGTCGCAAGAGTGACCGCTGCCGATTGGCCAGCGACCTCTGTCAATCTCTTGCGACCTCTGGCCATCGACCAATCAGAGGAGGAGGGGGCGTGGCCACAGCGTGCTGCGACGCTTCTGTGGTCCTCCATTTTTATTTAGTAGTTGCATGTGTCAACGCGTGCTTGCTGCTCCTGCTACTCTGTGTCCAGTCCATCCAGCACTCCACTGAAGAAGGTGAGTAGTACTACTGGTGGGTGGGTCGAGGCGGGTGTCAGGTGTGTGGGTGCACTGCACCATTATTGAAAGCCAGCAACGCAGCCAGGGACCCGGCGGCGACGCCACAGGCGAGGGCACACGGCCACCGGCACTGCTGATCACGTCGCACACGCGCTGGAGCAGCAATAGGCAGCCAGGCTTCGCTTACCCAGCCTGGATGTTTGCGACGTGGTCAGCGCTGGTGCCGTGCCCTCGCGACCTGCTTTAAACAGCAATGATACTGTCAGAGGCAGAGCAAAGGGCATTTCTGTCCGTGCATGTGTCCAAAAATATGGAACGTTTCACAAATTTGTATGTCATCCTTGCGCAGTCAGGGCCATGCTAATCTTCTAGAGTGGATGGAGTCTCTGCTTTCTGGTGGTTCCGGTTTTAAATGCAATTCGAAATAACTCGTTTTTGTGTTCGCTTTCTGATTCAAATCTATGCACAAAGCAGGAAACCAGTATCGCAAAGGCAGTTTAGGGTGGAACGAGTGCCATTAGTGATGTGAACGTTATAATACAAAAATATCCATGTGGTACTGCACGTCACATATTAATTTACGGGTGTTAAGATGGCATTACAAAGAGCATGGAAACTACTGTAAACATGACCAAGTATGCATAGTACTATGCATGACCAAGTATGCATAGTACTACGGGAACCTAAAAGCGGGCAAGTGCCATTTAATACCCTAACGTACAACGTTTAAGGGCTTGACACATTACAAAGTAAGCATGCTTGTAAAGTAGGCAATACTGCTTAGACACTACGGTCTATATTCCAAGATGCCTAAGACGCTTTGCAAGATGTTGGCAGGGGGTAGTTGCCAAGTCACTTGTATTGAGGTGAAAAGCCACTTAAACAATTAGAATTGTCAGGGGCGCCAGTGGTCTTTAGTTATTAAAATAAATGGGACATCCTCTCCTGCCATAGGTGCAGTTGGTATAATGCAGGTGAAACGGATCATGATCCAGGCTGCGTGCAAAGTGGCACCTCCCTTCATAATACCTGGGTGCCGTGGGCCTGAACGCATTACAATATTCCCACCACATGCCAGAGAAAAGACAGGGTGCCTGTGAGGGTTTGCTTGGGTGGGGGCATGTTCAGTTTGAGGCAAGGCCATACTGGCTTGTAGGCAGAATCCAAGGCCCCCTGGGGCCAGTGCCGCCATCTGCTATAAGTGGGCGGGTGTGCTCAGGTCTGGCTGGCTTGCCTGCGGGCTGCAGGCTGCAGCCCGCTCAGCAGCCAGCTCATGCCTCACGACACACAGCGGATACATTCATTAAAGAAAAGTAAAACGAAAGTGTTACCTTTCTTTGATGAATGAATCACGTGGGCATGCTGACCTGGCAGTGCCCTTGGCCCTGGACCCATCCAGTGACGTTGTAGCGCCAGCGTGGCGCCAGTTGTTGCAAATGCAATGATCGCAACAAAAGGAGCGGCTCCTGGACCTGGAGCCGCTTCTTTTGTTGTGATTCATTTTGGACCGTGCACCATGTGCTGGGCTCCTCTGCTCGTAGTTGCATTACCCATCTCAGCCATTCAATAACTTAATAGTTGCAATCCACTATTCTGGATGCGGGTGAATTAATAAAAGGTGTTTAAGTGTCAACATTAGCTCACTGAAGCGATTTTGTGTGAAAAAAAGAACACACATTAAAAATCACATGTACAACTGTTTACATAGGTTCTAAGCCATGATAGTCGCATGATAAAAGGGGTGCACACATACATTTCCCATGCCAAATCACAAAATAACTATGCCACTAAAGGTAATTCTTCATAAAGAGAACATAGACAGAGGACTGACGGAACTGATCTGTTGATGCATTGTTCTCATGAATCCCCATCGGAGCCAACATGGCAGCCGCCAGAAGGATCTCTAGCTTATCATATCTTGCGCTCATCTTCCGCTCGGCTTCTCTCGTTTTTAGTCGATAATTTCCATTTCTAATTTGAAACGCACAGCCTACTGGACAGGCAAGGTGCAAGCATATGCATGTATACCTGCTTTGTCACATTTATTTCCATAGCTTCAAGGCACAGAAATGTAATTACATTGCTCTCGTGTGCATGATTACACAATGAGAGGGTTGGCTGCTGCGCATACAGGTGCACTTGAGTGTTCTCCTGCTATGTTTTAGAGAGGTTACTCGTCAACAGCAGTGTGCCTCTTCCATAGCACATCAAGTGACCATTGACTTCATTGTGCCACAATGAATGCTTTGTTGTAATGTTTCTATCTTTCCCATCTCCCTGGTATGCTGTTCGGGATGTTTGCATGTATGAGGTAACAAGTGCTCAGAGTATGGGAAGTCCTGTGAGTGCCCTGATTTCACTATTTTGCACCAGACCTGCAGATTAACTTAACTGGTCTACTGTTAAATCTCAGCTACCAGTTTAATGGTATCCACTACAGAATAAATGCTCATTTTGTTATAGCCGATATGATAGCTCAGTGGGTTGAGTGCTCGCTGCTGCAATGTGAGTGTGAACTGCAGGTTGGAATCCCAGCAAGGCCATCTCAGCCTTTCATTCTTCTGAGGTCAATAAATGAGTACCAACACAGGTTGGGTGATATTGTATGAATATTTGTTCTATAAAAAAGAGCTTAAGCATAAGTGCTAAACAATAACATGTTGTCATTTGGCCTTAGGCGTCTGCTTGTATTCACAGTAATTTGACAGTATGGATCTATACACACAGATATCGTAACTATATTTTTCTTAGTGTACTGAGGGATAATGCGTTATGAGGCCACTTCCTGTGAAGTCATGTGGGGGTGTGGTCAAATGACATCACTTCCTGTGGGGCGTGGTCAAATGACACCACTTCCTTTGACGTCGAGTGGCGGTGTGATCAAATGACATCACTTCCTGTGGGGCATGGTCAAATGACATCAATTCATGTGATGAGTGGGGCGTGGTCAAATGACATCACTTCCTGTGATGTCACTCTTGGGGGCGTGGCACTGTGATGTCACTTCCGCTACCCCTGGCATTTTGGTGAAATGCCGTCCCTGAACGAACCACAGGCTCTGTATGTGAAAGCAACACCAACTTGTTTTCATACTCTTGGCTACCCCATGTCAGGCAGGACAAGTGAAAGGGACACCACTCTGTTTAAATACTCAGCGCTAGTGCTTCATTTGTAAGAAAATAAGTGCCGGGGAACAAATATGTTTTAGCCCAGGGGAGGGTTGGGAGGGGCATCCCCCCCCTCTACTGTTGACACCACCCACTTTTGCTCCATACAGTGTCATCCGATCCATATGGGATCAACATATTTGGGGTTCAGTGTCCAAATTCGCACCTAGAAACATATGTGTGCAGGTGTGTTATAAATGACGTATCATATCATAAGTCCCACTTGTTAGTTACGGTGAAATTAACATAACATATTAGTTGTGTCTTGAAATAAAATACATGTTTAAGCGTTTCTTTAAAAGGCATCATTGGTGTCAAGTGGAGCATGTTGACCATCTAACCACAGGAAAAACAAGCAACATTCTTTTCTCCTATGTCAAGTTGCTGGATGAATGTGGGTAACATCATGACTGAACTGATGAGTTGCCTGTCAAAGACTGCAGCATATAGTCTTGCTTAGTTTGGCACTCATGACTGGCTCTCCTCTTTCATATGGGTCTTTTCACTGACTGTGTCTGTGTGTTGAGATTGTTGACTAGTGACTGCCCGGTTGTTGTGAACCCATCCTGCTGGTCATTACACTGGAGAATTTTGAGCAATGTCATCCAGGCTGAGTGGAGCAGTGTGTGGACATGGCCAGCAACAATGCCCAGGATTGTCACCTTGCATCTCATTGTATTTCATGAAAATTGATAAATAGTCCTGCCCTGCCAACTTGGGTCATCAGGTTTGTGAATAAAAACGTGCCAGCCCAGGATGTAGAGATTCTGGCCAGTGGACCCTGTAATTGATTGTTATGTTACTATGTCTGGCTGACAGTTAAAATAATAAAGTTGCTAAAACAACACAATATAATGAAGCTGGGCTTCATTATAAATTACGAAAATAAAAATACGAAATAGGTGCAGAGGTTGAGCCCCACCCCCACGCACACAAATTAAGCACTGCAGTCTGATGTGACAAGGACACTATCTTGACAGATGACAGTTCAAGTATAAATAATGTTTACATGATTTCAGTCTTTGTTGCTCGTTGGCACCGTATGTGAAGGAAAGCCTTCACTGTGTTCACACTTCCTCACGGGTACTTGATGACATTTTATATTTAATAGACCCCTCCCTGCGACTTGGTGGCAGCCAGTGTATGTTAAATAGGAATCTTGTTTTCACAGCAGTTGCTGCTCTATGTCAGTGGAGGTGAAGGAAACGTCACCCTGTGTCCACAGTTGTTCTACTCAGAATGATGACATTTTTGAGTGACATCTTGTTTCCGCATTCCCTGCAGTTCAGTGGCAGACAGTTCATGCTAAAGGGACCCCTTGTTGACACAGTCTCTGTTATTCTATGGCAAACGGTTTATGTGAAAGGGGTCTCTTATTTCCACAGGCTCTGCAATTTGGTGGAAGACAGTGGGCCTGATCACGAGTTGGGAGGTATACCGGCTGAGATACCGCCCAACTATATTAGCGTTAGCGCCCACTGGTCCAACGTTATTACCGCTGGATCACGGGTTGGGCGTTAACTGTTAATCCTTGGGTCCATTACCGTGCAGTAATACCGCCAGCGATAATTGCGCCTAAATTAGAATTTTTCAGTAAATTTACACCAAGCTCAGAGCTGGAGGTAACTAAGCCAAACTTATGATAGGGCCAGCCCTTAAATGCAGCAGTAATACCGTTACACCTGCATTTAAGGGCTACCGCCCGACTCATGGTGAGGCCCAATGTATGGTATAGGAGCCCTTTCCTTTCACATTCACTACAATTAGATATGGCAGAACAGTGTATGTTAAGGGGCCCCCTTTGCTTATACACTCCCTGTTTGTGTTGATGCGAGATAGAGTATGTGAAAGGAGCCCCTTGTTTTCACAGCCCCTGCTACACGATGGCAGACAGTATGTGCTCGTGAAAGGAATCCCTTCCCTGTTTTCACAGCCGCTGCCACTCGATGCCATGCTGAGGGAATTTGCCGGATCAGAGCGGAGTGAAGTGAGAAATCAAGACAGCGAACGTAAGTTGAGTTATATTCTGAAACAAAGGCCAGGGATAAGGCCAATCTTTCAATCCCACATGCTCAATGTTTTTCTTTTGAAATGTATTATAAAGCACATTTGCTTTGAAGCCATCTCTGAGAAGCTTGCTCTCTTCCTGTAAATTGATTGCATCGTGTGAAGCTCCTGCTGCATCGACTGGCTGCACCCAGGCTGGGAATTAACTGTGAAATGCTGAGAGACTTCAAATAAGCGAGTGTATTAGCGGGGGCCTAGGGTTCTTCAGTAGAGAGCTAAGAGAGGGCAGACTGAAACCTGCACCAGGGCCCCAGAAAGGTTGATAACACGCAACCCTCCACGACATGCCCTCTTACAGAAGAGACTAAATATCAAGGGGAGTCTAACCGGTCAGATAGCTCAGCGGGTTGAGCGCTCCTTGCCGTGATCTGTGTTTGATCTGTTGGTCACTGGTCCAAATCGTGGCAAGGTCGACTAAGCCTTTCAACCTTCAGAGGTTGGTAAAGTGAGTACCAATTTCAGTTGGATAATAATAATGTTGGTAAGTATGTAAAGCCCTTTTGATACAAGTGCATTATATCAATTACAAGTTACAATGAAAATCTTACCTCAACCCACAATCCACGCTATAGTAGGCACAGATATTACCCGATATAATTAACCTATTAATTCCTCTTGAGGTGTGCTATGGTAAGCCTTCTAGGCCTTCTACAGTAATTTTCGGTCTGGACATAACCAACTTTTCCTACATGCTCAAAGGGGGCAGACAGGCTACTGCCGCATGCTAGGGTGAGCCTCCTTGGCCTACTACTGTAATTTCCAGTCTGGAAAAAACAACATTTCCCACATGCTGAAAAGGGGCACAAAAGCTACTGCCACATGCTACGGTGAGCCTGCTTGGCCTTCTACTGTTGTCGAAATAGAAAGTATATTGTGCCTCTTATTGTAATAAATATATTAATATTGGCCTACGCCAAGCTGCTCGAAAGTCGTTTGCGGAAAAAATCTGTGTTACCAGGTGATGACCTTAAATCCATGTAAGCCGCCATTTTAGGTCAAACCGCCATTTTAGAATTCGTTGTGTAAAAGTCAACCTGTGAGCTAAAATGGTGGACAGAATACAATATGGCCGTCTTGACCTCTGTACATAGCTAATGTGTAATTTGCCTGCAGGCCACTTGTTGAGGTTGTGAACTGAGACCTTGTCCTTCGTTGACCTATGTGTAGAAGGATTACTTGTGCAATGAAACTAATCCACGAGCATATGTTGAGACAATGTATTCAAATACTGAACGCAGAACATCTGTTTAACTACATTGTTTTAATGTTTAAGAAGGCCTGCATGGAAAACTTTAGAATACACAGTTATTGCATACGCTTGTTGATACATGTAGTAAAGACAAACCAGTTATATGCGGTTATTTGAGGCTTGGCACGAACCCTAGATCGGTGATGTATTAAAAGGAATATTAACCCGAAGTGGGGCTGGACATTGCGCCCACGAAATGAATAAAAAGCGAATGCCTTCTAATGTACAGCGTCTCTCACTGAACACACTGAACCACGCTGGAGTTTGTTGTGTTGTACTGAGGGCCGATAGCTATCTGATTTTGCTCTGTTTTTGTAACTGGATTCAGTATAAAATAAAGTACTTTGTATGTTCCTTTGTAACCCGTGTTCGGTGTATTTCCTTTTGGGGTACTCAGCCTCGATGTTTTATTTCTGTTTTCACAGTTGGCGCCCGAATAGGGCCCCTCAAGATTGATGCCGGATTGTTGAAGGTTGACACACGCTATCGGACCGGGGTCGGACGGTGTGACATAAGGGGCCCCCTGAACGAGACACGACACCTCAGCAGCGCTGCACGGCCCGATCCTTGGATGATAAGCGTGTGGTCCGAGACGGCATCTTGACAAGGGCCCACTTATAGAGGCGACAGATTTGCCGAAATCACCATACACGAGGTAAGATTAGTTAGGTAAGATTCTTAGAAGCACAGATCGGTCCTCCTTAGGTTTGGTCAGGTGAGTCGTGACCCGATTCTTAATTTAACCCTGACAATTTGAATTTTGGCGCATTGTATCTGCAGACACAATTATTGACCAGGTAACACCAAGAATTTGAGATATGCCTGGGAAATTGTCTACCTGCTTTAGGGCATTATTCCGCAGTGATAGACAATCTTTGGAATTTAGCTGTCCCACACCACAGGAGGGGTCGCCAGCATGTACTAAGTACTGTAAGCATGGCATTGGAAGTAGAGTATTTGATGATATTTGGCACAGACAAACCAGACATGCCTCCGAACTTCAGTGGCCAATCAATGGTAGTTTTTAGATCCCTCGGATTGAATATTTGGAGTCAGTCTTGTTAAAGAAAAAGGCTAGACCTGCAGCATTTGATGTTTTGCAGAATTGGAAAAAAGAAGCGTTGCAACAACTTAAAGGTAGAGAGAAACATGCACGCCGTCATAAAACGAACGCTGAAAAAGCATTGTTATATGACCAAGACAAACAGTCTGAGGCGATAAAAAATATGGATAGGGCTTTCTCACTTGGAATTCAGAAAATCTATCCTTCTAAAGATCTTCATATTTCTGATGAGTTTATTGACAAAATATTAAATGAACGAAGGCCTGGTGCCTCTGCGCCACCTCCGTATGTTCCTCTTCCCACTGCTGTACCTCTTCCTGCTGTTATTCCTGTTCTTCCTGCTCAACCTGCTGTTCCTATTCCTCCGGTTTTTGTCCCTCCACCTGCTCCTCTGCCTCTTTTTATCACACCAGTTATAGTCGCTCCATCGAATTTGCCTGCTCCCTCTCTTCCAAGTGGTCCTGAGCCACTTGTAATCGATCGAGGCACAGGAACAAAGGTTGTCACTCGCAATACTGTACCGCCGGACAAGAAACGTGATTTGATTGCATGGGCTACGCATTGTATGGAGAAGGAGGATCAAGCTAGCGTTTTTGCCACACTTTGTAATACGGATAATTTTCCTGAGAAAAATGTTTTTATTGAAGGTTTAGGGATTCAGTTATGTATAATGTGGGGAAGATTAAATAATGCGGATGTCCCGCAAGGGTTAAGGGATCTAAACACTCTAGCGCTTTCTAGAGACACTGTGGAGAATGTAAATGAGCATGTCGAGAGGTTATTTGGGTATAGAAAGGAGTTAGAAAAGTTACAGAATGAGGATGATGAAGAGGAAAATATGTATGTACAGAAACGGTTCCTTCCATGTCGTAAACCAATATTGGAGGAAATGTGAATTTGTAAGAAAGACGCAATTAGATGGATTTCAGGCATATCGATAACTCCAGTTGAGGTATATGACACATATAGTCAAAATACATTAGAAATACAGAGGAAAGGGATACAGGTAATGGTAGAATACCTGCAGGATGAATGTGTAAAAAGGAAGATTAGTTGTACCACAGAGTTATTGAGCATTTATAAGAGAGATTTTTCACTTGACACTTCTTCGACTGCTTTAGCGCTCGACTTGGCTCTGTTGCTTAGTAAGCGTTCGGAGTCACCTATGTCTCAGTTGCCTATGAGAGAGGTTCCTCTGACATTTGTCCCGAAGGTTGAGGTTGCGGCCGATGCTGTAAATAATATATTTATTTATTTATTCAAATTTGTTGAGCGCACATCAGCCCAGAGGCATCGTGGCGCTTGTTACAGACATCTTAGTTGCAGAGGAAACCGTAGTTACAAGCAGTACATAAATTACAGGGGAAATATATACAATAGCAAGGCAGTATAATTACATGGCTTCCTGAGAGTTTGCTAGTTATTTAGCAGGAACGAGGTTTTCAGTTTCCTGCGAAAGATGGGAAGTGAGTTTTCCGTTCGGATGTCTGAGGGGAGAGCGTTCCATGTCTGTGCTGCAATGTAAGGAAAACCTAGACCTCCAGCTTTGGCTTTTTTGATGCGTGGGGTGCAGAGTAGGTTAGCGTATTGCGTCCTAGTGGGACGTGTGGAGGAAGGTTTGAGGATGGCATCTGAAAGATAGGGCGGGGCGGAGAAGGAGAGGCATTTGTGAGTGAGGGTGAGGATTTTGAGGGTGATCCGTTCTTTGACTGGGAGCCATTGGGCTGAGAGCCTGGCCTGGGTGATATGCTCTCTTCTTGGGATACTGAGAGCGGCCCGGAGAGCGTTGTTCTGTGTGATTTGTAGTCTATTTATGTTTTTGGCTGATGCGCCTGCTAGGAGAGCATTGCAGTAGTCCAATTTGGCTCCAATGGTTGCCCTTGCTATGGAGAGGCAGTTAGGTTTAGAGAGGTAGGGCTTGATGGCGTTTATAAGTTTGGTGGTGTGTGCGGATGCGGAAGTGATAGCGCTGACTTGTCTAGTCATAGATAGCGAAGAGTCAAGGTATACTCCCAGTGTCTTGACGGCTGTGGACACGGGGATGATGGAGTTGTCAATTGAGAAGTTGGTGTACAGTTTGTCCAGTTTGTCTAAGGTGTTCTGTTGACCTAGTATCAGGATTTCGGTCTTGTCACCATTAAGGCAGAGGCCATTAATTGCCATCCATGCCTTGATGATGGAGTAGATAGTGTGGAGTGCCTTTGCGTCTTCGTTGTATGAGCCTGAGAGGGGTAGTAGTACTTGTGTGTCGTCCGCGTAGTTCGTGTAGGTGATGCCGTATGAGTCAAGTTTGTCAAAGAGGGGCTTGGTGAACAAGTTATAGAGTGTGGGTGCAGTGCAGGAACCTTGAGGGACCCCGCAGTGGATTGTCGTCGGTGTGGCGTTAGCGATGTCCGAGAAGACTTTCATGGCCCTACCTTCGAGGAAGGAGGTGATCCAGGCGGCTGCTTCTTTGGAGAAGTTGGCTGAGTGCGTGAGGTGGGAGGTGAGAGTCTTGTGATCGACTAGATCAAACGCGGCTGAGAGATCTAGAAGAAGCAGAAGAGCCGGTTTGCCTTTGTCCATGATTTGAGTGATCTGGCTCTTCAGATCTACCAGGGCTGTTTCTGTGCCATGTCCTTTCCGGAAGCCCGATTGCCTCGTCCCGAGGATGGAGTGGGTTTCCAGAAAGTGTTGGATTTGGCAGTGTGCGGCTTTGTCGAGTAATTTCAGCAAGAATGGCACAGTGGTTATTGGTCTATAGTTGTTGGGTTGTGAGGGGTCAAGAGTTGGTTTTTTTAGGAGAGGCCGGACCCAAGCCTCTTTGAGGTTGGCTGGGATGATGCCTGTTTTAAAGGACGCATTGATAAATGCCGTGAGGAGCGGCGCAAGGCAGTCTGCGCAGTCTTTGACTAGTTTAGGTGGGCAAATGTCGCCTTTGCATGGGGAGGGTTTGAGGTTTGTTAGAAGGTTAATAACTTCTGTTTCAGTGACATCTCTGAAGGAGAAGTCAGGTATGGTGGGCTTGGAGGAAGGGGGTGGGGTGTTAGTCGGTTTGGTTCCTGTCTGGTGAGGAAGTGCTTTGCAGTGGTCTTTGATTTTCTTTTGGAGAAGGTCAATTTTGTGAAGCATGGCAGCTTGAATGCTGGTACACCAAGCTTCATCTTTGATTATTTCATCTGGAGTGTTAGGGGGGGAGATGAGCTCGTTAAAGATTGCGAAAATCTCTTTGGAGTGTGACTTGGCATTGGTGATACGAGTGTTGAAGGCGTTGGCTTTGGCATTGGTGATAGCTCTCTTGTATTGGTGGGAGATTAAATTGAATATGTTTTTGGTATTGGTGCAGGGGTCAGATTGCCAGTTTTTTAGTGCTGCTCTTTTGTGGGATCGCATTGAGTGCAGTTCTTCAGTAAACCAGGAGTTGGAGTGTAAGGATTTCTTTTCTTTTTTCCATTCAAGTGGCGCTATTACATTGATGGCTTTGGTGAGGACATCTTTATATATGTCTGCTAGGATGTTGGGGTCGCTAGCGAATGGGGGGGCTAGCACTGGGGTATTGAGGTGTGGGCGTAGGTTCTCCTCTGTGAGTTTCTTTGAGCTTCTGACTTGGGCAGCGCTGGCAGGGGTCAGAGTCTTAAGGTTTTTGGTGATAGGAATAGAGAACTCTATGCAGTTGTGGTCAGTCCAAGGCAGTGAGGAGTTGGAGGTGATAGAGGAGAGGCAGTTATGGTCTGCGATCCAGTCAAGTATGCGGCCTTTGATGTGAGTAGGACTTTCTACTTTTTGGATGAAGCCCAGGTCATTGAGTTCCTTGGTGAGAGTGGCTGCAGATTTGTCCTTGGGATCATTAAATCCGAGGTTGAGGTCCCCTAGTAGAATGGTTTTGGTGGAGCTTTTGATGTTGTTGCTAAGGATGTGTAAGATGTTGTCCTGGGAGTCTGGGGAATTGCCTGGGGGGCGGTATAGTAGGTGAATGTTGATGGTGCTGTTGGGTGACAATGTGAGTTTGGCCGATAAGAGGTCAGAGTTGTTGGTTGAAGGGTGACTGATAGGTCGGAGCTGTAGGTTCTCTTTGTAGATGAGGGCTACTCCGCCTCCTATTCGATCTGGCCTATCTTGTCTGAGTATGGAGAAGCCCGGTGGTAGTGCAAGTGTATATAGTCGCTGTGAACATTCCTGCTCATTATGTATCACAGTTCGTTCACGTTCCGTTCTCAAGACAGGAAGTGAATACTATTAGGCAATCTATTCCTGATATTAGGAAAAATTTGAGTGGGTTCTATAAAGAGATAGAATCCGTTTTGCAGTCCTCAGTGTTCACCTTAGGTGACATCGATTTGCTGTTTCCTGTACTCCTTCCCGTAGATTTATGGAAGCAAATTAGAACTATTGACGATGTACCCGGGTTGGGAGATACATGGGTGAATATAAATAGACTTGATGGGGAAAGGCCAGCTGGCGAAAGACCGCAACAGGTGATATTAACTCTGCCTGATAGAATCGTTGCTAAATTAAAAACCATAATTCCCAAAAAAATAATTATTTGGGACAAGCTTACGGCCTATGTCCAAGGAAAGTCTGAAGGTGCTACCGAGTTCTTTAATCGGTTCGAACAGGTATTCTCGGATTTCAGTGGACAAGACTTAGGCACAGAGTCTGGGAAAAGATTATTTGTGGACAAATTTGTACGTGGATTGCTGCCTGACATCCAGTCACAAATTATGTCTTCTGAGAGCGCTTGGCAGGCGAAATCACAATCAGAAGTACTGCACATGGCTCAGTACTTTGAGAACCGTGTCAACAATGAAAAAGATAGGATTGAAAAATGGAAAGGCGATTTAAAAACTAAAGTGCTATTGCAGCAAATTGTTAGGGGTCCCAGAGGGTTTAGTTCTTAGGTTAGAGGTCAGTATGTCCCGCAGAGGAATGTGCCCTTGGGTCCTGTGAACATTAACAAGTGCGCTTATTGTCGTCGAGAGTGTCATTGGCGAGCGCAATGCCCCGTCCTTCAACAAAGGTTGAATAATACATTTGGTAATATGGGTAGGCGATCCAGAGGTCACCCGGGCGTAGGAGGCCCTGGTAGAGGTCAGTTTACACAGGACCCTCAGCAAACTTTTTTCGCAGGACAATCAGACTCCGAGTGTGGACACCAGGAACATATTTGATCATCCTTCCCCTGCATATTTATCTGAAGAGCTTCCTTTTAATGATATTCTGTTTCATTAGGATTGCCCGAAGCAGGGTTTGGAACCTACACCTATTCCCGTCAATCAGAAAGGTCACTACGTTGAAATGGTGGTGGGAAATAGGAAACATCAGTTTTTGATAGACACTGGAGCACAGAAGTGTTCCATTGATCATTCACGGGTTCCAAACATTCCACTGTCAGGGCAAACCAATGTTTCTGTAGGGTTTTCTGGTACACCAGTTGTTTGCTCGGTTTCTATGCCAGTACCTATTTCTTTGGGTCCCTTTACGGACCAGTGTCCATTTCTGTTGATTTCGGATTGTGGAGAGAACTTGCTGGGGTTGAATTTGTGAAAAGAATTAAATGCAGTGATTTATTGTTCTTCTGATGGAGTGCGCTTGACGATTTCACCACAGCAATTTTCTGCCTTGCAATTTTTGACTAGACCTTTGCCTTCAGAATTCATTAATGTACCAGAGAGCTTGTGGGCTGTCGACGAGAATGATGTTAGTGTTTTACAGATTGAGCCTGTCAAAATAGTTTTGAAACATGGAATTGAGCTGCCACGCATTCCCCAGTATAAGATTTCAGTTGAGGGCGAGCAAGCTTTGAAATGTATTGTTTCTGATTTTGTGCATCGCGGGATGATTGAAGAAATTTCAGGAAGTTTGTGTAATAGTCCGATTTTACCCGTGTACAAGAAAGGTGATAATGTAATTCCATTCCATTTTATAATTGATTTACGTGCCATTAATAAAGTTGTGGCACCACAATTTCCAATTGTGCCTGATATAGCGACAATCCTAACTATGATTCCAGCTACAGCTACTTACTTTAGTGTTGTGCGTTCTTTAGTATTCCTATACACAAGGATAGTAGATATTTGTTCACGTTCACCTTAGGGGGACGCTCCTTTACATTTACTCGTGCACCTCAAGGGTGCACAGAGAGTCCTAGTATTTATAGTAGGGCTTTGAAAGAACAACTTGATACCCTTAAATTGCCCTCTACCTGTACTTTGCTTCAGTACATTGACGATTTGCTTCTAGCTGCTGACTCTGAGAGTGCCTGTAAGGAGGGCACTGTGTTATTACTTATTCATCTAGCTAAGAATGGTCACAAAGCTTCGATTAAAAAATGTCAATATTGTTCTCAGGACTGCGCCTATTTAGGCTATCTCCTGTCAAAGGAGTGAATAAGATTGACACCTGAAAGAATAAAACACAATTCTGGCATGTCTGTCCCAAATACACAGAAGGAAGTTAGAGCCTTGATAGGTATGGCTTCTTACTGTAGGTTGTGGATTCCAAATTTTTCACTAGTGATCAAACCGATGTTGGCTTTGACGAAGAAGGGCATTTCTTCGCCATTGCCATGGAACGCGGTACACCAGCAGTCGTTTGACTTGCTTAAGACTGCATTATGCTCTGCACCAGTTTTGGGCACACCAAACTATGAAAAGGCCTTTGTGTTGTTGTGATGGATGTGCTTTGGCTGTATTAACGCAGGAACATGGAGGGAAGAATAGGAGGTGCGGTTACTATTCTTCTGCCCTTTGATCCTGTAGCATGCGCTTTGCCAAGATGTTTGTGCGCTGTTGCTGCTGCTGCCGCGTCTGTAAAACAGAGTGAGGGAATGGTCCTAGGCCATGATCTAACCCTGATGGTGCCTCACTCTGTAGATGTTCTACTGAACCGAACTGAAACGCAACACCTCACTTCTGCACGGTTGACAAGATATGAATTGATCTTGTTTGCTCCTCACATTCAAATTAAGAGGTGTTGTGTTCTTAATCCGGCTGAACTCCTACCTTTTCTGCAGGATACTACTTGCGGCGATGAAGTACCACATGATTGTTTGTATACGACCGAACAAGGTACTTGATTCAGTATAAAATAAAGTACTTTGTATGTTCCTTTGTAACCCATGTTCGTTGTATTTCCTTTTGGGGTACTCAGCCTTGATGTTTTATTTCTGTTTTCACACTGTAATTTCCAGTCTTGGAAAAAACAACATTTCCCACATTTCCCACATGCCCAAAAGGGGCAGGAAAGCTAATGCCACATGCTAGGGTGAGCCTGCTTGGCCTTCTGTGGTAATTTCCATTCTGGGCATATCCAACTTTTCCTGCATGTTCATAAGGTGGCAGCAAAGCTACATCCACATTCTAGGGTGAGCCTGCTTGGCCTTCTAGGGTAATTTCCATTCTGGGCATATCCAACTTTTCCTGCATGCTAAAAATGTGGCAATAAAGCTACTTCTGCACGCAAGGGTGAGGCTGCTTGGCATTTTATGGTAATTTTCATTTTGGGAATAGCCAACTTTTCCTGCATGCTCAAAAGTGGCAGGTAAGCTACTGCTGCATGCCAGGCTGAGAATGCTTGGCCTTCTATGGTAATTTCCAGTCTGGGCATAATCAACATTTCCTACATGCTCAAAAGGGGCAGGAAAGCTACCGCTGCATGCCAGGGTGAGCCTGCATGGCCTTATATGGTAATTTCCATTCTGGGCATTTCCAACTTTTCCTGCATGGTCAAAAGGTGGCAGCAAAGCTACAGCCACATTCTAGGGTGAGCCTGCTTGGCCTTCTATGGTAATTTCCCACCAGGGCATAACCAATATTTCCTACGTGCTCAAAAGGGGCAGGTAAGCTACTGCCACATGCTAGGGTGAGCCTGCTTTGCCTTCTATGGTAATTTCCATTGGATCTGCGTGATTTGTTCGTGACGGAAAAATCTGCGATGGAAATGTTTGCATGTGAAATGTACGCACCACAAATGTTCGTACATTTCCCATGCAAAAATTTCCATTACAATACACCCCCATCCATACTCCCAACATACTCCCACCACCCTACTTACCTTTCCTTCCTTCACATTGTGTCCCTGCGGCACCGGTTCCCTTTCACTTCCGAGATCGGGAAATGTCGCCGCAGGCTCCTTTTCTTTAAAAAAAAATATATGTTTTGGGCAGCTGCAGGGGTTCCCCCACAACCCCTGCTCACTATACTGTGTAGTATAGTGAGTGGGGGGTTTTGGGGGAACACCCCCGTCTTTTTTTTTTCTTTTGTCAGGTGAGCTGCCGGGGTGTTGCGGGGGACACCCCCGCAGCCTCCGGCTATTTTTTTTTATTTACTGACCCACCAAAACACATACCACAAAAAGTTCGAACTTTTGGTAGTTCGAACTTTTGGTGATATGTGTTTTAGGTCTTTTTGTAAGGTCAGTCAATTCTATTCGGACCTTTCGTCCTAACCCATTTCCATTCTGGCCATATCCAAATTTTCCTGCATGCTCAAAAGGTGGCTGCAAAGCTACTGCTGCACCTCACAAAAACGTCGCTCAGACAGGGGCTAATCTCCATTGACTGTTGGTCATAAAAAATTCCCACTTAAAGGCAGCCTCAATTGCCCATTGTAGGATATTTTGTGTAGTTCTGGGGTCTGGCGGTATTTTCTTACAAAAAAAAATGTAATTCGGTGATGACTACCCCTTGCATTTAGATTGGGTTTGGCCTTATTTCCTTTCAGTGACCATACATCGTTACATTACATAGGATAATTTATTAGTATACACTGTTGTCGGTGGTTTAGTGGTGAGCATGATTTTTCTGTTTTATGTGTGGCCCCAATATACACAAAACCCTTCTTATTCTTAGACTGTTGTGTGATCTATAGAGGCCTCGGACCTACATTCAGAAACACCACAGTTTCACATATAGGCCCTCATTACGACCCAGGCTGTAAGTTACCGCCTGGGTCGTACCCTTACCACCATGGCGTAAACTATGTTTACGCCATGGTGGTTGGCGGATTTACCGCCCCATTCCAAGGTGAGTGGGGCGGTAAATCCCCATTTCCCATTTTACCCTTCCCCATTCCCATTTTCGCCCCATAGGGCATAATGGGAATGGGGAAAGGCGATAATTACGGCACCGTAAATTACGGTGCCCTAATTATCGCCAAGGTCCCTTTGCGGCATGGATTTTAACTGCTGCAAAAAAGCAGCCGTTAAAAGCCATCCCGCAAAGGGAACCTTGTAATCAGGCGTTAAGGGTCGGCGCCGTTTACGGCGCCGTAAACCCCTTAATGCCTGAGTCAGAATGAGGGCGATAGTGTTCTCAATAACCTCTGGTATTATCACTGATTTATACACATCAGTGAACTATGCTTCCATAGGCCTCCTTGCTGGTTCATGGACCCCCAGCAATGTCTATTGTATTAGATTTCATCCAGACACCATACACTGAATGAACACACACATACATCTATTTATCACTACTAATTCTATTATTCCATCTGCAGGGAAACATGGCACATGTATTACTTAAAAATCTTCCCCATTTCATACCGTATTCTTTCAAATGCACCAAGAATAAACAAAAGCAAAAACACTCTACATGATTTGTGTATATATCATTTGTATTATAAACAGTTGCATTTCAAAATAACATCTTACCCTTTTGTATTGCAGCATTATCTGAAACAAACAGAAGAAAAAAAGGCCTTCCTGCCTTCACATTCAGCGCAGCGACCAGAGAAAAATGCACGTTTAAAATCGAATTTCAAAACATGTATTTCCACCTCATTTCCACATAGAGATTACATTATAATGTTAATGAGTTAGTACTAGTGATTAATATTTGTTAGTTAAGTCAGTCAATTAGATAGCTAATGTAGTCTCCTGTGAATGAGGCATTTCAAGTAAGAGAAAAAAAGAAATTGATGCACATTTACGCTCTATAATGAGGTTTTTGGCTGCAATATCAATTCCATGCCTTGCATGCCTCTAGCCATATATGCATCTGTTCTGTTGGCACCGGTCCAAGCCATAATTGGAAGAAACCCAACTTGTGCTCCCCTTTTTCTTTTTCATCATAGCAATTCAACAAAATGAATATTCACACATTTCACAATAACTCACTGTTCAACCACCATAATATCAAAATTCATCTCTGAGTCCATCAGTCCTTATAAAATATTTTACATTTTTCTTCCCAATTGAAGTGTTTATAGTCCAGTGTCTTGTTCTTATACTTGAAGTCAATCATAAAACAATAAAATAAAATATATCATTAAAACAAAGAATTAACATAACAAATTAAAATAATTAATTAAAACAATAAAGATGTGGAACTCCATAGTACAGGATACATCGGAATTAATGCACCAACAGCGCTGCGAGTTCATTGTTATTCTACTGTTGTCTGCCTCTGAGACGTCCCGATCAGCAACATCACATCATCTGGTTCATTTGGGGCACTCTTTCATCATGGCACTTTTAGATGCTTTTTCCATAGGAGTTATCTCTTTTGGCATCGCGGTTACTTTGTCTTCACCTCCACCCGGAGGCAGGCATCACTTGATCTTGATCCAGAGCACTCCAGGACTCCATTGTCTCCCGTGTCCTCCGGTCTCGTGACCTACGACCAAAGATTTGTTAGTGTTCTAAATTAAATAGAAAAAAAAACAAATTAAGTATATAGCACAATACTAATTTCACCCTTTTTCCCAAAAAATATATATCCATGTGCTTTGCAAAATATTTCACCCTTTTCCTTTCGCCTTCTGAAACTAAGCACATGTTAGAGAAAAAACAAACCTTCATTAAACATCATTGATCATTTAACATATTTATGATCATAACATATCATTTAACATAAAAATAAAATCACTAGTTTCACCCCTCTTTTAATGTTTATCACATATATTATTTTTATTCACATCTATTCTATTACAACAATCACTTCTATTTTTATTTCTCTGTTATTGCTCTAGGAGTAGACTCAGGTGTCTTCTTTCATGTATTTAAGGGACTTTATCTGTTTCTACACGCTCAAGTCTTTTTACCTCGTGTTTGGGGTGACAGGGTTTAATTTGATTTACGTGAACAAACTGTTCTGTTACTGTTTCATCTTCAGTTTTCAAAATTTTGTACAACACTGGAGATATCTTAACTATAATTCGAAATGGCCCCTGCCAGGCTGGCAGAAATTTCATATTTTTCTGTTTACCTTTTCCAAAATGAAATGTATACACCTGATTCCCCACACAATACTCACCGATGTCTTTTTATCATAATATGACTTTGCACTGTCAGCAGCCCTTTCTAGATTCTGCTGCACAAAAGCAAATGCATGTTGTAAATGCTGTATTCATGAACTGTAGATGCGCTCACAAGTATCTGCTCATGTGTTCTGTATAACAAGTGTTGCGGCAACACCATTTTTCTACCTGTCAATACTTCATGAGGGCCAACACCTGTTGTTTTGGCAGGAGTTGATCTGATTGCCATCAAAACCAAAGGTAAACGTAAATCCCAGCTGGAACCTGCTTCTGCTACAAACTTATTTAATATATCCACAACAGACCTATTACAGCGTTCAACTTCCCCAGAAGAAGCGGGTCTATATGTAATGTGTAATTTTCTTTTCACTCCCAGTATTTGCCATACCTTACTCATTAGAGCGCTTGGGAAATGACTTCCTCTGTCTGATTCTTTTCTTTGTGGTAACCCAAATCTTGAAAATATATGATTTACCAGTAATGTAGCCGCTGTTTGCGCACTACAATCTGGTGCAGGAATACACTCTATCCATTTTGACATTAAACAGACCACACTCAAAATGTACCGGTTCCCCCTGCTCGACCTCTTTACAGGCCCTACATAGTCTATTTGAAAATCTGACCAAAGAAGAGTTAAGCCTCTTTTCATTAGTGGGGCTCTATGCATCGGTGAAGCAGGTTTAAATTGGGCACATACTAGACATCCACTAGTGTATAGTTCTACATCTTGGGACATATGTGGCCTGTAAGCATAATCATTTAGTATCTCCAATGTTTTTTGTGAACCTCTGTGGCCTGCAGTTATTGCATCATGTGCATGGTGTAGCATTAGCCCTCTGAATAAAAGGGGTACCACCCACTGTATTTGTCATGTTATGGACTCTCTAATCATGAGCCCATCCTGTAGTCAAATTTGTGTCTTATTCTTTAATAGCCCCCTCAACTCTTCTTTTCCCACACAATCATTTTCTGTTAAAGAGTTTTTTTCAGGGTCTATCACATGATTATAATAGATTCCCAAAATTGGATCATTCTTTTGTGCCTTAATCAGATCTTGATCTGGTGTATCATAACTCCATTGTACTACTGGTTGATCCACCTCTTTTGGAGCTTTAGAGCGTGTTACTGCATCAATTTGTATTTCACCAAGTAAATGTTCAATAGGTAGCAACTCTCCCATCACAGCCCCAATTTTAGCTAAATGATCTGCCTTATCATTTCCTTCCTTATCCTCTCCTGGGTTTTTAAATGTCCATGAATTTTTGTCCAGTATATTGTCAAATCATTCTCTGACACCAATTTATCTTTGGCTTGTATCATTTTTCCATGTTTAAGTGGCTTCTTATTGTATGTAATCATGCCTCTCGCTTTCCAGCCAGGCAAATATTCCACAAAATTATTTTGTGCATAATCAGAATCAGTCACCAGGACAATTTCACTAAATCAATTATCAACTGCAGTAGTAATGGCTTTATAAATGGCTGCCAATTCCGCTACTTGACTGCTTCTAGCCCCAATTCTCATCCCTATACTGAGAACGCCTTCATATTTCAACCGGACATTAACTATTCTTGACACCAATTCTTTATTCCTGTCATTTTCAATGTGAAAAGCACAACCGTCAACATATACAGTCGGCAAATCCTTGCATGTCTTTTCATCAAAATCTTTGTGTGGTGATTGCCTAAATTCCTGTAAACTAGATTCCACTTCTACCTCGTTTGATATATGTTCAGCTGCACAGTCATGTAGATCGCCAAACCTTGAGCAACTGGGCTTTTTTTATTTTGGCCATATCTCACTTCTACAGGAAAACCCTGTAATGCCAGTGTCCATGAAGTGATTCTGGACTGTGCTAGGTTACCTGACCTAATTCTTTTACTCTCTCAAAACTGTAAAGGTTGATGATTTGTCTCAATAATCACCTTTTCTGCTTGAACAATGGGGTGGAAATGCTGTAGCGCCCACACAGTGGTCAAAAGGGCCTTTTCACATTCACTGAATTTAATTTCAACTTGGGAAAAAGCCTTACTTGCATAAGCAATGGTTTTGTGATTCAAATCAGGTTTTTGTGATAATATTGCTGACATACAATGTTCAGAGGAACCGATTTCTATAAAGAAATCCCTATCCTTTATGGGGTATGCTAAACATGGTGCCTTTAAAAGACATTCCTTTAATTTAGCCACTGCCTCAGACTGCTCTTTTTCCCATTTCCAGGGTGTATTCAGCTTTAGCAGTTTAGTCAATGGTTGAGTAATTTCAGCATCTTTTTCAATTAACTTTCTGTTATAGCCCGTCATTCCCAATAAACTTTTTAACCCTTTCACACTTTTAGGGTCTTTTAGTTTTTGTATGGATTCTACTTTCTTCTTTTGGGGGTTTAGTCCATGTTCACTCACTTCATGGCCTAGAAAATCCCCTTTTTCTTGCACCATTGCGCCTTTTATAAAGATACTTTGGCGCTTGCTTTCTGCAATTGGACAAGCACATGTCTTATTTCATCAAAATGGCTTTTCAGGCTTTCATTTTTTATCAGGACATCATCCGCATAAACTATGGTTCCTCTTTCCGTTGCATCAGGCATGGCCTTTCTCAAAAATATTCCAAATTCACTCCCACTATTGACATACCCGAAAGGAACTCTAACCCATGCGTATTGGGTCTTATCAAATGAAAATGAAAATAAATTCTGAATCTCCTCTGCCAATGGCACGCACCAATATCCAGAGGTGAGTTCTAACGTGGTAAACACTTTTGAGCCATGCACCTAAGCCAGGCTTGATCAGTGAATGGCAGTGGTCAATACCTCCTATTTAATTCTGTGTTTTCCTATCTTTATGTCAACCTCGGTAACACCTATAATAGGCACCTCCTCCCCGTTAAAAGTATGCACTGGACCTTCATTTTGCTTCACTGTGATCTGATTCTGTGGGGATCTCCCTTCATTGATGCTCTTTACCAATTCTTTGGAGATAATTGTGGCCTGTGCGCCAGTGTCAATCATTGCAAATGTATTGCATTTCTCTTCTATAGTGATGGGAGCATAATACCTGTCTTCAACTTCTTCTAACACACATAAGAAGTGCAAATTCTTACTGATTTCAGGACTCAACCTTTCTCAGGCCTTTTTCACTTTTGGCTAAACACATTGGTAAATGGAAAGATATTTTTCCCTCCTTTCTGTCCATTTCTGTGTGAGAGACTTTATTCATTTCCCCATGTTCAGAGGTTTTTTGGAGTGTGGCCACTGTTCACCCATCCATCCAGGTATCATCAGAGGCCACATTACAATCCTCCAACTGAACATGTGTAACAACATCACTTGGCAATTTGTCATTGTCTAACTCTGTGCATTTGTGATAATTTAGTATGGTAACAGCCCTTTTAACTTCGTCAAAAATATGTGGCTCAAAGAATTCTTTTGAGTATTTCTTTTTGATGCCTGTGTTTGGTTATTGTTCTGATTGCCCAGGGAAGGAGTTATAGCATCCCCACTTACTCCCTGTTCACTGGTATTCCCCAAGCATGAGTCATTTTTCTTAAATCTGTCTCTTTGTTCTTTTGGAATTTTAGGTTTTCCTGTTTCATTTGTACAAATTTCCAATGTTTGATTTTGCTCTAGGTTAAACTGAACTTCTTTTTTAAAGGTATTTGCGCTTCCTGTCACATGTTCATTTACCGGTATCTTTATTTTTGAATCTTTAGTCATTATGGAAAACCACATCAGAACAATCTTTTTTCTTGGCACTGCAAGTATCATAAGCACTTAGTCACTTATCAGAAACCAGCCGGTCATTGCTATGTCCTTCTGCCCCCTCCTTTGATGACTGTTTTTGTGCTGTACAGAGCTTTCCTATTTGCTCAGCTAATATTTTCACTTGGGCCTCGAAACACTGGAATCTTTCCATCTCTCTAGAATCCTCTCTCTGAGGCCTAGAGCGATATTGGTTGTTTTCCCCCTGATTGGATCTATTCTGATACCTCTCAGGGTAATGATTTCTATTGGGATTGTTCCTGAACTCTTGATTCATATGTGGAGGGGAGCGGGGTGCACCCATCCTTTGGTTGTAGTCCCCTTGTGGGGAATAATTATACTGACGTGGAGCGTAATTCATATTCTGCCTCATGTCCTGTCTCTCATATTGTGGGTACTGACCCCTATGTTGATTCCCATTATCAGTAAATCGATCCACATATCGGGGTCTGTCCTGATTACCATATATCATGGTGTTGGGATCAAATTTGCTCTGTGTCGCCAATGTCTGGTAGGGGCCATTATTTCTTTGATCCTGATTTTGTCTCTGGTTATTGTTCATACCTGACATATCAGGCTAATAGCCTGTGCGGGGCTTATCTCCTAAGTACCTAGGGCTGATGTATCTCTCCCTATTACTAGGATCATGTGATTGAAACATTGGTGCAGGAAGTGACGACCTCTGTTGATTACCCCTTTGTTCAGGTGTCAAATTATTTTTACCTGGACTTTGAGCAGACTCAAGTGACATTTTGGCTGACCTGATTTCCATCACTGTTGCTGAGGGTTCTTTAGATTTTGGTCTAGTGTCTAGAGTCTAGTTTCATCACTTTCTCTAACCTGACAATAGAGTACTTCATATAGTTTTGTGCTTTGGTGTACAATGCAGTTAAGGGACTTGTCACGATCAAATTCACGGACCAACAGTGATATGATGTATTTCTGTAGCCCATAGAAGTAGGCAGTTTTAAATTAATTAGAATTGGGGTCAAAGGATACATCAAAGCGAGAAAACGCTCTTTTTAAGTCTTGCAAAAACTGGCGAGGGGATGTGTTAGGCCCAGCAGTGATTGTGTAAGCAACTTTCTTCGCTTCCTGCAATGACTGGAAAGGAGAAAAATGACACCTAATCTCTTTTTCAAACTCTGCCCATGTCTATTCTGCTGTTCATTTAATCCCCTTATGATACTGGCTGTGGGAGCATCTAGAGTTAAATGAAAATACTGCCTGTACTGTTCCTTCGGTATCTGGAAGGCTTTAAAAATGTCATGAACCGCTTCTAAGTGATCCTCTATGCAGCATTCCCCTCCCTTTTTAAATGGTTTGATCAGGGCTTTGATGGATTTCATTATCTTTATGGGGCTACTTGTTGCAATGCATGGAATTGAGCTACTTGGTGACTCAACCCTGGTTCCTGGTGTATGGGATTGGTGGTGGCCCCCAATGGGAGTATCAAATCCCCCAAGGGAGCTGCAACCAAGTTCAGTCACTGCCCAGTCAATGGGGCACTAGCCCTTTGAGTAGAAATAGGATTCACCTCAATTCCATTGAACGTGGTGCCCTGCAGTCTATCCTGGGACCTGGGAATGCACATGTGCTGTTCCAATTCCTTACACTTCTTAAGGAGCCTATCTGCCTCTTTTTGCAAATAGTTGTTTTCATCACTCATTTTATTAATTACCTCCTGCAAATCACACATTTGCATTTGGCATTCATTAAATTCTTAGTTTCTCTTGTCTCTTTCTTGAAACATTTTAAGCATTTCCTGTTCCGCATTTTGGAGATCACTTTCTTTTTCGTAATGTTCTTTTTGTAAAATCTGCCTTTCCGAAACAATCTCATCTTTATCTTGTCTAATGTGGTCTACCAGCGCTTTTAAATGTACCAATTCTTGTTCACTATCCTCAAACTGTTTCTTGCTTTTGGACAATTGAATATCAAGATCTCAACATTTTAACTGCATGTCTTTTTGACATCCTTCTAATTCTGTTCTTAACATTTCCTCCTTTTTACTTGCCTCATCTAGGTCGGCTTTTAACCTGTTAATCAGTTTAGTATCATTTTCTTGCATTCGCAGGGACCTATACAAAATAAACCATGTCTTGGCGCATAGCCGTATCAGACAATCTTTCTCTGCATGTTCATCAACTGCATTCAATAACCTCAGTGATGCACTTAATTGAGTTCACGCTGGAGCGTTGCTGCTTTTTTTTTCTTCGGGGCTGTCCAGGCCCCGATTTTACAGGTGAAAGTAACTCAGTGTGCCTCAGGTCGCCTGGGGGCACAGACATGGATTGGGTTGTGTTACGTGGGCTCTGAGATCCTGCCTCATAGCCAGTGTGATTCCTGGTGCAGGAGGAGCTGCGCACTATGCCGGTCGACAGTGCTGACAGAGACACAGGACACAGTGGCTGCTGCGAGGGCTGGTGTGGGGACTGCCCTTCACAGGCTTTCCTCCTCCCTTTATTTGCTCGTCCACATGACCCCCGTCACGTGGACATCACAACTGGTCTCTCTCGGAAAAGCGTGGGTGCCACGAAAACACCCTGCGGTCTACCACAGGCAACCGCGTCATGTGCTATTAGGAGACTGGACGGTGGCCGATAGAATAGGAACTTAACAATGAGTTAATAAATCGGCATTGTGGAGGTATGGCGAAGGGGGACTAGAACTACCAACCACATTTTTCCTGAAGTGACGGAACAGCAGTGGTCGGATCTTGTTTTGGCTGGAGAACAGGCAATTAGAAATACAGTTGTCTTCATCTGGTCAAACACAGAGCCCCCCCACCAACAGGCGAAAAGCAGAGTCTCCGGGCTAACAACTAAAAGATGGGGGATAGTAAACAGGTGTGTGTTGCCTGATTTCTCAATTGTTGTGAAATCAAAAAAGAACGTCCATTAAAGAGTGGTACTGGCGGCTTTTGCCATGCCAAACGTTCAGGAGAGTTTGGTATCCTTTCAAATGGGGAATAAATCCCACAAAAGAATATTTGGGAAGGAGGCATAGCACCCTAAGGATATCAGGATTTGATAGTGCGCTCCTAATGACTCAGTTGTGCATATCATTGTTTACTGTTCCTGTTTGTCAGCTTTCGCAGAGGATACCTGAGACACGTATGGAATGAATATGGGGTTAGGCGTGGGCTAAGATTTCCTTGTCCAGCTGAATGACTTGGAGACTGGGTGGCACTGTGTGATATGGGAAATTAGGAAGTCACTTAAGGCATAGTGATAAAAGATGTGGCTTTGTGGCTTTTAGTTTTCTGGGGCAAACTTGAGTGTTGTATCGATCCATATGTAATCAATTTACGGTAATCAATTGTTGCATTTATATCTTTTACTAATTTGACTAATGTTGGAACTTTCGTGTTTTGAGAGTGCAGACTCTGTCATTTAATGACGTGTTGTAATGTTCATTCATGGGGAAGAATCGTATACATCTTGTACAGAGGCCCGCCTATTCCATCTTCGGTCCCAAATCTCCTTTGCAATTACGACCCTTCCAAATGAGATGTGAAATATTCATAATGCCCATGATTGTTTCTTGTGGAGTCCTGGGCACACAGGATTCACAGGAAAGGAACAGGAAGGACACTGCAGCCGCTGGGTATGAAGCGTGATGTATTTATTATGTTACAGGGTATAGTAGGAATGGGAAACAGGAGACCAGGGTAAGTAGGTCCTTTCAGTAACCACTGCCATCCTGACTAATCCCAAAAGTCACCAAGAGAACCCCCAGGAACCCTAGTTTCCAAAGCACTAAACCTTCCACCAGGTATGCTGGTGTAAGCATCAAACTACATTTCTGTTGCCATGCTTATTTATTTATAAAACACTCGGCAGAAACTAAATCGTTTTTTGGGCACGGCAGCAGGGAAGGAATTGACTCAGAGACAGATACTTGCATGGGTCAGATAGCAAGACATTGTTGCCTGGGTTACGTGGAAAACGTGTTATAGTGATAACATACTTTTCGAAATTCAGCCTTTGGCACGGTATTTATTGAATTACTTTGCTAGATTGCTATGCTAACGTTTATGAGGTCAGTACAGGTGTTCTTTTAGCCTTTTACTGAATTACAAGATGTCTGTGATTATTTTTTTTTTTTAAATTCAAAGTTTATTGAGTTTATACAAGTTGAACATTCACTTACATTGAGATGAAGAAATTTCAGTGTATAAGTAGAAAGAGCACAAGAGAGAAGTATCATCAACATAAATCCTGTACAGTATTTCCTGAAAAGTGAACAGTATAGTGAACAAGAACAACAACGCCCAGTCGCACCCCTCCCCCTCCCCCCTCCCCCCCCTTCTCTAATATCTCCAAATAAATGGTTGGGAAACCTCCTTGCACAGCGAGACAACACCAGAGAACTTCGAATATGAGTATGATGACCGACCATTACACATAACGCAACTCAGAGAGCCGCCACAACAAAAATCTTCATTTGTTACTATTATTGGCACAAATCACAACAATGTATTGCACACTTTGTCTTTACGGGGCATGCTTGGCTCTAAACTCAGACCAGGCACTTTCAACATTAGTACGATCTCCGCGTAACGTGGCGGTCAGGCAGTCCATTCTGTAGAGATTCTGTGCCACCCCAAGCCATTCGGTTTTACTAGGGAGCTTGGGCCGCTTCCAAACCATGGTGAGGCAAGCTCGCGCAGCCATCAGGAGGCCCTGTACCATCCTAGGCGCTTTTACAACGTCGTCTCCTGTTTCGATCAGACCGAAGAGGACAAACATTGGTTGCTTCACCCTCTCTTCATCATCCAGGTCCCTGATCCAGCTAAGAACCTCCGACCAGTAAGTCTGGACCATGGTACACCCCCACCACATATGCCAGTAGCCAGCCCGCTCCCCACAACCCCTCCAACAGTATGGACTAACACCTTGGTACATTTTGGCGAGCCTGATCGGGTCATACTGCCATCTATACAAAAGTTTTATAGCATGCAATTTGTATTGGCAGGATATTGAGGACTTCGCAGTGCGTCTGCAGATGTGTAGCCACAGCTTTTCGGAGATCTGTCTGCCCATATCCGCCTCCCATCTGCCCTTGAGCACCAAAGAAGGGGAGATGTCAGTCTCGATCATGGCCGAATACATAGCACTGATCAGACCACTGGAGCCTGTACATCGATCAAGGATCGCCTCAAAAGGGGTAAGGTCCCTCTGCAGCTGGTCTTTCCATACAGGCCTTGTCATCACCCCTTTGAGTCTCAGATAGAGGAAGACCGAGAGTGCTCCTATGCCAAGCGCTTCCTGGAGCTCTTGTATAGTTACGAAGGTTCCCCCACGCCATAATTGGCCTGCTCTTTCCAGCCCCGCCTGGTACCATGTTTCGTAGCTTCCCGGTTCCGGTATGGCGTCACGGATCCCTGGAGACCAAAGGTGACCCAGGGGGGATGGCCACGTCGTGACTCCAACCATTTTCTTGCCTGGTCTCCAAATAGCCCATAATGTACCTAGGATAGGGTGAGATCTAACACTTTCACGTAACTGGGATCTGGGGACCCATAACCATTCAGGCACAATAAAGGGACGAAGGTGGTAATTATCTAAGGCTATCCACTGGGGTTCCGAGCGTTGCCTAAAGTGTGGGACAAGGACTCTAAGTTGCGCCGCCCTGTAGTATGTTTCCATGTCCGGGAGGCCTACTCCCGCGTTGTCTTTGCGGAGCTGGAGTAAGGGTCTTGGGATTCTGGGTCTTTGGCCCTGCCACAAGAAGGACAAAAACATTTTTCGCACATCTACGAAATATTCCGGGGGCAACCTAACGGGGAGCATCTGGAACAAATATAATATCTTGGGGAGAAAGACCATCTTTATGGCATTTAAACGACCCATCCAGGAGATTGTGAGTTTAGACCACCGTTGGCTATCTTTCTGTAAGGCAAGTAGCAGTGGGGGGAAGTTAGCACCATATAGGGAATCGAAGTCACGGGTAACATTAACGCCCAAGTAACGGAGGGTAGTGAGGCTGACTTGGACTCCCAACGGGGCAAAGCGTGCGATCTCAGAATCTCTACTCTTATCAATCGGGAGGAGGACTGATTTCTCCGTATTGATTTTTAGGCCGGCCAGCGCGCCGTATTCCTCAATTATTTCAAGCGCAGCTGGGATTGAGGCCAAGGGGTCGGTCAAATGAAGCAAGATGTCATCCGCATATAGCCCCAGTTTGTACTCTCTTTCTCCCACCGTGATGCCCTTGACTCTACCGTCATTTCTTAGTTTCTGCGCCAGCGGTTCAAGGGACATGACGAACAATATCGCCGACAGTGGACAGCCTTGTCTCGTACCTCTTTCAAGGGGGAACCAACGTGAGTATCCCCCATTCACCGCCACCGATGTCGTAGGGGAGGCATACAATGCTCTAATGGCACGGCGGAGTCTGGATCCCAACCCATATGAGACCAATACTCTTTCTAGAAAGTCCCAGGACACCCTATCAAAAGCTTTCTCAGCATCAAGTGATAAGAGCAATGGGTCCCCCTCCATTCCCTGTGCCTCGTATAATAAGTGGAGTGTTTTTCGCATGGTATCTGCGCCCTGCCTGCCTAGAACAAAGCCAACCTGGTCAGAGTGCACCAGTCTAGGGAGATATGTTTCGAGCCGAGCCGCGATGACCCTAGCATACACCTTGGCGTCGATGTTAAGAAGTGAGATGGGCCGATAAGAGCTACAGTGTTTAGGGTCTCGGCCTTCCTTGGGAATTACAGCCAATAGGGCCCGAGAAAAGGACGGAGGGGCCTGCCCAGTGTCAAGAATGTGATTAAACAAGGATGCTAGGAAGGGTGCAAGGAGGGTGGAGAATGCTTTATAGAAACCCGGTGTAAATCCATCTTCCCCCGGGGCCTTCCCTATTTTCAGCCTCTTGATGGCACTTTCCACCTCTTCCCCAGTGACCGGAGCGTCTAGAGATTCGGCCTCCGCGCCCGTGAGGGCGGGGAGACGCGCCCCCACAAGATATGCATCCACGCTCCCCACAGGGGGAGGGGGGTCACACATATATAGGTCCTCATAGAAGTAGGCAAATGCCTCCTGTATGTCCTTCGGGGATGTGACCGTTGTATCTATCAGGGTGCCATCATTCCTCTCAATTTGGTCGACCCATCTCTCTGCTCTCTGCGCACGGAGGCGGGCCGCCAAGAGAGCATCTGCCTTGTCCCCCTTCTCATAGTATTTCTGTTTAAGGTATTGCAAGGTCTGGGCCGTTTTGCCAGCAATAAGAATCCTCAATTCTTCTCTAAGTTGCTTAGTTTCAGCTAAGTACTTTGGTCTATCAGCCGGGGTGGTCTGCGCCAGATTCTGTGCCACAGCAAGCTTCTCCCTGATGCCCCTTTCTAATATTGTACGTTCCCTTTTCTTTCGGGCCCCCTCCCCTATAAGGATACCCCTCCAAGTAGCCTTGGCTGCTTCCCATACAGCTACCTTCCCTACTTCCCCAGTATCATTAGTCGGAAAGAATTGCTCAATCTCTATCTCAAAGGTCTCTCTAAAGACCGGGTCGGCCCAGAGGGAGTCATTACACCTCCATTTGGTGTTGCGCGGCGACAGCTCACCCCAGGATATGTCAACTGTGACCATGTCGTGGTCTGACCAAGCGGAGGGGTATATAGTGGCAGCTTGCAGTACACGTAGAAGATCGTTAGAGAGAAAGATATAATCGATGCGTGTGAGTGTGTCGTGGGGGAGGGAGTGAAAGGTAAAGCCTTTTTCCGACGGGTGTAGATGTCGCCAGCTGTCTACAAGGCCATAAAGATCAAGGGTAGACTTAATTTCAGCCTCAGTTCGAGTGTTGGGAGGGTCTAAAGCATCAGCCCTGGTCTGTCTGTCAATAGAGCTATCCATCCATATGTTAAAGTCTCCGCCCAGGACCGTGTATCCCTTAGCCATATTGAAGACTTTTTCAGAGATTCTATGGAGAAAGCGATTTTGCCCTTGATTGGGTGCATAGAGTGTGGCCAGAGTAATCGTCGTGCCCCTTATATTGCCCACAACCGTGATCGCCCTCCCCTCATTGTCCGTCCATATGTCAAGGGTTGTCATTCGGAGGCATTTACGAACCAGAATTCCCACCCCTGCCTTTTTGAGTATACCCGAGCTCCAGTAGGTGAGCCCGATATCACGTGATGGGATGGCTTTCTCCTCTCCCTTCCGATATCTCGTTTCTTGAAGGAACAAGATGTCTACATTCGACCTTCTAAATTCCCTGGCCACCATCGACCGTTTTGTGGGAGAGTTCAAGCCTTTGACGTTGAGTGTGCAAATGCGTAATGTGTCCCTACGGGGTGTGAGTGCCATCTTGAGTGTAATTGTTGATCGTGGGCGGCCATTCCCTCTGTGCCACGGCACATTTCCTGTCGGCCATCGCTATGCATGGGTCGTCGTGATGGGATTGGTTCCCAGAGAATCCCATGGAGACCGACGACCAACTCGTCTGGAGCATATCGTGGGCCTCGGTGTGCGCAAGGTGTGTCTGCGTGTACGTCGTGTCAAAATCAGTGTGAGAAGTGTGTTCCCCAACCACCCCCTCCCCCACCCCCCTCCCCGTCCCCAACACATTCGGCGCCCGATTCGCCCAGGTTGACATCACCCAGCCGAACTCGGACCACCCGTGAAGACCGCAAAACAGGCGGTCCTATCATAATAGGATAATATATATCAGTGAGCCCCCAACTTTTGTGTGCACTTAACGATAACAATAATTCAGTAACAGAGACATTTACCCTCCCCCAGGAGCTAGCGGAGCAGAGATATTATGCCTTATCACATTTCTAACATCTGCGAGACATCGAGCTAACAATACCTCACACTTGGAGGAGGCGACCTTTCACAGTCAGTCACATATAGGGAGGTCGACTCGCACATGAGAGTTCGTAACCTCCGTGGTGGAGTAATTTTCCCAGTTTACCTCTAACCAAATAGTATGTCAAAGTACCTCAGGCACCCTGTCAATGTTCCATATCTTGGGAGGTGTTCATTTTTCTGTATTTTCTAGAGCCTGGAATCCTTCTTCGCCGCGAAGCCTTGACTTTCCATTCACCACCAGATGATCCTTGATCCTCATGAGAGGGAGCACCCTCCGGCGCACCCAGCAGATCCGTCGTACAGTCAGCAATGTCTTTCTCCGAGACAAGTCTCATTGTCGAGCCTTCCCATTCGAAAGTGAGGGAAAATGGATACCCCCAGCGATACCTGACGCCCTTGTCTTTCAACATTTTCGTGATCGGAGAGCACTTTTTCCTCATCGCCAACGTGAGGGATGACAAATCCTGAAAAAGTGAAATGACGGAGTTCTCCAAGGACAGCTGTGGGGCGCTTCTGGCCTTGTCCAAGATTCGCGCTCTGTCCGCATAGTTATGGAATCGGGCCAGGACCGATCTCGGGGCCCCCGGTCTACCTCCGGCCCTATGGATGCGGTCAATTTTAGGCGCGTCAATTGAGTCATCGTTGTATAGGAGCTTCAGGATGGCATGCAACGATTGCTTCAGGTCCAGTTCGGTTTCGCCCTCTTTCTCAGGAAGACCAAATATTCGGATATTGTTCCGGCGCTCCCTGTTCTCGAGGTCATCGACCTTAAGGCGCAGTTCATTCTCTCTGTCCGATATATCTGCGATTCGGTGATCCATCTGTGCTTCCAGCACATTCAGAGATGTTTGGTTGTGCTCAACCTGTTCGAGCCTATCGTCCATTTTGTCGATCCTCTGCGTGATCTTGTCTATCCTATTGCCAATATCTGCTCGCATGCCCCTCATTTCGGCAAGCAAATCAGCAACATCCGCCTTGGTCGCGGTGGCCTCGGATCCTGCAGTCGACATTATAGAAATCAAGGAGGGCCCTGGGGATCTGGCAATTGGTGAAAACGTATATTTCGCTAGCCTGGTTTTAGGGTCCATAAAGGGAGGCCTCCAACAGCATTCGGGTCGTGAAGCGACGTTAGCACCCGCCAACGCGGGGGACGTGAAGGACCAAGCCACCAGGGCCTCCTGAGCTTTGCAGGGGGGGTGAGGGGTCCGCCTACCGTGTCGCGGTGGGGGTATCAACCGCCCTTGGCAGAGGTGCGCAGCCGGTTCCACGCGGAGGACCGAGAAGTGCGCCGGATCAGACTCAGAGGGCGGCACTTCCCGCGTATACGCAGGCCCGGGTTGGGAGTTCCGCGGAACTCACGCCGCGCCGAAGGCCTCAAAGCTCCGGCGTTAATTTCACCACGATGCCGCTTCCGATTTTCTCCGGGTTTTCTCTCAGGTGGGGGGGACACCTTCCCACGTCTCTTGGTCAAAAATCAGCTCTGGGGGGGGTCTCGAAGTGGGGGCTCACTGCCACTTTCCGGACCCTGTGTAGAGCGCTCACACGGAGAGGCGACTCATCCGCGCGCCCCCTGGTGGCCGACCATCATCTGTGATTATTTTAATATCATGTGGTAGTGTGTTCCAGAGTCTGCGGCAGACACTGTGCGCTGAATCTTTACTACCTCATCACAGTCCTAATTATTTGAGGGTCTGTCTCATGACTTTCACAATCCCTTCCTATCAATCAAGGAGGACCAACTAGACTGAAGTTATTTCTCACTAATTGAAATCTTATTTTTTTTTATAGCTTCCCCCCTCACCACGTGACCAGTTAGTTCTTTCTCTGCCTGACCAAAAATACAACACCTTCCCAGACAGAGAAGTATATATTATGTTATGTTATTGGGCATTTGTATAGTGCCTTTTACCATTGGTATGACCTCAACATGCTGTGGGTTGAACGCCCTGAAGGACTACAGTCCAGGTCAGTGGAACAATAATGGAGAGGAGCAAGTGGACACACTTTCCCTAACACCTGCCCCCTCACCGCAGAAATATTGGAACAGTAGGATAAGGGCCCTCTTAGGGACCCCATGTGTTACGCCTTTACCGCATAGAGTGTACGAAAGATGATATGCACTCAGACAACCATATCAAATGTATCCTCACTGAGAGAAAGGAAGGATATTGTGTGGAAGGATGTCAGCACCCACCAATGGGCATCATGTAGCGCTGAGTGAAATCTGACAAGGGTAGAGTGATGTTATGAAGAAGATATGCAAGGACATACTGAAACGGTATGAAAATAAGTAATCATGTATGTAAAAGAAGATAAAGTAACCTGCTGACCAATAAGTGTAAACAGGCAGTAATGCAAGGTTAACGAGACATATATGAAACTTGCTATAGAGGAAAATGTGACGTGGCAAGGATGGCCATCATAGGAAAATGGAAGTCGGCTTGGGTAAAGATTCAATTCAGCTACCTCAGGGGTACAGAATCAGGAGATATTCGGGAATTAGCTTTGTGTGCAAAACAAAGAGGAGTTTATGTTGGCCTGGAATCAATGATGCTATTTTAGGTATATCTACAAAGCACTAAGGGAGGCAGATGGATAAGCCATAAACATGAGATACATTTCTCTTAGATTAAAAAGAAAACATTTACAAGAGCCAAGTATTGGACAATTAATAGTGGGTGAGGCTCCCACAAGATGGAGTGAGCAATTCTCTAAAGGCCAAGAGGAACAATGATACCCACTATAATTGAATCAAATAGCAGTGAAAAAGAGGTCAAAATTGACATATTTGCGGTATCTTCACAGGTGGTTCAGAAGTCAAAGACAAAGGATATTCATTAAGCTCTGGACGAAGAAAGTGATGTGCTTACACTCCCTTGAATGTCCCAGAACACAGAACAGAGAGCAAGCTACGAGATCAACTACAGAAAGGAAACTTTGGCTCATTGTCAGACTGATGAGAGATGATGGACTAATTGGGAAAGTGCAGAGTAATCTGACGTGACTCAAGCACGTTCGTAATGTACTGATTTCTGATTAACTTTGCCGCCATTTTAAGAATCATCCGCCATTTTGATTTCATCTCCTGCTTTGTGTTCTTAAATGGTGGACTGTGTTTTGAACTTGCAGTCGAGCCAAACGACCTTAGAGTTTTGTTAATATTTAGGCTGACCAAGAGCAGACTGTTTGTTCAATGCAAAGAAACCTTTGCACTTGAATGTACTGCAATCCAAGTGTTGTCTGCGCTCACAAGCCTCACCCTCATATAAACAACGATACAATATAGAACAAACTCAGATTGTGTACTTTTGCCGAACTGCATTGAAGTTATTCTTGAAACAAGGCTTACTGTGGATCAGAGAACCAACGGCATCATTGTAATTTCATGGACATGCAAACTTGTTTAATCCATTGTACAATATTGTAATATTTGACATGTGAACTGGGTACGAACCCTAGCATGTAACATATTAGTTTGGAGAAGGGCTGGACAACGTTTAAGAAACTGTATAAAAGTGTCCATGTTAAGAAGTCCAGCACTCTCACCCCTCACTGTGTTTGCTGGTACACACTGCGAGGTGTCGGGAGCCAGATAGCTATCTGTTTGCTTTGTAACTGTATAGAATAAAAGATACTTGTATCTTTTCGACCCGTGATAGGTGTATTTCATTTTGTGGTACTAAGCCTCGATATTTCTTTGGTCTTTCAGATGGCGCCCGAATAGGGACCCTCAAGATTGATGTCTACTCGCTGAAAAGAACACATGGCTATCAGACCGGGATCGAAGAGTGAGAGAAGCGGGCCCCTTTGTATGAAACGTGACACCTCAACAGTACTGCATAATCTGATCCCTGAACGATGATCACGCGGTTCGAGAGGGCATCTTGACGAGAGTCCCCATATCGAGGTGGGCTATTTGCCGAAATCGCCAACCATGAGGATGTTTTGTAATCCGATCAGACCTCCTTCGAATTTTGTAATCAAGTGAGTCATGCCCGATTCATAATTTTCCTGATATTTGGTTGTACATTTGCACTTGCGAGTTCAAACGACACCAGGTAACACCAGTGATCTGACATACCTCGGAAATTGTCTGCCTGTTTCAGGGGTTTATTTCGCAGAGACAGACAATCTTTCGAATATGGCCGACCGGCACCACCTGAGGGTTCACCAGCATATACTATGCACTGTAAGTATGGTCTTGGTAGTATAGTATGCAATATTTGGCACAAACTAGACATGCTTCTGAATTTCAGTGGCCAGTTTATGTTAGTTTTGAAATTGCCCGTATAGAGTATTTAGAGTCTATATTGTTAAAGAAAAAGTCTAGGCCTAAAGCATTTGATGTAATTACGAATTGGAGAATGGAAGCTATGCAGCAACGTAAGAGTAAAGAGAAACACACATGTCGACATATGTCGTACTCTGAGAAAGCATTATTGTATGACCAACAGAAACAGTCAGAATCTATTAGAAGCATGGATAGGGCTTGTCAACTTGGCGTGCAGAAAATATATCTGTCTTAGGATTTTCATGCCTCAGACGAGTTAATCGATAAACTTTTAAATGAGCGTAGGACTGTTGCCACCGCACCACCTGCTTATTTGACTCTCCTTGTTGTTTTACCTCTTCCCGCTGTTGCACCTCCTTTTCGACCCGTGATTGGCGTATTTCATTTTATGGTACGAATCCTCGATACTTCTTTGGTCTTTAAGATGGTGCACGAATAGGAACCCTTAAGATGGATGTCTCCTTGCTGAAAAGAAGACGCATCTACCGGACCGGGATCGGAGAGTTAGAGAAGGGGGCCCCTTTGTATGAGATGCGATACCTCAACAGTACTTCACGATCCGATCCCTTAACGGTGAGCACGCGGTTCGAGAAGGTATCTTGACAAGGGTCCCCATATCAAGGCGGGCTCTTTGCCGAAATCGCCAACCACAAGGATCCTTTGTAATCCGATCGGACCTCCTTTGAATTTTGTAATCAGGTGAGTTGTGCCCCGATTCCTAAGTATCCTGATATTTGATTGTAGATTTGCACTCTCGAGTTCAAACAATGCCATGTAACACCAGTGTTCTGACATGCCTGGGAAATTGGTTGCCTGTTTCAGGGGTTTATTCCGCTGAAACAGACAATCTTTGGAATATGGCCGAATGGCACTAGCTGAGGGTTCGCCGGCATGTAATATGTACTGTAAGTACGGTCTTGGAAGTATAGTATTCAATGCCATACAATAGTATTCAGCTAACCCTCCTCAAATACCTCCCCTCTCGAACGCTTCGCTCCTCTACCTCTAACTCCCTCAGGGTCAGTCGTTTTTCAAAGAAACAAGCTGGGGTTAGATCTCTGTCTTCGTCTGGGGCCACCCTCTGGAACAGCCTCCTTGCCTCCCTAAAACTTGAGGAGAACTATCTCTGGTTCAGGAAGCACCTCAAGGCCTTCCTCTTTTCCTCCGCATTCACTCCCCCCTCTTCCCTGCTGATCTGTTCTCTCTTGGCACCGTGCACCTGGCCACCGTCTGTCCTCTGGGCCCAGGTAGCCACCCTCTCACACTGCCTCCGGGCCACCCCTTGCACTTGGGTCTGTATCTGTACCCATACAGCCCCCCTTTTTCTCCCTGCACTTATCAGATCTACCCTATCTGCTGCCTTAAACCTAGCATTTGTAAATTGCTGGCTGCACTACCACTGTTTGTTGCCTTTATTATTTATTTATTTATCTATTATTATTGATCTGTTTCTCCTCTGCTTCGCACTTTCCACTTCTCCCCCCTTCCATGCACTTTTCCCCTCCCACTCTCCCATGCACTTGCGCATTCTCAATGTCACTGGGCCTTGCAAGATCGCTGCTTTGTTCTCCCCTGGTCCACTCCCTTGCTTTTGTCGTGCTCCAAAACACTTGTGTACAAGCACAATAGAAATAAAATATCAATATCAATATCAACGATATTTGGCACTGACAAACTAGACATGCTGCCGAATTTCAGTGGCTAGTTTATGGTAGTTTTGAAATTGACCATATAGAGTATTTAGAGTTTATATTGTTAAAGAAAAAGGCTAGGCCTACAGCATTTGATGTATTTACGAATGGGAGAAAAGAAGTTATGCAGCATCTTAAGAGTAAAGAGAAACATGCACGTCGACATATGTCTAACTCTGAGAAAGCATTATTGTATGACCAACAGAATCACTCGGAATCTATTAGAAGCATGGATAGGGTTTGTCAACTTGGGGTACAGAAAATATATCCGTCTCAGGATTTTCATGCCTCAGATGAGTTAATCGATAAACTTTTAAATGAGCGTTGGACTGTTGCCACCGCACCACCTCCTTATGTGACTCTCCTTGTTGTTTTACCTCTTCCCTCTGTTGCACCTCCTTCCATTGTCGTTCCTGTTCCTCCCGTTGTTGCTCCTTCTGTAGTCGTTGGTCCTCTTCCTGTTGTTGTCCCCACTTCTTCATCTCTGTCCATACCGACAGTTGCTGTTCCCGTAATTCTGTCTTTGCCACCAGTGGTAGTGTCTCCACTACCTTTTGTACAAGATTTGTCTGAACTTTCTTTTCCAAGTGGTTATGCTCCACTTGTAGCAATTGAAGGTGCGACTGCCAATCCAAAAGTAGTGACTTGTAGTACAGTATCAAAAGCTAGAAAAAGAGAATTGTATGCATGGGCTAAGAGATGTATAGAAGAAGGTGAAAAATCAGCTGCCTTAACTGCAATTTCTGTTCAAGAATGTATTCCCAAACAGAATATTTTAGTAGAAGGGATGGGAATGTGTTTGGCTGAAATCTGGAGTGATTTGTCAGGCATGGATGTCCCACAAAGGTTGAGGGATTTGAATGTCTTAGCTTACTCACAGGGGACTGCGGAGAAAGTACATGAGCATGTTGAAAGTGTTTTTGAGTTGAAGAGGGAGTTAGATCAGTTACAGAACGATGATATGGATGGTGAAAGATTGGACGCTTTGTATGTGCAGAAACAATTTCTTCCTTCTTGTAAACCAATGAGTGAAGAGATGCGTATTTGCGCAAGAGACGCGCTTAGATGGATTTCGGATGTTTCAATCTCTCCCATTGAAGTATATGACATGTTTAGTCAGTATGCTCCGGCAATGCAAAGGAAAGTGTTACAGGTAATGGTAGAGTACCTGCAGGATGAGTGCATGAAGAAAAAGGTTTGTTGTCCCGCAGATTTGATGGTTATTTATAGGAGAGCATTTTCGCCTGATACTGCTTTGACTACTTTGTTGGTAAATTTAGCTTTGCTGCTTAATGAACGTTCAGAATTGCCTACTTCTCAATTGCTGATGAGGGAAGTTCCTCCAACATTTGTTCCCAAAGTAGAAATTCCAGCTAATGCTGCAACAGGCGCAGCAGCCACTACTATTGAAGCTCATTATATCTCACAGTTTGCTCATGTCCCATTTTATAGACAGGAAGTGAATACCATTAGACAGACAATTCCAGAAATTAGGAAAAATCCAACAGGATTTGATAAAGAAATTGAGTCTGTCTTGCATTCCTCAGTTTTCACATTGAGAGATATAGACTTATTGTTTCCTTTGATCCTACCTACTGATTTATGGAAACAATTTAGAACTGTAGATGATTTGGCAGGATTGAGTGACAAATGGGTTAACTTGGTACGGATAGAAGGAGAAAGGAAGGCTGGTGAGAGACGCCACAGATTATATTGACACTGCCAGACAGAATAGTAACTAAATTGAAGACTTTGGTTCCAGAGTTTGGGACAAGCTTACAGCTTGCATCCAGGGGAAATCTGAGTGCGCTACCGAGTATTTTAATCGGTTCGAGCAAGTGTTTTTTTTATAGCAGTCAGGATACTAAGTCAGGAAAAAGGTTGTTTGTAGGTAGATTTGTGCATGGATTGTTGCCCGATATCCAATCACAAATTATGACTTCTGAAAGTGCCTGGCAAGCAAAATCGCAGTCTGAAGTGTTACATATGGCTCAGTATTACGAAAATAGGGTCAATAATGAAAAAGAGAGGATAGAAAAGAAGAAGGGAGATTTGAAGATAAAAGTATTGTTGCATCAAAAAGTAAGAGGAACTAGAGGTGGGAATACACAGTTTAGAGGACAATTTGCACCACAGAGTAATGCGCAAATAGGACCCATATGTCACGCTCACCTGATTCCCATGGGGGCGCTGGCCTGGTTTCAAGTGCTGATGCCTCTTCAATGGTGAAGCACAGGGCTCTGAAGATGGATAGGACGGGCCCCTCTACTCTGGCTAATCTGGCTCGCAGGAATATCCTCCTGTACGTGAAAAGGGAGTATTACAATCTGGCGGAATAATGCTCGAGCCTCCCACTTCCTTCCAACACTCCTCGATACCCTTCCACGATCCCCCGTGAAGTCTCACCTTAAGGTCTGAAAGGACGAGCTCTCCATCCTGCTTCTGACGCAGGGGCGTGTTGAACCCAGTTACTTCACTGGATTGAGGTTGGATGGGAGTTCAAGTAAGCTTGATTATACTGGTAAGGCGCTGTAAAAGTTCTGTTGCAAGTTTAAAAGTTCAAGCTTTAAATAATAATGTTCATTGTCTTTTTCAGGTGATGAAAGAAGATTCCTTTGGAGACTTCTTGCAACAAAGCGCTAATGTTGATGTCTTTTCCCCATAGGGGCCGGGGTTCGGAATGCCGGAGATATGGCGCCGACCCGAAGTAAAAAGTGCAGTTCCAGTAAAGATCTGGTAATGTTTTTGCATTCGCTCATCTAATGTCTTTGTCTTTTTTCCCCATAGGGGCCGGGGTCCGGAAAATGCCTGGAAGCAGCAAGACCCGAAATGAAATGGGAATGACCCAACAGGTAAGTCTTAGAAGGAAACTGAGCTTTTCCTATTCCCTTCCTTCTCTCACCTTGTGTTCTTGCCTTTTTCTCTCTAGGCTCTGGGAAGTGGCTGCTAATCCGGATGATCGCTGCTGAAGATGGAGGCGCCCAAGAAAGGTGAGTGAAATGCAGCGCTGCAGCGATCGGAGCGAAATGCTTTTAAAAATGATGTCTTCCTTTTCAGAATCGTCGGTGAGATGTCTCTGTGATGCAGGTTTAGAAGGTAAGGCCTTCTTCCTCTCCAATTCTCTTCTTATCACCCTTTGCAGGTGTCCCAGGATGCTGACAGGCGTGGCTGAAGTCCAGAAGCAGGAGCTGACACGGTGAGCGTCCAGCTGCTAGGTGCAGAACAACGCGAAGCACGTGTGGCTGTTCGGGTGGGGTTTAAATCGCTTTGGAAGAAGTTCCAGGTATGTATCCTTCCACCGATCAGGTATGTATCCATTTTCCCGACCACACCCGGGTGGAAAGTAGTCCCACAGGTAAAGTAGTCTCATTCAGGCCTCAAGAGGGCCTGGATGTAGCAGCATGGTCTGCATCAGGTAAGTGCACATGAAAACACTTGAACACATGTCCAGCTTTATGAGCCTGGCGCCTAAGGCGCCAGGACTGGGGTCCAACATGAGCCTGGCACCTAAAGCGCCAGGACTGCATCCAAAGGGCCCCAGCTTGGGCCCGCTGGAACTTCCCTGGGGGGAATGATGCCTGCCTCTGGGGTTGCTGGGTCAGACCTGGCTCCTTGGAGGTAGGCATCATGACACCGTACACATGAACCAATGTGCTTATTGCAGACAAGAAGGTAATTGGCAAGCACAATGCCCGATCCTTCAGCAGCGATCGAATAACACATATGGTACCATGGCTAGACGATCCAGAGGCCGTTCTGCTATAGGGGGTCCTGGTAGAAGTCAGTACGCTCAGAATCAACAGACATATTCACAGGATAGTCAGCAGCATAGTGAAAATAATGCGAACATTTTTGATAATCCTTCGACTGTCTATCTTTCTGAGGATCTTGCATTTGATGATGTACTGTTTGCAAGGACAGCCCGAAGCAGAGTCTGGAACTAGTACCTATTCCCCTCGATCAGAAAGGGTCCTACATAGAAATGAAGGTGGGGAATAGGAAACATCTATTTTTTATCATTCGCGGGTCCCAGATATTCCACTGTCAGGGCAGAACAACATTTCTGTAGGGTTCTCTGGTACGCGAGTGGTTAGTCCGGTTTTTCAGCAGGTACCAATTTCACTGGGGCCATTCACTGATTCATGTCCATTTTATTTGAGGACGAATTGTGGCGAAAATGTATTCGGGTTGAATCTGTTGAAAGAATTGAATGCAGTCATTTATTGTTCTCCGGATGGAGTTGATTTGATGATTTCACCTCAGCGGACTTCTGTTTCACAATACTTCACTAGGCCTTTACCGACTGAATTGGATAAAGTTCCAGCATGTTTATGGGTGGTTGATGATAATGACGTTGGTATTGTACAAATTGAACCTGTTAAAATGATGTTGAAACCAGGTGTTAACCTACCATGAATTCCACAGTATAAGATTTCCGTTGACGGTGAGCAAGCTTTAAAGAGTATAGTTTCTGATTTTGTACATCGAGGAGTGATTGAGGAAATTGCAGGAAGTTTGTGTAGTAGCCAGATTCTACCGGTGTACAAGAAAGGGGATAATGCAATTCCTTTCCGTTTTATTATTTTATTTGTGTGCTATCAATAAGATTGTTTTGTATTTTGAATTTGTTTTATTTGTAACGTGCACCTTCAGGCCCGGAGGCATCAGGGCGCAACATTAGACATGGTTACATAAGCATACATATAAACGACTTAAACAGTGCAAAGTATTCAGGGCATACATACAGCAATATACATATTTACAGAGTATAGAGTAGGGCAGGCGTTATCCTGGGGCAGGCTCTCAGGAACATAGGAGGTCCAGAATCAAGACTGGTTGAAAAGCCAGGATTTGGTTTTGGATTTGAAGGCACTAAAACATTCTTCAGATCTGAGGGTGATTAGACACTGAGTCTGGGCGGTTCTTTGCGGGCGGGTAGGCGCGTGGCAGGATATTCGGCTGCAGAGATACGGGGGGCTTGGTTAGCTAGGCATTTGTGGGTAAGTCCTAAGACTTTCAGTGAGATTCTCTGTTTGACTGGTAGGCAGCTTAAATTGGATCTAGATTCGGAGATGTGGTGGTTACGCGGGATGTTTAAGGCCGCTCTAATGGCGTTATTCTGGGTGTTTTGCAGTTTGTTCAAATTCTATTGGCTAGTTTCTAGGTAGAGGACGCTCCCGTAGTCAATTTTGGCCATGATGAGAGTTCTGGCCAGTGTGACCGTGTTAGGGGTGGGCAGGAATGGCCTGCAAGCTGCAATGAGTTTGCTTGTGTATGCTGAGGAAGATCTGACTGCATTTGTTTGTCTGGATAGTGATAAGGTGGCGTCGAGGTAGATGCCTAGAGTTTTGGTATCTTTCAAAACTTGGATGGTGTTGCAATCAATGATAAACGATTGGTAGGAGGGCTCAAGTTTACTCAGACGTTGCGTAGTGCCCAAGATGAGGAGCTCAGTCTTGTCATCGTTGAGGCATAACTGATGTTGTGCCATAAACGCTTGGATGACCAGGTAAACATCGTTCAGGGTCTTAGTGTCAGCCAAGTAATCTCCAGTGATGGGAATGAGTATCTGGGTGTCGTCAGGGTAATTCGTATAGGAGACACCCAGATAGGCAAGTACATCAAAGAGCGGTTTTGTAAAAACATTATAGAACGTTGGCGACACACAAGAGCCCTGGGGGACGCCACAGTGAATAGGGGAAGGATCTGGAGCTGCGGATTGTGAAAAGACATGCATAGATCTATTGCTCAAGAATGATTTGATCCAGGTCGTAGCTGATGGTGAGAAATGGGCAGCCGAGTGAAGATGCTTGCATAGGATTTGGTGATTGACCAAATCGAAGACCGCAGAGAGGTCAAGTAGAAGTAACAAGGCAAGTTTGCCGTTGTCCTTTAGAACTTCAATTTGAGTTTTTAAGTCTAGTAGAGCTGTCTCTGTTCCGTGTCTGGGGCGGAAACCAGATTGTCTAAGACCTAGAAGATTATTGGCTTCCAGGTACTCTTGGATTTGCAGGTATGCCGCACAGTCTTGAATTTTGAACAGGAATGGGACAGTAGTAATGGGTCGGTAGTTCGTAGGAATGCTAGGGTCGAGAGAGGTTTTTTTGAGCAAAGGGATCACCCATGCATCCTTAAGGTTGTCAGGGACAGTTCCAGTTTTAAAGGAGGCGTTGATAAAGGATGTGATAAATGGGGCCAGATCGTGGGCGGATTCCTTAATAATTGGGACAGGGCAAGGGTCGCCCTGGCTGTTGGACGGTTTGATCCTCAGGATAATGTTTTCTACCTCCGCAGTGGTGAGCGGAGAGAAGGCAAATCGTTTGCAGTTGGGCAGGTCATGGGGGAGGGCCCCTGCTGGGGTAGGAGTGCGATTGTCCAGTTTCAGGCTGTCTTGTTTGACTGTGATTTTAGATTGAAGCATGGTGATTTTATTCAATAGCGTTGCCTGAATGTTAGCACACCATTTGCTGTCTTTAATGCAGGTGTCGGGGTTGGGGGGTGATGGGGGTTTCAAGCTCTTTTAAGATTTTAAATAGTTCCTTAGAGTTGCTGCACAATTTTCAATTGTGCCTGATGTGACCACTATATTAACGATGTTTACAGCTTCAGCTACTAATTTCAGTGTTGTGGATCTAAAGAATGTTTTCTTTAGTATTCCTGTACACGTTGACAGTAGATATTTGCTTGTGTTCACCCTAGGGGGACGCTCGTTTACATTCACTCGTGTGCCATAAGGGTATATTGAGAGTCCAAGCATTTACAGTAAAGCTCTGAAGAAGCAGATCGTCACACTTGAGTTGCCTTCCACTTGTACGTTGTTTCAGTATGTCGATGATCTTCTTTTAGATGCAGACTCAGAAGTTGCTTGCAAGGAGGGCACTGTGTTGCTGCTTATTCATCTAGCAGAACAATGGCATAAGGCTTCATTGAAAAAATATCAATATTGTCGACAGGAGGTCGCCTTTTTAGGCTATCTCCTGTCAAAGGAGGGAGAAGACTGACACCTGAACGGATCAAAAGCACCTCTAGCATGTCTGTCCCAAATACACAGAAAGAGGTCAGAGCCTTGATAGGCATGACCTCGTACTGTAGACAGTGGATACCTAATTTTTCATTAATGATAAAAACCAATGTTGGCATTGACAAAGAAGGGCATTTCTTTACCTTTACCATGGAACATGGATTGCCAGAAAGCTTTTGATCTGCTCAAGGCTGCGTTGTGTTCAGCACCGGTTTTGGGCACACCAAATTACGATAAGGCCTTTGTGGTGTATGTGCATGAATGTGATGGATGCGCTTTGGCTGTGTTAATGCAGGAACATGGAGGGAAGAATAGACTGTGCGGTTATTTTCCTCCACGCTTGACCCTGTTGCATGCGCTTCGCTGAGATGTTTGAGAGATGTTGCTGCTGCCACTGCATCTGTAAAACAAAGTGATGGTATGGTTCAGGGTCACTCCTTAACAATGATGGTACCTCACTCTGTAGACATTCTATTAAACAGAATGCAAACGCAACATCTCACATCAGCACGATTAACAAGATACAAGTTAATTCTATTTGCACTGCATATCCAAATTAAGAGATGTTGCGCATTAAATCCGGCCAAGCTATTGCCTCTTCCGCAAGAAATTGCTTGCAGTGACAAGACATCACATGACTGCCTCTATACCACAGAGCAAGAAACTAAAGGCAAAATTTACTTAACTGATACACTGTTAAAAGACCTACAAGAGGAGCTGTTTTGCGATGGCTCCTGCTTAAAACTTCCGGATGGTACATCCACTTCTGCTTATGCCATCCCTACGTTAAGCACTATTGTGGAGACCAAGAGAATTCCTCATAACTCCACACAGGCCGCAGAGAGTATTGCGTTGACTAGAGCTTGTGAACTTTCCAAAGGGCTTAGTGTGAATATATTTACAGACAGTCAGTATGCCTTTGGGGTGGTTCACAACTTCGGTAGATTATGGGCAGAGAGAGGTTTCTTGACCTCACATGGAACAAATATACAACATGGCTCTTTGATAGTTCGGCTACTCTCAGCACTTGCGCTTCCTACTCAACTAGCAATAATGAAGTGCGCAGCACACCAGAAAGTAACAGATGATGTGGGGAGAGGAAACACTTTTGCTGACAGGATAGCCAAACAAACTGCCACTAATTTGCATTCCGAAATGTATATTGAGAGAAGTCACTAACACTTGTATAATAGAGAAAGGAATTGATTGCATAAAAGACATTCAGGCTGTTGCCACTCCAGAAGAGCTTAGGAAATGGGCTGAGGGTTTAGCAAGTTTAGACGATGAAGGTTGTTGAGTAGATAATGCACACCAAAGTTGGATGCTACCTGATGCTTATGTCACCACTATGGTTACGATGGCTCATGGTCCAACTCATATAGGTACCAGAAAGATTTGTAAACTGTTTGAACCTGTCTGGGTGAATGTAAATATCTCAAAAGCTGCCGAGCGCTTGGTCCAAAATTGCATGGTAGGCTTACAGCATAATGTGGGGAAGGGTACATCGACACTGAGGGGTAGTTTTGACCCCCCTCTGTGCCTTTTGAGGTTATACATTTCGATTACATTGAAATGGAGTGCTGTCAGAACAATGGCATAAGGCTTCATTGAAAAAATATCAATATTGTCGACAGGAGGTCGCCTTTTTAGGCTATCTCCTGTCAAAGGAGGGAGAAGACTGACACCTGAACGGATCAAAAGCACCTCTAGCATGTCTGTCCCAAATACACAGAAAGAGGTCAGAGCCTTGATAGGCATGACCTCGTACTGTAGACAGTGGATACCTAATTTTTCATTAATGATAAAAACCAATGTTGGCATTGACAAAGAAGGGCATTTCTTTACCTTTACCATGGAACATGGATTGCCAGAAAGCTTTTGATCTGCTCAAGGCTGCGTTGTGTTCAGCACCGGTTTTGGGCACACCAAATTACGATAAGGCCTTTGTGGTGTATGTGCATGAATGTGATGGATGCGCTTTGGCTGTGTTAATGCAGGAACATGGAGGGAAGAATAGACTGTGCGGTTATTTTCCTCCACGCTTGACCCTGTTGCATGCGCTTCGCTGAGATGTTTGAGAGATGTTGCTGCTGCCACTGCATCTGTAAAACAAAGTGATGGTATGGTTCAGGGTCACTCCTTAACAATGATGGTACCTCACTCTGTAGACATTCTATTAAACAGAATGCAAACGCAACATCTCACATCAGCACGATTAACAAGATACAAGTTAATTCTATTTGCACTGCATATCCAAATTAAGAGATGTTGCGCATTAAATCCGGCCAAGCTATTGCCTCTTCCGCAAGAAATTGCTTGCAGTGACAAGACATCACATGACTGCCTCTATACCACAGAGCAAGAAACTAAAGGCAAAATTTACTTAACTGATACACTGTTAAAAGACCTACAAGAGGAGCTGTTTTGCGATGGCTCCTGCTTAAAACTTCCGGATGGTACATCCACTTCTGCTTATGCCATCCCTACGTTAAGCACTATTGTGGAGACCAAGAGAATTCCTCATAACTCCACACAGGCCGCAGAGAGTATTGCGTTGACTAGAGCTTGTGAACTTTCCAAAGGGCTTAGTGTGAATATATTTACAGACAGTCAGTATGCCTTTGGGGTGGTTCACAACTTCGGTAGATTATGGGCAGAGAGAGGTTTCTTGACCTCACATGGAACAAATATACAACATGGCTCTTTGATAGTTCGGCTACTCTCAGCACTTGCGCTTCCTACTCAACTAGCAATAATGAAGTGCGCAGCACACCAGAAAGTAACAGATGATGTGGGGAGAGGAAACACTTTTGCTGACAGGATAGCCAAACAAACTGCCACTAATTTGCATTCCGAAATGTATATTGAGAGAAGTCACTAACACTTGTATAATAGAGAAAGGAATTGATTGCATAAAAGACATTCAGGCTGTTGCCACTCCAGAAGAGCTTAGGAAATGGGCTGAGGGTTTAGCAAGTTTAGACGATGAAGGTTGTTGAGTAGATAATGCACACCAAAGTTGGATGCTACCTGATGCTTATGTCACCACTATGGTTACGATGGCTCATGGTCCAACTCATATAGGTACCAGAAAGATTTGTAAACTGTTTGAACCTGTCTGGGTGAATGTAAATATCTCAAAAGCTGCCGAGCGCTTGGTCCAAAATTGCATGGTAGGCTTACAGCATAATGTGGGGAAGGGTACATCGACACTGAGGGGTAGTTTTGACCCCCCTCTGTGCCTTTTGAGGTTATACATTTCGATTACATTGAAATGGAGTGCTGTCAGAATTACAAATATGCTCTGGTAGTTATTTGTGCTTTCAGCAAGTGGGTGTAAGCTTTTCCCTTAAAAGATGCCACAGCAATGACGACGGTGAAAAACATGCTGAAGGAATATTTTCCTAGGTTTGGTTTTCCGGGGGTCATTTGGTCAGACAATGTCCACATTTTATCGCTGCTGTTATCCTGCAAGTATGCACAGGATTACAGATCGATAAACACTTTCATTCGGCCAGACACGCTCAGAGTGCCGGGCTTGTAGAACGCCATAACGATATACTGAAGAACAAAATCTGCGCCAACAGCAATTTGAAATGGCCAGATGCCTTACCAATAGCTCTATTGTCCATGCAGACTACCCCACAAATGAAGACTGGGCTCTCTCCATATGAGATAATCATGGGGAGGCCAGCCAATATTTGGAATATACCCAAACTCGAGTGGTTAAAAGATGTAGAGCATTTGCTCCTTTCTGAGTACTGTGACCAGTTAACTCAAAACTCGTATTTCATTTATCAACAGGTGTGAGAAGCCTAACCCGAGGGGCCAGGTCACCGACTTCGACCCGGCAACTGGGTGCTCACCAAGGCATTTGAAAGAGCACCCTGTCTCGCACCTCGCTGGAAAGGACCATTTCAAGTCCTATTGGCCACACAGACCGCTGTACGAGTAGAAGGAAAACGACACTGGATTTACGCAACTCACATCAAGAAAATACCTTTTTCTCTGCCTCATGATGAAGGAGAAGAGAAGGAAATTGTTCACTATGTTTCGTATCACAAATCTGTTCTAACCGACACCGAGGGTGTCCCAGAAATCCTTCCTGAGCCCGTGGGGCCTGGGGAGACTGCCGCTTTGCCTTCAAGTTCTTCTTCAGATCTTTCTGAACCATTGAGAAATCTTGCTTCTGCTCCATCACTTCCTTCAGGAAGCAACAACACTCTGTTCGCAGATCATGCCGTACCTGGAGTCTTGAGGTACGATCTGCATCCAAGGAATCAAACTTACACCACAGCTTCAGCTGTGCCAACAAGGAATCATTGTTGTCCCAGTCCCTTGTCTCTCTTTTCAGTGGAGAAGATAAATAAGAGGCAGGGACCGGCAAAGTTACCTTCAAGCAAGATAGTCAACGTGGTCAGGAGTCACCGAAGGATGAACTAAAAGAGCCTAACAGAGAGGCTTCTAAAGAGACTCTGAGAAACAATGTCCTTTCCTAAATCAACTCGTGCGGAGCAAGATTTTGGTCTTGTGGCTGACAAAGAATCTGTTCCTCAGAGATCATGGTCCATGAAGACCCATTGTTTTGTAATCACAGTACTGGTCTGTTCAGTAATTATATTTTCACTTGCGTTTTGGTATTTGGAAGGGGTGCGCCCGCTTGAGACTTTGTTACCTACTGACATTATCTCCACTGTGTCTCCATCTTTCATGCATCTACACACTCTTCCTCCTCAAGACTCCAAACATAGACACGGTTATCATAATAACATTCTTTTATTGATCATGAATGCTTCCCATGCGATTCTAAACAGAACAAATTGCTGGGTGTATTCACATTTGCCACAACACGGGGAAAACGTGTCGGGCTGGTATATTCATCCTCTTCTTTTAACTACTGCGTGCTGTGCCTCACTAACGGCACCATTCTTTGGCCGTTGTAATGACAGTATTTCTGGGAACTTCAATGGGACTAATCTGAATGAATTCAAAAAATGAGTCCTGACACCTTTGGGATGTTCCCTCTTTGCAGATAGGAGCAACCTCAATATTGCTTCTATTAGGCCTTTTGATAGACTCTCTAGACCTTTTCAATCACTGATTTCTTTCATGATGGCTCCCGTAGGCAACCGTGATGCCATGCCTCCTTCCTATACTATCAATCATAGCCCCAACTCTGTTTCCTTCTGTATACAATCAGCCAATGGGTACATCTGAGGGTTGTACCAACATTGCAAATCTAACGAGTGAGGACAGACCTCTGTATGTAGGAGATCCTGTTTTCTTTGTGGCAATGAAGCTTATCCTTGGTTACCTAGAGATTGGCGAGGTACTTGTTATTTGGGTATCTTGCTACCAGGGGTATATGTGGCTAGCACCTCTGAAGTCTCTAGAGCTCGCCAAAGGCGGGATGATAATGGTGATACTCCTTCACAAGTCATGGGGGATGTAGCAAAATCCTTTGTGCCATTTTTGGGACAAATAATGAACTCTGAGGATATCAGAAGACTAGCAGGGGTATTGGAGAAAACCATCAACAGAACCACCGATATACTGTACACCATGACGCTAGAGCAAAAGGCCATTATATTAGTGGCCCCCCAAAATAGGATGATGTTAGACGTCATCCTAGCTGAGAGTGGTGGGGTATGTAAATTGGTGGTTTCTGCATGTTGTGTTTTCGTACCTGACTCCTCCCCTACCATATTCAAGGCAATACAAAATCTGCATATCTTGAGTATGGGAGTGCATGTCCCAGAGGGAAACTGGGATCTTAGTGCTTGGTTCTGGGAATTGTTACGTTCATGGGGTTGGAAGCTATTTGCAGTCCTAATGATTGTTCTTGGTGTTCTACTGTTTTGTTGTTGCTGTTTACAATGTCTTCCTGCCATATGTTCGATGTTAGGAGGATGTTGTGCACAAAATATAGGTACATTAGGACCAAAGGTATATGCACCCAAGAAAACTACCAGCGCTTTTGCAATGCAGGATATCACTGATAAGGAACTCATGGCGTTCGATATTTCTGAAGAATGTGATTCAGGATGCACATACATTAAGACGTGGGGTATTGAGTAAAGCAAATGTTTTAGTAATGCTCTTGGCTTAGGCCAAAAGGAGGGTTTGTTAAACCATATTCGTATAATACTGCCTTGTTATGAATATTGGCATAAGCCCATTCGCGTTGCACAGAAAACCGTGTTCGTAATGTAGCGATTTCTGATGAACTTGTTGCCATTTTAAGAATCATCCGCCGTTTTGATCTTGACTCCTGCTTTGTGTTCTAAAATGGTGGACTGTGTTTTCAAATTGCAGCCAAGCCGAACGACCTTTGAGCTTTGTTAATATTTAGGCTGACCAAGAGCAGACTGTTTGTTCAATGCAAAGAAACCTTGTGACTCAAATGAACTGCAATCCAAGTGTTGCCTGCGCTCACAAGCCTCATCCTCATGTAAACAACAAGACAATGTAGAACAAACTCAAATCGTGTGCTTTTGCCAAACTTCATTGTAGTGATTCTTAAAACAAGGCTTAATGTGGATCAGAGAACCAACGGCATCATTGTAACTTCATGGACATGCAAACTTGTTTAATCCGTTGTACAATATTGTAATATTTTACATGTGAACTGGGCACAAACCCTAGCATGTAACTTATTAGTTTGGAGAGGGGCTGGACAATGTTTAAGAAACTGTATAAAAGTGTCTGTGTTAAGATGTCCAGCACTCTCACCCCTCACTGTGTTTGCTGGTACACACTGTGAGGTTTTGGGAGCCAGATAGCTATCTGTTTGCTTTGTAACTGTACAGAATAAAAGATATTTTATCTTTTCGACCCGTGATTGGTGTATTTCATTTTGTGGTAATAAGCCTCGATATTTCATTGGTCTTTCAAGTGGGTCTATGGGGCAACCTACTATACAATGTTGCATAGAGCAATCCACTGTCATTTTGTCAGCTACAATCAGTATTATATGTATTTAAAGATATTTCTCGGTGTGCCTTACAGATAAGATGCACCAATGGTGTACTAACCCATATGTATTCTGTCATTAGCTATGTTTCCCTAACCAAACCCTCCCGTCGATGGGTTTCACAGTTTGCCATATAGGATGACATCATAGAAGATGTATATTGGGGTATAAAACCTCTGTGTAATCAAGTTTGTATGTGAGTACGCAAACATCAGTCCGATGTCTGCCAGTTTGTTCCACTTCATTAAATTGAGAAAAAAAAGTAGTACTTTAAAAAGTAGTACTTTGCCATATTCTATGAATCTGTCCTGTTATCTGGTCTGAGATCATTATTGGTAATAGAAAAGTGTCTACCTCTAGAGACACTCCCGTCCCCTGCACACCATCAAAGCTGAATAAATCAATCAACAAAATTTCATAAAGATTCAAAGATTAACATTATTTTTACTAGTGAACAGGTGAAAGTTAAACAAACACAATTAATGTAGAACATACAAAGCATTTTTAGAGTGACAAATACATCCAAAGTAATTAATTAACAACGCCAGTTGTTGCCCTGTAAATGACAGGGTGTAATGTGATATAACAGAGTTCCAAGCTCAACACGTTTCGGGGTAACACCTCCTTCTTTAGGAGCAATATTCTGTAAAGGCATATGTAAAGAGAGCCTATCAATATTCTATGCATTTCATAAGTGACACAACATAACAATGACATTCAGAAAGACATATGCATCCAATGCATCATCAGTGCAATCTCTAAACAGTACAAAAGAGCTAAACCAAAAATAACATCATTGAATAACGATTCCAGTTTATGCTCAAACTAAACTTATGAAGAACATGGATTAAATAGCTACTAACCAAATATAAATCAAAAAAATTAGAGAAGAAACCAATCCATCTGTGGCCCCACACTGTCTATTGACATTATATATTTGACCTATAGACAGTAATCAACTCATTATCAAGATAAGGCTCAAAAGACAAGGGTTGTTGATATTCTAATAGTAAGATCTAGCTAAGCAAATGGTAAGGCAGGATTTACCTGAACTTCAATATTGCATAAAGATGGATTCCATCTATCTTATAATGACAAAGATTCACTAGAGTGAACAAAAAAGGAATTCCCTCTTGTGGGTATTCAAGGTGCTTCATAGGAGTTCATATTATACCAGATTATTCCTATAAATGAATATCAAATTTTGAGACTATCAATCCTTAGTCTGAAGTCCAATACCAAGTCAAAGATACAAAATGATCATGAAAATTACCTAATGTATTGAAAGTTAGATAAATACTGAGCAGACTATTCGAAGTCGGTTTGCTAAAATGGACACAGGGAAACAGCACTGTCAGCGAAGGGAATGATTCCAAAATAACGTTTGTCAAATGTGGTCTATAAGATGTAAACAGGAATAAATGTAAGATGACACTCAAGAACCAAAGATCAAGGACATGGCAATGCTTATTAGGGGAAATGGTACTTCCTAGTGAAAACAAAGATATTCATAACTGCCTTAATCTCAAATGCAAATCTAGACCAAGTCCTCAAATTAAAACATGGTACTTAAAAGAAGGCGAAAAAAGTCAATTAGGCTTACCTAATGATTTGCAAGTGAAGCTAATTAGTAGCACAGTAATGGAGCACAATTTGCGATGGAAGTAAGACGTATTGGGGGTGAACCGTCGGCAGAAAGGGTGGTTTCAATGGGCGGCGTCCATCAGAATATACTGTGAAATTAAAATAGAAAACAAGCTAAGTTAAATCTAAGATATAGCAATCGAGAGGTAACTACCATATTGGTTACCAGACCATAGCCATGGTGACTTGGGAAAGTAAAATAGAGAAAAGGACTGGTGAGATAGCTAACCACAATGGTGAGGTAAACATAGGCGCCATATGTTAAGGATAATTCATACCTATGGACTTAAGAATCCAATTTTTGTGTAGACATCCAATGCAGAAATGGTAAACTGTGAATAGAGAAAATAGAATCAGCATCCACGGCGTGGAGCAAGATCCAGCCAGAGCTATCCCGATCAGTAAGCAGATCACGTGAGGCACCGTGTGACCTCTTGAATATATACGGCACATTGAATACGTACATCGCGCTACTAGAGCGCTACCCTTAGGTACTATCATCGGGTTTGGAGATCACAAATTAATCAAAGTAATCACGACATTCCTCATTGTTAAAGACTAAAGTTTCACTCAAGTATTGCTGTTGGCTGACCATTTGAGCAGCAGTAATAATCCTAGACCATCTTGATTCTCAGGGGGTGGTCATAGAAACATCAAGATGTTAGTCATCCCGTTGTCAAGGAAACCTGTAAATAAGTATGAATCTTAAGAAGAGCTACTGGCTACTCATTCATGCAAAGATCGTTCATTCAAAACGGTACATAGTCTAAAGGGGTGGATAGCAAAAGTGTAACAGTGTTGCACGTATCTTTGTCAAAACTGCCCAAAAATATCACCATATGGAGCACTAATCGGAAGAGCATTCTTAGTAACAGACAATGAATTAAAGTCGACAAATATAATTCATACCCACGTAGATGTGAAGAACCAAAAAGTAGGTATAGAGGTGAAGGTTACCGTAACCCTTAGCGCTATATGTATTTTTTGGTACTTATTGATAGGCTCTCTTTACATATGCCTTTACAAAATTTTTCTCCAGAAGAAGGGGTCATTACCCCGAAACGCGTTGAGCTTAGAACTCTGTTATCTCACATTGCACCCTGTCATTTACAGGGCAACAACTGTCCTTGTTAATTAATAACTTTAGATGTATTTGGCACTCTAAAGATGCTTTGTATGTTCTATATTAATTGTGTTCGTTTAACTTTAAACTGTTCACAAGTAAAAATAATTTGAATTTTTGAATCTTGATGACATTTTGTTGACTGATTTATTCAGCTTTGATGGTGTGCAGGGGACGGGAGTGTCTGTCATGTTCCGAGTCGGTAGACGTCTCTGGAACCGTTGGCGTTTGAACAACCATGGCAGTACTGGCTAATTCCCAGAATCACATCGAGTGGTCTAGTGGTTCCGACGCTGTCCACCGGCAGGGTTATCTTCCCTCCCCTTCCGGCGGACAGTGCGTTGCAACCCTTGGCTTGGCTTTCCGTCTTTTCCTCTCTGGGAGGCTCCGCTTAGTTTTCTCCGCTTCAGTACATACGGTACTCTGCTTTGTATCCCTTCTCCTCCCCGCTCCGGCAGCCTTATCCTTTCTGTCCATTTCCCTTTTTCACTTACTTTTCCTTTTGCCTTTCTGCTCCCGTTTCCCATTATTCCTTGCTCCCAGCCTTTCCCTGACCCTTCGGCCATCCCTCTCTGCATTCGCTTGTACTTACCTTCTTGCTTTTGCTCCTTCCAGTTTTGCTCCTATTTCTGTTCGTCCCTCGCTCCTTGCTCTGCCTTTGGCTCAACTCCCACGGTGGCTTCATTCCGTGACAAGCCACACTTGCAGATAAAAAAAAGGAGCATATGGGAAGGAAGATTACAGAAGTTACAGCAGGAGGACTCGGATTCAGGTGAGGAGGAGGGTGATTCTGATCAAACCATCGATAAGGGCGGCAACGCTGACAGTGTCTCTATAGTTAGACACTTTTGTTTTACCCTTTGCATATTCAGACTCTGTGTCAGAGCCTGTATTCCTCCCCTGCACCCTAAGTGTTCAACCAACACATACTTTAACCTTTAGTGTGATTTATCCCTATTTGGTGTGCACTTATAGATGTTAGTTTATCATTATTAGTAATTTCATAAATCACAAGTGATGCTTCATGGTGCAAGAGCACATTTTGATAGCAGAGGATGGTTCAAGTCTAATCGACCAAGCCCAAGATCCAGGCCTCCGGATGCTCAACTGCACCCGCAATTAGCCAGAAGATTGCAGAGCTCACTGTGGAGAATGGCGCAAATAAGAAGATACAGAAGAAATAAAGGACAGAGCTAAGGGAATAACAATAGCACATAATTAATGCATGGGAGGAAAAATATTACTCAATGATAAGGGAATTGATGGGGTTCGAGAAAGAGAAAAGAGAGAAAAGTGGGAAAAGAAACAAAAGAAGAAGAGCAAGCATATAAGGAAGAGAAAGAACGAGAATTCGAGCAAAGGAAAGAATGAAGAAGAGACGAGGCAAGGAAGAAAAGGAGAGACTAGAAGAGAAGAGACGCGAGGACATAGAAGCACAAAGAATGAAAGTTCACAGGTTGCAAAGAAGGTGAGAGGAAGATGAATTAAGGGAGATGAGGAGAAGGGAAGAAACAATGAACAGAAGTGGGCCAAAAAATGACCCGATAGCATATCTATGTCATAGAAGCATAGTGCTTATCAAAGCACAGGAACGATTTGACTAAGAGAGAGGGTCACAACAGCCCGTTAGGGAGCTGCAATGAATACCAAGGATACCAACATGGGCTGATGAGTGAGGTACCGAAGACGTAGGATAAATAATTGAGGATTGATATAGACAAATGAGGGGTAAATAAGGGTATAAAACCCAAGAGAACGCAGAAGGACTTCTATTGAGGGTAACTGGAGGAAGGCTAAATGACATCATAACAGATGAGCACAGAACGCTGTCTTTAAGTAGACCTTTATGATGTGGAAAAAGATAACAGTCATACAAATTGGGGCATAACAATGGAAGATGAAGAAAGGGAAGAAAACCTGATAGCATGAAGGGAAGGCGCATGCACATTTTTAAAAGAATCAAGTGTAGGGAATGGAGTAAAATGGTCAGATTTAGAGGACCGCAATAAATAAACAGCAGACTGAACACCATATACTGAGCGACCACAAGCACGATCGCGCAGTACAGGTGATGTCTCTCCGCCTTATGTAAGGGCACTACCAGGAGGGAGACAAACAGGCAAGACTAGCCCCGCAAGGAGAACAAGAAGTGTAGGCAGGTATGATTCCAGATCAGGATTTTCACAATTCCCATTATTAGAGAAAGGAGGAGGATGAGCACAATATATTCCATGGCCACAAATGGATGAAGAATATTTAAGATGTAAATTACAGAGTTTAACTTCCGGTCCAGGAAAATGAATTCATGAATTACAGAGAATGACTTCAGGAATTATGTTAGCTATTGGAGACATACAAGGCTTGCTTGCAGCCATTATAGGAGAGAGAGAATTGATGGCATTTGGAAGCAAGCAGGATACGCAGGTGTGAGTGAACAAAACAGGACACATGAAGGAACACCATTACATAATTGGAGAACAGCTTTACGGCGCGTGCGCTCAGACTACAATATCCTGATACATCAGATATGGTTGCGATTACGACTAGAAAAATGGGGGTGGATGAAGACCCTGCTGCATTTATTCATGATATTCAAGAGAGATGGCGCCTTGAGATGAGAGAACATGTCATGTTTCCAAGAGGACATTGGTCCCTGTTTCACTGATGGCGGCACGTTGGGGCTGTGTGCCGCTCTTACCCCAATATGGCGTCCTGTTGTGCCAGCTGTTGTCTAGGGCCTGAATCATGGCTCTGCCTCAGCCTGTCATTGGTAAGCCTTATCAGGAGTCTCAGCCAGAGGAGATGCGCGTTGCTACTCCTGCTAGTATACGGTCCGTAAGGTTGCTTCAATACAATTTGCATTCCTTGTCCTTCCCGACCACACACTTGCTAATTACTGTCTTTCTCTCTTAGCCCTTTGATCCTCCTATTACGATTTCTTGTGTAAACACTCCTGTGAACTCTGAGCCATTCCCGCAGACACTGAGTGGTTACTTAGCAACGGTTCATACGCACAGCTATTGTTTTCAGCTCTATGTCCTTTCCAGAAACCCTCTGCTTATCTCTACAAACTCTTGTTCCTTTGTTAGATTAATTTTGCAGCAGTTTCCTCACTGTTACATGATTACCTACCGCAGACACCCACTCACATTCTGTAAACATCAAGGTAGGATTTAGTATGGAACAGCTTTACCTTGCGACTCTCCGCCATAGCAGTTTCAGGACTTCCTTTCTCTTTCTCTTGGACGGCCAGGGAAACCTCAGAAACATTCTCTCCCAGAACACTGCATCCCGGTGACACAGCCAGGTCATAATCTTGTTCCTTGTGTTACATATTGTAGAGGCACACCTTAATTCCCCCATACAAGGTAACACATGGGTATTGATGTATGACACACAAAGAGTAAGTTTTAGCCTTTACTCATTTTGGCCTTTCCCTCATAGTACTTACACAGACTCCAGTGAATCCATAACTGAAGATCTCGTCCAGAGGACCAGAGGACCAGACGACATACTCCAGTGCATCCATTTCTGCAATCCATGTGCAGCTGACCAGACAACATCACGCTCCCTGATCAGAAGCCATTGTACAAGAGGGCGGGAAATTCACCAACGGGCCCATAGGTCAGTGCTCACGCTCTAGTACTTGTAAGAGAGGATAGCTGCACCATGTGAGGGATGGGGGTTCAGGGTTCACTTACTCCAACACGACTCAATAATGAGGACCACGTAGTTTGGCAAAGGGAGGTCTGTTTAATGACAAGTACATCATACAGGGAAACGAATGGGAATCAGCATCGTTGCGATCACCTGCCTCGCTCCAACTTCCACGAACTTCAGTTGAACAGCAGTTCTTATAGGCAATATTCGTCATCATTGACGTATAATTCTACAAAACTCGTCATGCAATATAATTTGTTAGGAAAGGTAACTTAAGCATAGGTGCTATATCTGTATATGATAATAGAGCATGCAGATTGGATAATTCTTATCGGGTGGGCGTCTACGCCCCTCCCTCTACATCACACGTGATAGACGTCACTACAAGTATGACGTCTCATTGATTCTACGATATATAGGACCCTAGATAACTTGGTCCGTTGTGATTGGGCAGGTTACACCTCTAGACATAATTTTCCACTTTTAATTAGCAGCATGCAGAATGGACACCCAGGTGCCTGGTGTCCCAAGTTTCACCCTGCCTCCCTTCCATCCCTTCCATCAATCAGTATCTTGGGGCTATGTGTCAATTAGTTGGCTGGGCATGGTCTCAGAACTGCAGCCTCTTATCTGGAGAAGTAATGGCACCCTTGGATCTGGGTGACATCAGACGGTAATTCTTTGCGCCTGTCTTGGTCACATGTCCGTTCACCGTGAATCTGCTTCAGTTTCAAGCTTTTAGTGTTTTAATTCTGTTTTCGGCCTCGCCACCTGCATGGGCCTCCCTTATCTTGACCTTCACGGGTCAGGGTGGTATGCTCTGAAGTTTGAGTCTTGTTAGCGGACGCTCTCCTCCCTTTCTCTGGATGACCTTGATTTCCTAGGCATGAGCCGCTCTTTGTTGAGTTTCGATTCTGCTCCTTCTCTTGTCTCTGGCTGGGTTACGAAACTTGGCCTGTCAGGCCTCTGGCAGATTGGGTACATGTCTGCTTTTACAAAATGGAGTCGCATTTGTATATCATGCCTTATTGAGGTAGATATATTTGGCGCTTGCCGCTCTATTCTTCTACTAAGCATTGCAAGCAGTATTGTTTTCTTTTAGCTTCTTGCATTCCAAGCCTATTTACAATCGTTTACCCGGTTGGTTGCTTCCATCTTGTCTCGTAGCAATGTTTCCTTACGTTTTAACATTGTCTCTTCTCTGTGTCCATTACATTTATTTTCGTAGCTACTTGCACTGGCGTGCTTGTCTTCGATAGCCACTTTTCGTTCATTCACGAGTCTGTGCAGGCCCTTGTGTTATTTCCACTGGCCTTCCATTAAGGCTCTTTGGGTCTCTTCATGGACCGTCTGTAGGTACTCTTCGTTTCGTATCAGCAGCTGATACGGCTGTCTGATAGGGTACCGTGCTGCCCAGGGTTGTCTGGTTATGGGCGCTTCAACAGGTATGGATCTTCTGATGTACACTGGACAGAGCCCCAGTGCAGCTCTTTGTTGGTTCATTTGTTCCTCATACATCACATACCTTGGTGAGTACTCTCCTGGTACCTCAAAATGAGGGGTAGGGGTGCAGGCCATGTCTGGGACCTCCTCTACACCATTTTCCAGGAAGTGTTTTCTTCCCTTGAGGGTTTCCCTAGGGGTTCTGTTTATTCCCACTTTGTATTTAAACGGAGGGGAAGCACAGGACCATTGTGGAGGTTCTTATCTGTTTCTTAGAGCTGCAAGATGCAAGTTAGTGCAAATGTTTTGTGTAAAGTTTATGGCATGCATTAAAGGTCATTTGTGACGGCTAGCAATGCCCAGCGTTTTGCACTAACATGGATCAGCAGATTCAGCAATTGGTAGCTGCTGTTCAGTCATTAACCACAGAAGTCCTAGGTTTAAAACAGAAAACGATATTTTATGCCAAATAATTGTCTGTGCCCTACAAAGTACGGAATTGCCTCCCGGTGTTTCACCAGGAGGCAAATTTGAAGGCAACCCCCATAAGCTTAAAGAATTCTTAGACTCTTGTACAGTCCAGTTCACTTTTAAAGCCTCCATTTTTCATACAGATTGAGACTGGGTCGGGCATATGATCTCTCACTTCTCAATATATATATATATATAAACACAAAGAATGGTCACCGGTGTAACAAAAGTGATTTCAACAAAACGACACAGGAGAATTTCCCCTGTCTCCAGACAACATTTATCAATGTACAATTTTTGCTACACCAGTGACCATCACCAGTGACCATTCTTTGTGTGTGTATATTCAGGTATATACACACAAATAATGGTCACTGGTGTAACAAAAATTGTACATTGATTAATGTTATCTGGGGGCAGGGGAATTTCTCCTATGTTGTTTTTTTTAAATCAATAATTTGTGGTATGGAATGGAAGATTGTGTGGATGGTGAGAAGATTTAAAGAATGTCAAATGTTGTTAGGAATTTATGTGACTGAAGAGTAGACAATACTTCAAGTGCTATTTTGAAAATAATAAAATACATTTTTTGATACATAGATTGTTTATTGATTATACAGTGGCTTGCTCTAGCCTCAATACCAGTGTCCATTTTCTGTTTTTCTGTCTATAACTTACCTGGAGGACCCTGGCTTTACCGGTACCCTTATTTATACTTACAAATTACGCAGACACAAAAGAGTCGCCAGGCACGATGGGCACATTTCTTTTATCCATTCAACATTGTCTTCACCTTCATCCCAGGAAGAGTGAATCTGCGAGCGGATGCTTTATCCCGGAAGGAGCCAATGGGTTCGCTTCAATTTTGTCCTGAAAGCCTATTTCCCAAGGCAATCTTTGTACATGTTATTACAAATCTATTGCAGTGAATCAGGATTGATACCCAGATGCATGCGGCTGAATGTCTTCAGCTGGTTCCCAAATATCATCTACGTAAGGCCAAGGGTTGTTATTTCCGGAACTCACAAGTATTCCTACCAACTACACATCTGAACAATAAATTCTACGTTTGTGCCATGATACTCGAGCAGCAGGTCATCGGGGTATTCACAACACCACAGAATTCATCCAAAGACATTTTTGGTGGCCTTCGTTGTGTTCTGATGTTCACGACTACATCTCTTCTTGCAAAGTGTGTCTTCAGTCAAAAACTCCCAGAAGACCTCCTTTGGGTCAGTTAGTGCAGATGACCATACCCGACCATCCTTGGCAGATCATATCTACAGATTTTATTGTATATCTACTGCCTTCACAGGGATTTACTGCAGTGACTATAGACTATTTCATGAAACTTGCACACTTTGTGGCCCTCCCCGCTGTCCCCACAGCAGCACGTGTGGCTAGGGTGCTCATCGACTTAAACCAGGAGCCCTTTTGCCATGTGCAAAGCAATATCCCATGTCCAGAGGGGTATATGAAGGTATATTTGAGATTGTTTCCGCTTTAATGAGGCGAGGAATATTAGTACCATCTGATTCACCATGTAACAAGGCTGTGTACCCAGTTCGAAAATCAATGGGGGGGGGGGGGTCATCGAGATTCATACAGTACCTTTGCCCCCTAAACAATATAATTGAAGCTGAATTTCCCTTAGTTTCAAACCCTGCAACAATATTGGGCAATATCCCATCTAAGGCCAGATATTTTACAGTCATAGATTTAAAGAACTCATTCTTTTCAATTCCAGTTCATGAAGACTCACAGGATTTGACTTCAGTTTTGAATAGAAATATTCGCCTGAAACATACTCGTTTGTCCCAGGGGTACTCTGAGTGCCCCTCAATCTTTAACAAAATCTTTCAGATGGACCTAGGCAATGCTCAGCTCAAAAGCACAATCGTCCAATACGTGGATGACATTTTGGTGTGTAGAGAGACAGAAGAAAAATGCAGAGAAGATCCAGGTAAGCTTATGACAATACTCTCACAGAAAGGATATCAAGTGGACAAAGAGAAGCTACAATACTGTCAGGAAGAGGTCTTGTAAATAGGACAGTTGATTTCTCAAAGGAGGAGAAAAGTGACACCAGAGAGAGCAGAAGCAATTATGAAGACTTCAGAAGCTAAAAAAGTGAGGGAAATGCAACAATTTATAGGCCTGTGTAACTATTGTAGGGGCTGGTTTTCGATTACACTACATACATTCGGCCACTTTTAAAAGGATTTAAAGAAGCGCAGGTGGGCAAGATCAAAATAATTTCTGCAGATGCGATGGCTGAAGGATTTGAAGAATTAAAAAAGGCAATCAGTATGGACCCTGTATTGGGAATTGAAGATAATCATGAAGAATTGTACTTATTTTCTCATTCAAATGGAGATGACAGCAGCCCTTACACAGAAAACAACATTAGGATATGGACACAAACCATTGGCCTATTACATTGGGATTTTAGATCCAGTTATGAACGGGCATTATCCTTGCGAGATGTCCTAAGCTGCTGCTGCATTCACAATCGAAAAAGCTTCAAATATAACAATGGGGTTTCCAGAAACACTGTTTGTAGAGCATGCATTATTTGCGGTTTTAGAGAAACCTAAAAGTACATTCGCCGAACAAAGAGCATCAGGATATAAGATAATTATGTTCAATCCTGCAATTAAAATTGTCAGATGTATGACAATAAACACAGCAACATTCAAAACTGAACCACTAGGGGAGGATGATTATGTACATGACTGCACATCATATATTGAACACTACAATGATATTCCCCAAGCTAGAGAGAATGCTCTTGGGAGGTGGGAGTTCTTTTTATTGATGGTACTTCAAAAATGGATCAAACGACTGGCAAAAAGGCATACTGGATCAGCGGCAGTGAAGCTGAACTGAGAGGGTGAATTTGTTGTAGTGACAAGCGCAAGATTGCCTTCACATTACTCAGCATAGGCTGTAGAATTAGTGACACTTATCACTGCTCTTCAGAAATTCAAAAATGACGAAGTGATGGTGTACTCTGACTGTGTCTATGTGATGTCAACTGCACACACAGGTTTGTCACGCTGGAAAAGGAGGGACTTCCTCCAACACAGACAGCACTCCAGTGCAAAATGCAGCCCTATTGGATAAGCCTATTGAAGCATTAGCACTACCATTGACTCTAGCAGTTGTAAAATGTTTTTGTGAAGAAGCGGGTGTTCTTCATCCCCCACTGAGGCAATTTGGAGACAGGATAGCGCTGGAAAGCCAGTTATGCCTCTAGCATTATTGAGGGTAGCAATGGAGCAACTCCACTACCCTGCAAAATTGAATCGAGCGAGTCTAGCTGCTACAAATGCAAAAGAGTGGTTCTTGCCAAATCTGTTAGAGCATGTGGCACAGTTAATTGTAAATTGCATGGTGCCAGGAATTTACTGCAGAGCACACTTTGCAAGCAGTGAGAGGATAAATTACTAGACCCAATGGCCCATTTCAGCACCTAGTTATAGATTATGTTGCTGCAGACATGCAACGGCTACAGATATATGCTGGTCGTGGTAGGTGCTTTTTCTAGATGGATTGAGGCAGGTCCATGCACACATGCTGACGCGCTGCAAGTTCCTTGTGTGTGAGGTGTTTCCAACATGGGGTGTGTGTGCAAGGTTTTGTGGTCAGAGAATGGATGGACCGCCTTCTGTATTAGGCATTAAGCATAGGTTTTCCTCCGCATATCACACACAGTTGAATGGTTTCTGTGAATGATTAAATGAATTATTGAAGGAAATGGTTGCAAAATAAAGATTACTCTAAAGAAGGGATGGCTACATTATTGTCCAATAATGTACTCCTTTAAGAGATGATCTGGTTATTAACTTGAATGAGTCCAATTGCTCGTAGTGACTTTTGAAATGTTGCACCAGTTTGATATTAGCTACTTCTTGAGGTAACTTTATACATACAAGCTTTTAACTTCTTCTATGACTCTGTAAATTGGATTACTAAAATTGCGTGAAGTATCACATGCAGACACAGGCACAAAATGTCCCATTTAGCACTGTTTTCCTTCAGGCACTGCGATATGAACAAAGACGCTGATCTCTCAACTTCAGCGCATCAGCAAACTTCCTAGATGCGCGCACAATAAAACGGCAGGACTTCAATTGGTTCATTTATCTTCTCACATGAATACTATCTCAGCACAAGGCACACTTTTCCAGTGCTCGATAATGGAGTAGTTCAAAATGAAGATTACCAATGAGGGATTCAAACACTAATCATTGTGACATGCGTACTTCAGGGAAACTAGTCTTTCAGAACAAACACTGTATATTTTAACCGCACAGACTTCGCTTCATGGGCAGAGGTTCATGTGTTACCCGATTCTAATGTATGGTTTCAGATGCCAATTGAAGTCTGTAATAAAGCTCAGTCACATAGTTAATTTAAAACCTTGGTAACAGAAAAAGGCAGCAACAATATCTAACTAAATACCTAATCTATAACTAAATTATCATTATTTAAAACTTGATCTGTGAAGAGTTCCTCCACAGAACTTTTAGAAAAGTCTAAAAAATGAACCAGAGCGAGGTGCTCCTATCAATGCCTCTGCTTGTCTTGTCCCACGCAGTAACTTCTCCTGAAATACCAATATCCTGACTGAATTTCTGATTTCAGATAAATGGCCTACAAATAAAGAGCAGACACACACACAGGACCTTTCTACTTGAGGAAGGAAGATGAAAGGCAGTTGGAAATACCAGTAAAACTATGTTTCTCAATTGACCAATCATGAGTTGTTCTGTTCTCCTTAACCGATCAGCTGCTGGATACAGCTCCGCCATGATGGACTGGGGAAACGTCACTCTGCAGATAAACAGTTAAGGGCTCATCCCAAGAAGAGAAGAGATTTTAATAAAATTTTCCCTTAAAAACTCCCAACTCACTAAACTTATCATGACTACACATCTCCCAGATAGCCCAGACCTGACAACTTCTCATTTGAATGAGAAAATAAATACAATTCTTAATGATAGTCTGGAATTCCTAACACAGGGGCTGTACTGATTGCCTTTTTTAATTCTTGAAATCCTTTAGTCATCTCATCTATCCATATTATTTTACTCTTGCTCACTTGTGCTTCTTTAAGTCCTTTTAAAAGTGGTTGAATATATGTTTTGTATTCGAAAACCCAGGCTCTACAATAATTACTTAGGCCTAAACATTGTTACATTTCTTTTGTTGTTTTAGGTTCTGAAGTCTTCATAATTGCTTCTGCTCTCTCAGGTGTCACTTTCCTCCCTTTGTGAGAAATCAACTGTTCTATATACAAGACCTCTTCCTGACAGTATTGTAACCTTCCTTTGTCCACCTTATACCCTTTCTCTCAGAGTACGGTCATGAGCTTAAGTGAGTCTTCTCTGCATCTTTCTTCTGCCTCACTACACAGCAAAATGTCATCCACATATAGAATTATTGCACTTCCGAGCTGACCATTACCTAGGTCCATCTGAAGGACTCTATTAAAGATTGAAGGGGACTCACAGTACCCCTGGGGCAAACAAGTATGTTTCAGGCAAATATTTCAATTCAAAAAGGAAGTCAAATCTTGTGAGTTTTCATGGAGGGGAATTGAAAATAAAAATAAAATAAATAAACACATTCTTTAAATCTATAACTGTTGAATTTCTGGCCTTAGATGGCATGTTGCAAATTATTGTTGCAAGATTTGGAACTAAATGAAACTCAGCTTCAACTATATTGTTTATGGGGCAAAGGTCCTCTATGAATCTCCATGACCTCCCCCTTGACTTTTTTGCTGGGTGTGCAGCCATGTTACATGGAGAATTGGATGGTACCAAGATTCCTAGCTTCAGTAAAGCAAAAATGGTCTGTAGGGTCTGCTGAGTTTGTACGTGTTGTGTTTGCATAGGTACTTACTGAAGTTGCCCTTGTGGCGATTGCATTTGCATAGGCGCTTGCTGTGTCTGCTATAATTGTGGAACACATGTATGAGCCTGTGTGTGATCTTGGGCATACTACTCCTCTGATTCTGGATTATTTTGCAGAACATAGCCCAGCCCCCCTCTTGAAGTTTGATAGTTTTGCTGCATGCCTCCTCTGCTATACATCTTCTGGCTATGTGCTCTATTCTCCCGCAATTCCAACATTGTTGCAGTTGTCCATCATTAAATCCTCCTTCTCCCTTAGGGTTCCGAAATCCACCTCGTCCTTCCCTTTATGCTGATTAAGCATCCACTCCTTCTCGTATGGCTCTTCTTTCTCACTCTGATACATCTTCCATAACTCTAAAATGGCCAAGGTTTTCTGTAACTTCTTTTCCTATATCTAGCATGCAAATATGTTGTGATATGTCACAATACTTTTTTTGACTACAAACCCTGCTGAGGCCACGGCATGAGTGTTTAATTGGTCGGCTTCAAACCCACTCCGAATGATGCTTCCTTTTTTTGGATGTGTATTTTGGCAATGTTTTGTATAAGTATAGAAGAGGAATATCCCTCATAATGACATGTTGATCTTGACTGTCTATACTTACCTGACCTTTTTATTCTTCTCTTTATTCTATCAAATATTCCACACTGATACATTTGAGCAGTCATCATCAACCACTGCTTATTATCAGAAAATCTGAATATTTTAACCACTTTTAAAATCTTTGCAACAATGTTCTTTTTTGTTCCTTCGTTTATGTTTTATTTCAATGTTTCGTATTTCATTGTTTTATCATTGATATTTTAAGAATCTCTTATTTATTTATTTGTTTATTTATTTCTTTATTTAATTAATTAATTATTTATTAGTTTCCTTTCATTTTCATCCTCCTAACCGATGCCAATGTTTTGGTTAAAAAATCTAATAATCACTTTAATTTTATATTATCGTTTTATATCTATTAATGTAAACACAAAACAAACGTTTTACTGACATATTATAATCCCATATACATGAGCACTTTAAATTACTTTCCTTTACTACCTTTAGTAAATGTTTCTCATCTCATTGTTTACTCTATCTTGGAGTTTGATACACACTCCTTGCCTAAGGAATCCTTAACACCCCTATTTGGAGTCCATTTAATGAATACCCTTCATCCCCATGGAACCAGGATTGGGGTATCTATTTCTCTTCTTCATAATTAAAAAAAATCCTGTTATTTTTAAAACTTATATTTACAACACATTCCCTCCCCCTATTGTTGCCACCATCAATGTTCTACTTACATTTGTGGCTCAGCTCGACCCTCGGCATTGACTCTTGCTCAAACAACCAGTTTGCATTCAGTCCGCAGGGCACCTGTGGGGACCAGACAGGAATTTCTTCAAAGATGGATCTGCCAACCGTATCATCTTACACATTTTTGTTACGTGTCATTCTCCACGGGAAACTTACCGGTCTTCTTGCTAATGGCGGAAGCAGACAAAAGTCCAAAGATCTGGATCTTGGCCTAGGTCAATTAGACTGAAACATCCACACTGCTAACAAAATGTGCTTTAGCATTTTGAAGTGTCTCCTGTGCTAGATGGAATTACCAGTAAAGATCTCAACCCAAGTAACTGGACAGACTTCTCAAATATGGCAAAATACTACTTTCTTCACAATTTAATTAAGAAGGGCAAACTGGCAGACATCAGACTGATGCTTGCACACTCACACACAAACTTGATTATACAGAGGTTATAGACCCCAATGTGCATCATCTATGATTCCATTCTACTTGGCAAACTGCAAAGTCTATTGATGGGAAGTATTGGTTAAGGGAACAATATGTACCTATGGTTTTCTTATGGGTTACTACTTCATTGGCTGCCCCTTATCTGTAAGGCACGCCTCAAACAGCCTCTAAATACGTATAATACTGATTATAGCAGAGAAAATGACAACAGATTGGTCTATGCAACATTGTAAAGCATGTTGCCCTATAGACCCTCCAACCTTGGAGTTTCAGCTTATTAGCAGCATGTAAGTAAAACGAAACCCAGGTGCTTGAGTCACATCAGATTACTCCCCACTTTCCCAATTAATCCATCATCTCTCATCAGTCAGGCCATAAACCAAAGTTTCCCGTCTGTAGTTGATCTTGTAGTCCTCTCTATTCTGGGATGCCTTGCTCGTCCAGTAAGTCAAACAGTGGTATTGTAAAGATATTGCATAGGGTTTGGGAGACTCAAGAGCCTTGTGGGACCCTGCAAATGACTATTGCTGGATGGGCTGCAGCAGTATTAGAGAAAACCATAATTGTTCAATTGGATAAGTACAATGCTATACAAGTTATGGATTTAGGGTAGAAGTAGGCTGCTGAAGTGAGGTGTTGGCATAGTATTTTGTGATCTACTAGATCAAAGGCTCCAGAGAGTTCTAGGAGGAGTAGGATGGCTAGATTGCCATTGTCAATGATTTTGTCCATTTGAATTTTTAAATCCGAAAGTGCTCTCTCAGTTCCATGACCTGGGTGGAAACTACATTGACGCGGGCCAAGGAGGTTGTTAGTTTCCAGGTATTTCTGGATTTGTAAATAGGCAGCTATGTCTATTATTTTGAGTAGGAAAGGTACAGTTGTTACAGGGCTGTAGTTGGTCAGGATGTTGGGGGCCAAGTGTAGGCTTCTTTAATAGCGGGAGTACCCATGCGTCTTTTAGGTCGGTAGGGATATTGCCGGAAGAGAAGGAATTGTTTATAAGCTATGCTATGAAAAGGGTGAGTTCTATTGCACAGTCTTTGATGAGAGAGGCCTGGCAGATGGCGCCTTGGCATCTTGAAGGCTTGATGTCTTGGATGATTTTAGTGACTACTAGCGTGGTGACTGTGTTGAACTCGATTGGAGCTAAGGGTTGAAGCAGTGGTGGAAGGGCGGTGGGTAGTACTTCAGTGAATGATAGCTTATTTTTTTGTCACAATTTTGGTTTATAGAGTTGCAATTTTGTCTGTGTGGGCCTTTTGGATATTGGAGCACCATGCAAGGCCTTTTATGCAGCTATCTGGGCGTGTGACTGGTGATTCCAGTGCATGTAGGATAACGAAGAACTCTCTGGGGCCTGAATTGGCTTTATTTATTTGTTCATTGTAGGTAGAGCTTGTGGCTAGGAGGATGGCCTGATTGTAGGTTTTAGCCGAGGAGGTGAAAAGTTCTTTGCATCCGATGGGGACTTTTTCCATAGAGCTTCTCTGTCTCTTTGGTGGCACGTAGCGCTTTGAGATTTGGGGTGTATTTGGCATTTAAGTGGCCAGAAGGTTTCAGTTTACGTGTACTCAAGGGTGCTACTTTATCAATGGCTAGTAAGAGTGTTTTTTGTAGAGCTCAACCATCGATTTAGGATCACTAGCTGAGTGAAGGTAGTTAAATATGGGTTGCACTAAACGGGGCATGTGTGTTGGTGTGATTCTACATGCGTTTCTTGAGAGGGCAGCTGGTGCAGTTTGGAGAGGTGCGTTTGGGCTGTTGTTTTTGGGAATGCATAACAAGATAACATTATGGTGAGACCATGGGCAAGGAGTGTTCGATGTGATATTTTTGTTAAATGTTCATGTCGCCCAGCCAGTCTAGTGTTCGACCTTTGTCGTGGGTAGGACTTGAGATGAGGTGAGTGAATCCTAGTGCTTCAATAGGGCTGAGCATTGGTGTCGGTCGGGCCTTTGAGGCCTAAGTTTATATCTCCCATGAGGATGATTTTGGAGGAAGTCTTGGTATTTATAGATGGGAGGAGTGTGGTGTCTTCCTCGAAGGAGAGCAAGGGGCCAAGGGGCCTGTAGATGGTGTGGATAGTTAAGGTCAGAGTTTTGGACAGAGCTAGTTTGATTGAGAGCAGTTCACCAAAGGGAAATACTTGGTTGGACGTTTCTCTAATGTCTAGGTGATTCTTGGCTATGATGGCTACACAACCTGGTAAGCCCCTTGGTAAGCAGTCTATCCTTGCAGAAGATGGTATAGATGGTATAGTTGTCAGGGATGATGAGTGAGAGGGACGGTCCTGCAGCTGCGTGCAGCCAAGTTTCTGTGATGGCTATTAAGTCTAGCGTGTTTGCGGTAATAAGGTCAGATATATGAAGGGCATGGGCTAGGAGAGATCTGGTATTGATGAGAGCTCCTTTGAGGTATGTTGTGGGTGCAGCTGTGTTAGTTTACCTAGTAGTAGGCATGGGCAGCTGAGTGCACCTGATAGGGGGCATGCAGGGGGGGGCTGAGCTTCAGTATATGGGTATTATCGGACATCGTAGGAGCAGTGAGCTCTGGTATACAGCTATCAGCAGGCATAGTAGGGGAAATAGCAGCAGACAAAATATGAGCAATGGGCTCCAGCATACAGCTATCAGCAGGCATAGTAAGGGCAGTAGTAACAGGCATAGTAGGAGCAATAGGCTCTGACATTCAGCTAACAGCAGACATAGTAGGAGCAATAGGCTCTGGCATACAGTTATCAGCAGGCATAGAAGGGGCCATAGCAGCAGGCAAAGTGGGAGCAATAGGCTCCGGCATACAGTTATCAGCAGGCATAGTAGGGGCAATGGGATCCGACATATAGCTATCAGCAGACATAGTAGGGGCAGTAGCAACAGGCATAGTAGGAGCAATAGGCTCCAGCATACAGTCATTATCAGGCATAGTAGGAGCAACAGGCTCCAGCATACAGTTATCAGCAGGCATAGTAGGGGCAGTAGCAACAGGAAAAGTGGGAGCAATAGGCTCCGAGAAAACAGTTAGCAGGCATATTAGGGGCTGGATTCTAGGCCCTTTCCTAGCTGCACAGGGTTGGTCAGGAGGCATGGTTTCATAGGGGAGTGAACGCCAAATCAGTCCTTTCGACAATTATGGGGAAGAGACAGGTTTTGAGTGCTTTCCGGAATGCTATGTAGTCATGGATGTGTCAAATGAGTGGGTGCAGTGAGTTCCAGATTGTTGGCACCAGGGTTGAGTAGGCAGAACCTCTGATCCTGGCTGAATTGGAGGCGGGGACCAGTAGGAGGAGGGCAGTGCTTAACCTTAGAATGCGAGTTTTCTTGTAAGAATGTGGAACTGGCTTTGTGCACAGCTCAGTGAGTAATGCACAGGATTTTGAAGGTGACCCGTCACCCAATCGGGAGCCTGCTTAAGGAACAGGCAGGAGGTGAGATGTGATCCCTTTGTCCGAGGGCAAGCAACAGGCTGGCAGAAGTGTTTTGTACTCTTTAGAGTTGTTTAGTTGGTAGGACGGTGCACCTAAAGGGAGTTTGCATTGTCAAGTCTGGACATGACAATGGACATAACAGCTGCCACTCTATTGGGGTAGGTGAGGTAAGGGAAGATGCATTTCAGAAGCCTAAGGAGGAAGTGACAGGATTTGGACACATTGTTAATGTGGTGTGATAGAGTTGGGTGAGAGTCCATCGTGCAGCTAAGGTTCTAGACAGAGGTGGACGTGGTGAGGGGGACGGGAGGGCGTCCAGGGAGACGGTTCTGGGAATAGAGCTGTTTTACTGCACACCATGAACTCCATTTTCCCTGGGTTGAGAAGGAGATGGTTACTCGTCATTCAGAGGTCAATGTCTATATGGCAAGCTGCTAGGTCAGAGTGAGGGTCGGTGGTCATTTTGGGAATCCTCAGGATGATTTGTGTGTCATTGGTGTAGTTATAGCAGGTGAGGTTGTGAGAGCGGATGAGCCCAGGCAGAGGGGTCAAGTAAAGCGTGAAGAGAAGGGGTGATAGGCCTTGGGGGGTACTCCATTGAACACTGGGCATGCATTAGAGAAGAAAGGGGGGAAATAGGTGACTTACTGTCTGTTAGTGGGGAATTAAGTGATCCATTTGAGCACTGAATCTCAAATTCTGAGGGAATGTAATCTGTCAAGGAGGATGGTGTGGTTAACAGTGTCAAAAGCTGCTGAGAGGTGAAGAAGAAAAGGTGCAGCACATCCTTCTGAGTATGCAGTTAGAGATCAGTGTGGTTTCTGTTTCGTAGTGAGGACGGAATCCTGATTGCTCTCAGTCCAGGAAGTTGTTTGGTTCCACCAAACAGTTGAGCTAGGAGGATTAAGTATATGATTAACTTTGTTTTATTGGTTTTGTTCAGTGAAACCAAGTTGTGGGTATTGCTGTGCTCCCCTCAGTTCTGTTAAGATCTTGCTGCAGGGTAACCCGCACCTGCATGAAGTTGTGGCACTGCATGGCAGTCCGTCCTTGGGCGGCAATGGTGCAGGGAGCACTGTGTTGCATGGAAGTCCATGCTCAGGCTGTTGTGGTGCAGCCTGAGGCGCTTAGGCAGAGGCCTGGCAGGCACAGAGCTGCTGGACAGCACATGCCTATGAATAAAGAATAATAAATATATATAATAACAAATTACTCACTGTGGCATGCAATTTCGGTTGAGGCTTCACTTTCTGGGGCCATACACTTCCCAGGCACGGCAGCAGGAGAGAAGGGTGCTTTTTCTTACAATTGGGCGCTGATGCTAAATCAGCATGGGGCAGACTTTGAAACCCTGCCCCATGGTGCTTTGACATTGGTGCCATATTGAAATGATTAACTCCCTGCTAATTACAGTGCTGCTACAAAGCCAGCAGCGGCGCTGTATTTAGCAGAGCAATGGGGCTAGGAAACAAAATGTGCCCTGCCCCTTTGGGACCGGAGGTCTGGCACTGGGACTGGTTGGGGGCACCAAATATTGTTACCTCGCCCCGGGTGCTGGCATATGTAAGGCCAGCCCTGATTCAGGCAATGGGGTTGCTGGCAGATACATGTAGTAGTGAACTATATACCTCACCCGGGTTAGACCCCCTTTTCATGATCTTTTACAAAAAATGATCTGGTTCGTTAGATCTCTGTTAGATCCATTTTGATCAACCATTTTTGACGTTAGATCTGCTACAGAACAGGAGTTATAAGCAATTCTTTAGTGGGGGGCTAACCCATAGCTAGCCCCCCCTCAATCAAAAAATTGACCAAAAATATGTCATTTGTTAGATGTTCGTTAGATCCGGTATGATCAACCATTTTCAACGTTAGATCCGCAACAGAACAGGAGTTCTAGGCATTTATTTAGAGGGGGGGCAAACCCGTAGTAAGCTAGTCACCACCCCTCAATCAAAAATAGTACAAAAACGGATGTCATTTGTGAGAACTTCGTTAGATCAGGTATGATCAACCAATTTCAACATTAGATTAGTTATATAGAACAGGAGCTATAAGAAATTATTTAGAGGGGGGCTAACCCGTAGTGAGCTAGTTAGCCCCCTCTCAACCAAAAAATTAACAAAAGTCGATGTCATTGGTTAGATATATGTTAGATCCGGTATGATTAGGCATTTTTTTTGTTAGATCACACACAGGTGCTGAAATATTTGGTTACAAAGGAGGGGGGCTGCCCCCCCTCAACTAAATTTGGTGAAAAAAGTCATTCATTTCAATTCATATTCATTAGATCCGGTAAGATCAACCATTTTTACTGTTATATCCGCTACAGAACAGGAGTTATAAGCAATTATTTCGAGAGGGGCTAACCCGTAGCCAGTCCCCCCTCGAACAAAACATTGACCAAAATGTATGTGTTACGCTCACCTGGCTCCCACAGAGTCGTTGATCGGAACTGGACAGCTGCGGTCTCCACCAATGTGATGCGTAGGGCCCAGATGACGGACTGGACTGGCCCACCTAGCTTCGTTTGCTTGGCCCGTAGGAATAGTCTCGTGCAAATGGAAAAAGGGAATTAACCACCCGTGGAGTTGGATGTAAATCCCTCCACCCCCGCTGTTCTCCCCACAGATCACCTTTGATGTCCCCTCTTATAGTCTCACCTGATGATTTGAAAAGATGAGCTCTCCATCCTGCATTGGGCGCAGGGGCGCGTTGATAACCAGTTGCTTCACTGGCTCGAAGGAATTGGTGAGTTCCAGAACAATATTGACTCCGAGATTCCCGGCAAGGCGCCATAAGTATAAAGTTCGTAAGAGTTCAAATGCCTGACTTTCACTCTTGTCCGATTCCTTGGAGGTTGCAGCTTGACCCTAATAAAGAGTTCCTCGTGGCAACCGGTAGTATTCTGGTAAGGATTTGTATTTTCCAACACAGTTCGATAAAATAATGTCAATATGTAACCTGTTGCTTTCTCCCTTATTCAGGCGCTGAGAGAAAGTATGAAGTCTTGGGGAATAATACCTCCGGCGGTAAAATCAGGTAAGTCTATTGTGGTGAGGAGGGTTCCCCTTGTTAGTTCCTTTGTTTCACCTTGCTGTCCTTTTGTTTCCCCTTAGGGGCCGGGGTTCGGCGAAGATGCAGTGGAAGCTGCGCTGACCCGAGAAGAGGAATAGTACCCCCGCTGGTAAAATCAGGTAAGTCTATGGGAGGGTAACTAATATTCCTCTGTGTATTCCCTTGGCTCACCTTGCTGTTCTTGTCTTCTCCTTAGGTGCTGGAGTGTGGCGGGAACATACAGGAGGATGCGGTGGAATGTGAAGATGCTGCAAAGGCCGGTGAGTTCAGTGCGACGCTGCAGCAGGCGAGGCGACGCACATAAAAGCTCAAAGGCGTGATGGATCGGGAATTCAGGTAAGGATTAAAGGTATTGCTCTTGTTCTAACCTTTTCTCCTTCTTTCTCCCTTTTTCTAGGAGCTCCAAACTCGAGGCGGGCGTGGCAGAAGGCTGGATACAGACTTGCAGGCACAGTGAGCGTTACGCTGCTGGATGCAGAATAACGCAAAGCGTGTGCTCCTCTTCGGGCGTGGTTTAAATAGCCTCCAAAGTAGTCCCAGGTAAGTATTCCTCCCCAACCCCGCCAGAGTAAAAAATAGTCCCTAAGTAAAGTAGTCCCTTCCAAGCCTCTTTTGGCTTGGAGCTCTTGCAGCATGGTCTGCATCAGGTAAATTTGCAGCATGGTCTGCATCAGGTAAGTTTTAATCTATGAGCCTGGTGCCTATGGCGCCAGGACTGACTCTCCATATGAGCCTGGCGCCATAGGTGCCAGGACTGGACCCAAATAGCCCCTAGCAGGGGCTGTTGGGCTTGCTTAGGATAAATTGATGCCTGCTTCCGGGGTTGCTGGACGTGGTCTGGGTCCCAGGGGGTAGGCATCATGACAGCACTCCCCCCTAAGGCCCCTCCTAAAGTCGTTCTTCCCTGTGGTTTCGGTTTGTCTGGGAAATTTCGGAGGGATTTTTTGACCAATCAGGGTGCATGAACATGGTCACTAGGTTCCCATGACCTTTCCTGTGGTCCGTAACCTTTCCAGTCGATTAAATAAAAGAGTTTAGACTTTACCAGCTTGGAGTCCAGGATATTCTTAACTTCAAATTCTGGTTCTCCGTCTACAAGGATAGTGTCTGGTGGCTTGGTTAGTCTTGTCCCTGGTTGCACTGGCTTCAAAAGTGACACATCAAAGACGGGGTGAATGCGCATATTAGCAGGTAAGTCCAACTTGACAGCCACCGGGTTGATAATGGCCTTAAAAGAGTAAGGTCCCAAATATCTGGGGTTAAAGGTCCGTGTTCCCTTTAGAGGTATATGTTTTGTGGCTAGCCATACTTGGTCCCCTATCTGGTATTGTGGAGTATCACTTCTATGCCGATCAGCATCTTTCTTGTATTTTTCTTTCGCCTGTTTTAAATGTGTAGTTGCTTCCTTAAAGGCTTGTGTAATCGTAGCGTGCAGATGGTCCACTGCGGGCATTTCTAAGTGTTGGGGTGAGTCAAGGTCTGAGGTTCGAGGATGGTTCCCATATAAGGTATAAAAGGGGCTTTGTCCAGTTCCAGAGTGTACTGAATTATTGTATGCATATTCGGTGATCCAAAGAATGTCTTTCCAATTACTCTCAGTCTGATGTAACATACAACGCAGGTATTGTTCGAGAGTCTGGTTGGTCCTCTCCGTTTGACCATCGGTCTGGGGGTGGTGACTGGTCGATAACCTCACATCGATTTGCACCAATTGACAGCATTTTTTCCAAAAATGTGAAATGAATTGACTGCTCCGGTCAGAGGCCAATATGGATGGAAATCCGTGTATGCAAACAATGTTTTCGAGGAACTCCTTGGCCAGGATTGAAGCTGAAGGTAATCCCTTTAAAGGAATAAAGTGGGCCATCTTGGAAAAAAGATCCACAATAACTACAATGGTGTTAAAACCATTGCATGGGGGTAGATCAGTAATAAAGTCTAATGATAAGGCGTGCCATGGTGTAGGCGGAATGTCTAAAGGTTGTAAGAGTCCAGCTTGTTTTTTCTTTTGACTTTTGTTTTGGGCGCAAATGCCACAAGACATCACAAATGATTTAATATCCTTTCGCCAGGTGGGCCACCAGAATTGTCTTTTAATTTTAGCTTCAGTTTTTGCAATACCTGGGTGCCCCTCCATTAGGATATCATGATAACGGGAAATCACTAGCTCTTGTAGTTCCTTGTGTGGCAGAAATAGCCGCCCTTGGTAATAAGGCAGATCATTGGTGACAGAGTAGTCTGGGCCTTTTTTTACCCAGTCCTGCAGGGCTGTAGGGTCAAAGAGTTGCTGGATCTTTACCTGAATGTCCTCTAGTGTCTGTAGAGTAGTCATGCCAAGAATTCTTTGTTCGGAAATTATAGGTACTAGTTCTGGGTTCACTTCTGCCTCTCCCATCCCTATTCGGGATAAGGCGTCTGCTTTACCATTCTTACAACCTGGTCGATAGGTTATTACGAAATCGAACTTGGCAAAGAACAATCCCCATCGAAGTTGGCGTGAGGATTGGGCCTTGGCTGTCTTTAAATACTGTAAGTTCCGGTGATCGGTGACCACAGTAATGGTATCCCTGGCACCGAGAAGATGGTGCCGCCAAGCCTTGAAGGCGGATTTAATGGCTAATAACTCCTTGTCGGTAACCGCATAGTTTAACTCGGGTGCCGAGAACTTTCTGGATCAAAATGCTACTGGATGAAGCTGGCCAGTTTCAGGGTCCTTTTGAGACAGGGCAGCTCCCATAGCTAGAGTGGATGCATCAATTTCCACTATGTATGGAAGTTCAGGGCGGGGGTGCTTTAATACAGGTGCAGACGTGAATTTCGCTTTCAGCTCTTGGAAGGCATTTTCAGCGTCTTCAGTCCACATAAAGCTTTATTTTTTCGCAAAAGTGCTGTGATGGGATGTACAACATGTGAAAAATCTGGGATGAATCTGCGATAGAAATTGGCAAAGCCGAGCATGCTTTGTACTCCTTTAACTGAACTTGGTGATGGCCACTTAAGAGTTGCGTCCACCTTTCGTGAGTCCATTCGCACTCCCTTTGGGGTCAGAATAAACCCAAGGAATTCAACTTCTGTCGCATGAAAAACGCATTTTTCCAGTTTTGCATATAGTTTGTGCTGGCGCAATTTTTCAAGGCCTGCTCGGACGTGCTTCACATGGTCAGATTCTGAAGAGGAATATACTAGAATATCATCGATATATATACGACAACACAAACGTCAATGAGTTCACGAAGGACATTGTTCATGAAGTATTGGAAGGCCGCTGGTGCATTGCACAACCCGAAAGGCATCACCTGGTATTCGAATAACCAATACTTAGTGCGGAAAGCAGTCTTCCATTCGTCGCCTTCTTTTAAACGTACCAGATGGTATGCGCCCCGGAGATCTAATTTAGTGTATATACAAGCGTCCTTCACTTGGTCTAGTAGTTCAGGGATCAGAGGCAATGGGTATCGGTTCTTAACAGTTATCTGGTTCAATGTGCGGTAGTCTATGCACGTTCTGAGGTCACCTTCCTTTTTGGGCACGAAGAACAAAGCTGAAGATGCAGGGGACTTGGATGGGCGAATAAAGCCACATGCAAGGTGCTGGTCTAAGTATTGTCGTAGGTGAAGGTTCTCAGGTTCCATAAGGGCATAGATCCTGCTACAAGGGGGTTTTGCACCGGGTATGAGATCGATTTGACAATCGTACGATCTGTGAGGAGGTAAGGTGTTTGCCTGTTCTTTTTGGAAGACATCCTGGAATTCTTGGTATTCTGGAGGTAGTTGCATGACTGCTGTGGTTACTGTGGCCAGGCCTGCGTTCTGACTTCTCTTTGGGTAACAGGTTTGTGCACAATCCGGGAAGGTTATTCTCTTCTCTCGCCAATCAATACAAGGATTATGTGTTTCCAACCAAAGTATCCCCAGTATTATTTGGAACTGTGGGGCTTTGATTAGATCAAACACAATAGTCTCTCGATGCCCATCCTGACCCAATAGTGTCATCTCTGCGGTGGAATGTGTTACAGGCCCAGAGGCAATTTCAGTTCCATCGACTGTGGTGATGACATCTGAGGTGGTTTTTCGGAAGAGAGGTAGATTCATCCTGAAAGCCAATTCATAGTCCACATAGTTTCCTATGGCCCCGCTATCAATGTATGCCCTTACTGCGTGATGGCTGCCCTGGATCTACGAGAACCATTGGTATGATGAAATGCGAGGTCTGAGTATCCTTCTTCAAGCTTGGCAAGTGGACCTCTACGCTTGTCGGGCGTGGTCGTTTCCCGAGTCTGACTCCTTATGGCTTTTATTAGCAGCTCCTACCACCTTCTTGGGTGGTTTTACAGGGCAATCCCGTAGAAAATGCTTAGAAGTTCCACAATATAGACACAATTGCATTTGCCGTCTCCTTTCACTTTCCTTCTGGGTTAAGGATCCTTTAACCCCTCCGATTTTCATGGGTTCTGAAGCATCTGCTCCTTTGGGGTTAGCGTGGGTTTTGACCAACACCTGATTCTCAAACTTGGCTTGATCAGCCTTTCTGTTCTGAAGTCTGTGATCTAACTGGACCACTAAGTCTATATATTCAGCGCAGTCTTGAGGTGGGTTCACGACTTGAGCCAAGACATCCTTGAGTTCTCCTCGAAGCCCTCGATGAAATAACGTGATTCGTTTTACCTCAGGCCATCCAGTTTCCACTATCAACCTATTAAAGGTTGCGATGTAGGATAGAAGGTCCTGGTTACCCTGTCGTAGAGACAAAAGTTCGTTATCCAGGGCCTGTCTTTGGGAGTGCCGGGCAAATAGTCTTTCAATGCTCGTTTGGAAGCCCCGAAAATCCCGAAGAATTGGGTCATCCTGAGTAACTAGTGGAATTGACCAATCAGCTGCACTGCCTCTGAGATATGACAATACAAAGGCTACCTTGGTTTGATCATTTGGGAAGGCTCCATGTCTGCATAAAAAGTGCAAGCGGCATTGGTCCATAAGCACGGCGAACCTTTTGGGATCTCCGGCAAAGCGTTAATGGAATATTTCCTGGTAGGTTTATTTGCACAGGGTTACTCGATAACACAGGAGCTGGATTTCTCCCAGAACCAGGTAGGGGTGCTTGTCCAGCCTGGTTTTGCAATAGTTTCCTAGCAAGGTCATCAGTTCGCTCCTTTGACAAAATCAGTTCTCTCCTAAGAGCATTGGTTTCTTGACGGGCTGAATGCACTTCAGCCCTCAGTTCCCCTAGTAATTGGGCCAATTGGTCAGTCTCTAAGGTATCCATAATGCCCGGGTGGGAATTTGTGGGTAGGCTTCACGTTCTGATACGTTCACCTGGCTCCCACAGAGGCATTGATCGGAACTGGACAGCTGCGGTCTCCACCAATGTGGCGTGTAGGGCCGAGATGACGGACTGGACTGGCCCACCTAGCTTCGTTTGCTTGGCCCGTAGGAATATTCTTCTGCAAATGGAGAAAGGGAATTAACCACCCGTGGAGTTGGGCATAAATCCCCCCACCCCTGCTGTTCTCCCCACAGATCACCTTTGGTGTCCCCTCTTATAGTCTCACCTGATGGTTTGAAAAGATCAGCTCTCCATCCTGCATTGAGCGCAGGGGCGCATTGATAATCAGTTGCTTCACTGGCTCGAAGGAATTGGTGAGTTCCAGAACAATATTGACTCCGAGATTCCCGGCAAGACGCCGTAAGTATAAAGTTCGTAAGAGTTCAAATGCCTAACATTCACTCTTGTCGGATTCCTTGCAGGTTGCAGCTTGACCCTAATGAAGAGTTCCTCGTGGCAACCGGTAGTATTCTGGTAAGGATTTGTATTTTCCAACACAGTTCGATAAAATAATGTCAATATGTAACCTGTTGCTTTCTCCCTTATTCAGGCGCTGAGAGAAAGTATGAAGTCTTGGGGAATAATACCTCCGGCGGTAAAATCAGGTAAGTCTATTGTGGTGAGGAGGGTTCCCCTTGTTAGTGCCTTTGTTTCACCTTGCTGTCCTTTTGTTTCCCCTTAGGAGCCGGGGTTCGGTGAAGATGCAGTGGACGCTGCGCTGACCCGAAAAGAGGAATAGTACCCCCAGTGGTAAAATCAGGTAAGTCTATGGGAGGGTAACTAATATTCCTCTGTGTATTCCCTTGGCTCACCTTGCTGTTCTTGTCTTCTCCTTAGGTGCCGGAGTGCGGCGGGAACATACAGGAGGATGCGGTGGAATGTGAAGATGCTGCAAAGGCCGGTGAGTTCAGCGCGGCGCGCATAAAATAACTTCTTTCTTCCAGTTCGAAGGCGCGATGGATCGGGAATTCAGCTAAGGATTAAAGGTATTGCTCTTGTTCTAACTTTTTCTCCTTCTTTCTCCATTTTTCTTGGAGCACCAAACTCGAGGCGGGCGTGGCAGAAGGCTGGATGCAGACTTGCAAGCATGGTGAGCGTTACGCTGCTGGAATCAGAATAACGCGAAGCGTGTGCTGCTCTTCGGGCATGGTTTAAATAGCCCCCAAAGTAGTCCCAGCTAAGTATTCCTCCCCAGCCCCGCCCGAGTAAAAAATAGTCCCTAAGTAAAGTAGTCCCTTCCAAGCCTCTTTTGGCTTGGAGTTCTTGCAGCATGGTCTGCATCAGGTAAGTTTGCAGCATGGTCTGCATCAGGTAGGTTTTAATCTATGAGCCTGGTGCCTATGGTGCCAGGACTGACTTTCCATGTGAGCCTGGCGCCATGGGCACCAGGACTGGACCCAAATAGCCACTAGCAGGGGTTGTTGGGCTTGCTTAGGATAACTTGATGTCTGCTTCCGGGGTTGCTGGACGTGGTTTGGGCCCCCGGGGGTAGGCATCATGACAGTATGTCATTTGTTAGATCTTCGTTAGATCTGGTATGATCAACCATTTGCAATGTTAGATCTGCTACAGAACAGGAGTTATATGAAATTACTTGGAGGGGGGCTAACCTGTAGTGAGCTAGTTAGCCCCCTCCTCAACCAAAAATGATCAAAATTCGATGTCATTGGTTAGATATACATTAGGTCCGGTATGATCAGGCATTTTATTTTGTTAGATCACACACAGGGACTGAAATATTTGCTGCAAAAGAGGGGGAGACTAAATTTGCCAAAAAAAGTCATTCATTTCAATACATATTCATTAGATCTGGTAAGATCAACCATTTCTAATGTTAGATCTGCTACAGTACAGGAGTTATAAGCAATTATTTAGAGGGGGGTTAACCTGTAGCCAGCCCCCCTCAATCAAAAAATTGATCAAAATGTATGCCATTTGTCAGATGTTCATTAGATCCGGTAAGATCAACCATTTTCAATGTTAGATCTGCTACAGAACAGGAGTTATAGGTATTTATTTAGAGGGGGTTAACCTGTAGTAAGCTAGTCACCACCTCAATCAAAAATAGTACTAAAACATATGGCATTTGTTAGATCTTTGTTAGATTTGTATGATCAACCATTTTCAACATTAGATCCATTACAGAACAGGAGTTATAAGTAATTATTAATTGGGGGCTAACCTGTAGTAAGCTAGTCAACCCTCCCAATCAAAAATAGTACTAAAACATATGGCATTTGTTAGATCTTTGTTGGATCCATATGATCCACCATTTTCAACGTTAGATCCGCTACAGAACAGCAGTTATAGGCATTTATTTAGAGGGGGGCTAACCCGTAGTAAGCTAGTCATCACCCTTCAATCAAAAATAGTACAAAAACAGTTGACATTTGTTTGATCTTTGTTAGATCCATATGATCAACCATTTTCAACCTTACATCCATTACAGAACAGGACTTATAAGCAATTATTAAGGGGGGAGGGCTAACCCGTAGTAAGCCAGTCAACCCCCCAATCAAAAATAGTTCTAAAACATTTGGCATTTGTTAGATCTTTGTTAGATCCATATGATCAACCATTTTCAACCTTAAATCCATTACAGAACAGGACTTATAAGCAATTATTAAGGGGGGGAGGGCTAACCCGTAGTAAGCCAGTCAACCCCCCAATCAAAAATAGTTCTAAAACATTTGGCATTTGTTAGATCTTTTTTAGATCCGGTATGTTCAACCATTTTCAACGATAGATCCGCTACAGAACAGGATTTATAGGCATTTATTTAGAGGTTGGCTAACCCGTAGTAAGCTAGTCATCCCCCCCAATCAAAAATTGTACAAAAACATATGTCATTTGTTAGATCTTCATTAGATCAGGTATTATCAACCATTTTCAATGTTAGATCTGCTACAGAACAGGAGTTATAAGAAATTACTTAGAGGGGGGCTAACCTGTAGTGAGCTAGTTAGCCCCCCCTCAACCAAACTTTTATCAAAAGTCAATGTCATTGGTTATATATACATTAGGTCCGGTATGATCAGGCATTTTTTTTTTGTTAGATCACACACAGGGGCTGAAATATTTGCTGCAAAGGAGGGGGGGCTAAATTTGGCAAAAAAGTCATTCATTTCAATACATATTCGTTAGATCAGGTATGATCAACCATTTTCAACGTTAGATCTGCTACAGAACAGGAGTTATAAGAAATTACTTAGAGGGGGCTAACCTGTAGTGCGCTAGTTAGCCCCCCCTCAACCAAAACAAAATTCAATGTCATTGGTTAGAGATATGTTAGATCCGCTATGATCAGGCATTTTTTTATTAGATCACACAGAGGTGCTGAAATATTTGGCTGCAAAGCAGGGGGGGCTGGCCCCCCCTCAACACATTTTTGGAAAAAAAAGTAATACATATCAATACATATTCATTACACCCAGTAAAATCAACAATTTTTAACGTTAGATCCACTACAGAACCAGAGTTATGAGCAATTATTTAGAGGGGGGGCTAACCTGTAGACAGCCCCCTCAATCAAAAAATGGACCAAAATGTATGCCATTTGTCAGATGTTCGTTAGATCCGGTATGATCAACCATTTTCAATGTTAGATCTGCTACAGAACAGGAGTTATAGCCATTTATTTATAGGGGGGCTAACCCATAGTAAGCTATTCATCCCCCCTCAATCAATAATAGTACAAAAACGGTTGACATTTTTTCGATCATGGTTAGATCTTATGATCAACCATTTTCAACGTTAGATCCATTATAGAATAGGAGTTATAGGTAATTATTAAGGAGGGGGCTAACCCGTAGTGAGCTAGTTAGCACCCCCACCCCCTCAACCAAAAAATGCACAAATGTCATACTATGGACCATTATACCTATACTTACAATAACAGAAGAAAAGCGCAAGGCCTACCGTTGCTACCTGGCTGAGGGAAGAGAAACGGCACACTGCTTCATCCATCTAGTTAATTGATTGAGGTAATTAATCTCTCCTTGCTTACACTTTCTTTTCCTCAAACCTCCTCCAGCATTGGTTAAAAAAATATCAAGTGGATCGGAAAGGTTTACCATGCGAAGTTGAAGTAATGTTGCTGACACAAAGTTTGAAAAATTACCAGCACAAAGTGCTCAAAAATCATTAGTTACTGTATTTGTTCAGAGCATTGTTTTACAGTGAAACCAAGAAGGTAAGGTCTTTCCTTCACCATTGTGATACATTGAACCCTGAGTAACTTGCAACACAATTGTATGTTTACGTTTTTTTAAATGTCTTAAGAACACATCACTACTATGAAAGTTGAGTTAAATGTTATGGATGGTATTGAAGCAAGGGTGTAGCTAGCTGCATAGCAAAGCAGATGATACCCTCTAGGGCTGTCTTCAAAAGAGTATTCCATGGATTCCATTTGTGGAACAAGTGGCATGGATGCTCTTCATGTGGCTCCACATAAATGGGTAAATAGTGGACCACTGACAGATGTATTCTGCAAAATTAGAACAACCCGGGTGATGGCGCATTCACCAATGGGGTCCTTCCCTCTGCAGCAAAAAGTATGTAAGATGGGAGCGACTGAAATGAGACGCCATGAGGCCTACATTATACAGTATTATCATGTCATCAAAAGTGTACAACAAGAATCAAATGTTAAAGCAAATAATATTATTATATATTTTCAGTTAAACTAAAACATATTTTTTCCAAATTTCTATTTGACTTCAAGATGCCTCGAAAACCTGCCATTGAGACCATTAAAAAAGTCTTGAAAGATTATCCTGGCATTTCTAATGCTAATGGCGAGTTAAAGGTAGCTTCGGAACCTGTTTGGAGGGAAGTTGTTCTCATGAATCCTTTAAGTATATTTTGAAATGGAAACAGATCCATGATGATATATATTAAAATAGACATTATCTGCAGAACTTCCTGCTCCTAGAGTTTAAAATCACATCATCTCTGTCAAAGACAGCAGAAATATTGCACAAGATCTCATCTGACTCAAGTAGTTCAGATGAGGACTCTTCAGAGAGCAGCGTTGAACAGTTAGATAGAAATAAGCCATCCGTCGTATGGGAGATCTCAATACCTTATGAACAGTACATGGAGATTAAGCCTAATACCGTTATTTATAGTGAAGAAACATGCAAGAAAAGGCATAGTGTGCTAAAATAAAATGCATGGAGTGCAGCAATTGCAGATGAACTTCATAAGCAGCATGGAATTCCATGTGCATTATCTTTTAAGAGGAACAAGGTTCGAGTGAGCGATGATCAGAGTAGAAGATTTATCACTGCAATGGGGCATTGCATAGAATGCAAAGCATTCATATATGTTTCTGCAGAAGAGAAACCTGATGCTGGCAACCCACTAATCCTTCATGTAAGGGCATCAGACACAAGAGCTACACCACATTAAAGGAAAAGTCAGCTGAGAGCTGAGAAAAGACATAGAATTAGAGAAGAAATGTTAAAGACATTGCTGTGCCACTGGAGGCGAGAAAAACTTGATAAGTAAATAACGTTTGCAGAAAGAGACCCACCCAATATACTATCTCTGAGAATTTGTCAGGATGCCAGGCAGGAAGCAATGAACAAGAAATGTGATACACCCAAGATAAAAGATCCTGTTTTGGCTCTTCCAGAGATGAAAAGTACTCAGGTGTATATAGGAGACATTTAGTCCATCTCTTATGATGCATGTTTTATACATTACTGGTCAAAAGAACAAATGTACATTTTTAGAAGGTATTGTTCAAAGCAATCTTTCCCTAAAATTGCAGTGGATACCACAGGCAGTTTGGTACCAAAATTAAAGCGAACACATGGATTGTCTGCTCATATTTATTTATACACAATTGTAATCAATAGGGAGAATACTCAAATATCTGTGTCTCAAATGCTAAGTGAATGCCAAGATACTCCTACAATCACTTTTTGGATAGAAAAATGGCTTAAAGATGCACAGAGATTGCCTAAGTAATGTGTCTGTGACTTCTCCTGTGCCTTACTTGGAGCGCTATCATGTGTTCTAAATAAATGCAGCCTTAACACTTATTTAAAGAATTGCATGTCAAGCTAATGTGGCTTGAACAATGAAACCCCCACCTGCTACATTAAGTAAGATGTGGCCCATCTAATTAATACTGTTTGCTGGTGGAAGTGCTATCCCAAAAAGGCAAAACTTGTTAGGACATTCTACATTAGATGTGTTGGACTTATGGTCAACTGTGAATCATTTGACATTCTTAAGCGTCTACTTCTCAGTACACTAATACTTGCTGGGTGTGAAACAACAGGTAAGGTTGCTGTAGGTAACATATCAGAATGTGAAAAATCAAAGTTATACCTTTGTCATTGCATTGAAAGGGGGGCGTTAGAGTTTATTGATGCTACCATTGATGATAAGGATGTTCCTGAAAGACTTCCTGTTGATGAAGAAATCCATTGTTCGCAATCAGTGTGCGTGTGGGTGAATGACATTGCTCACGAAACAGCAAAAACATTCCTAGAAATTGGTGATGAACCAAACCCTTATTTCTGTCCAAACTTTTCAGAAAAACGACTTCATCTGATGACGTTTTTCCCCATCTGGACAGTGTTTCAATCACCAAACAAAACAGGCTCTTCAGCTTCAGTTGAGGGGGAATTTGGCCTCTTGAAAAATGCAATCCTAGAACACAACCCTAAACCAATGCGAGTTGACACATTTGTTGCATGTCATCTTAAGGCCCTTGAAGGGAGCACCAAAATAGCAGCTGCAAACAGATCTGAAACAAATCAAAAGAGAGATGGTACGAACACATCTTCAGAAGAGAAGTATTGGCCAATCGAAATACGGATGATGTCAGAAAAAGAAAAGGAAGTTAATCCACATGCGCTGGTGTTGACAGATAATGGACTGCCATTGGGAAAAACGTTTGAAAACAGCATCACTGCAGACATACAATCCACAGAAGGAAATGTGATGGAGCTTCGACAAGAAGAACACTGGCGGGGAAAAACAAATCTGCATGGCACTATATCTGATTTTGAAACAGAAAAGAAAGTTCATCTCCGGTCACCAAACTCCAAGGACTCCTTGAAAAAAACTCCCAAGAAAAAACATACATATTTATCTCCATATCCTGAAATCACTCAATGAATTGACAGCCCTTACCAGCAGAAGCCTCTGGGTATCCTCAGAAATGGAAGCTGTTTAAACCCAATAAGAATAGATCATAAGGTTTACAAGGTAAATAACACATGCCCATTTGATTCTCTTTTGAACAGTTTATCCTGCATCTATGTTGACTATGCATCATACAGAAACATCATCAATAATTTCAGAAGCTCTTTTCTCAATTCGGTTCAGTATTTTGTTAAACATTGGCCTATTAAAAATATATATAAAAAGAGAGCTCAACTGTTAATGGAAGTGGTCCCATGCACCAACCTTCCAGGTGAGATTATATGCTTGAATGCTGAGGACTATGTTGGCAATACCATTCAGATCTTTTTGAAAGATGTTCCGAGTTCAATTGAAACCTTTACTTGTCAAACCCGATCTTGTCAAAATAATGGAGAATGATGTGGTGTATTTTGGCCAATTAACTCCAATGACCTGCAACGTGACTTTGAATTTGCAGTGAAAAATGCATCTAAATCATAAATAGGCAATGTTCACTGAACTGCAAGAAACATATGACAATAACCACCAAGCCTGGTCCACACCTCATAATCGAGCCCTGAATTGGGGCACCTTCGACAAAGCAATGTCTCACTGACTTTCCAAATGAAATATCAGAAATGGGTATCATGTATGCTCTAGGTGCAGTAATAATGCATGTCGAAGGATGTCACTATGTGTCTTATTGTAGAAGAAAAAACAATGTTTGGGAGTTGTATAATGATATGGCACGTTCTGTAAAAATAGTTGCTGCTAACAAGGTACATGGCCTAGCAGAAGTAGTTATATATGTGAAGGTGTAGGCAACAATAGCAAAGTAAGAATTATTGTTTTTGCATAATGTAGATCATTTAAATAGTGAGTTATAGTTATTTATGTGCTGTATTTGACAACATAAATATGCTCTAAAATGTCATCTGATCAGATAACCATGATGTACAATGTTTTCAATTGTATCCATTTGAATTGTTTTTCAAACACATAAATTAAGTTGATGAAAAAGTTGAATTTGAAGTGCCAACACTGCCACTGGTGCCAGCCTTCTCTGAGTTAAGGTGGGTTAAATAATAAAACCCTCTAAAGTAATGATACTCCAATTTTGTCTTATTTTTTTCCCACTCATGAATGTACCACACACTAGGTGTAGGTGTAAATATCTATCTAAAAGGGAGTCTGTGGATTGGCTACTAACTTACATATTGGATTGAAGAAGAATGAAAAACCTGAGGTTGGCTCGAGCAAAATCCCCTGTGCCAGAGAAACAGAGGAGCCCAGAAATGTGACAAATTACTGCTTTTATTAATAGAATTGAAAAGCAGGGATAGCCCCACTGATTTCTGAATCTTCCAAATGCACACTCAACTGATTACAGGCTGGTATTGAGGTTTTATTCCACTGTGACATCACATCCAAAAGTTATATTTCTTGACCTTAGGCGAGCTGGGATTGGGTGAACAGTATAGGTAAACTTATATTTTATAGGGGATAAATGATCTGATTGGTCAGGCTATATCGGGTGGCCCCGCCTGGCACCACCCACGAGAGGCCAGTGTGAGCTTTCTCCGTTTGGGAAAATTACCAGCAGATGAGCACAATTCAAGGTGGGGAGAGTGCTCTCAGAGTACCACCTTCTTCTCACTAAGGTTACCATCTCTCTGACTCCCCTGGCCCCAAGAAAGTACATTCCAGTCTCCAACTTCATGCTGTGTTACATTTTGTATTTTCTGTCTTCAGTTTGATGGGAACAACGGTCTCAGCCTGCCTCGAATGACTAGGCCTTGTTTTCCAAGTTCAGATCACGTGTTTAGGGACCGCGAAACTGACTTTCTCTGCTTGCATTTATGAAGAATGTCAGCCTTCTGCTCTGTTCTTTATTTTCTGTTGACTCGAAACATAGTCTCTCTGTCCTGTGTCTTGGCAAGGCTGGGCACAGTAGCTGCACTGCTAACCCTGTCTGCGTTTTTCAGGGAAATCAGTGTGTCAGGCCTTTTCCTGTGTTTTGAGCTTTTCTGATGCCTTCCATTCATTTCAATGCAGCTGTGGCTTCCATCTTTATTTTCATGACAGTTCAAGTCTGTTTCTTTTAGCTGTCAGTGAGCAGTTCATGCATGTTCTTGTCCAACAGTCTAATGCATCTATGTGAGTGTGTTCAGCCATGTTGCCTCTTCATGATTACTTTAGTGTTGTCATCCAGTTATGGTCTGTGCGTATGCTTCAGTGAGTGGTATCTGCTGTTTTGGTGGAATGCTGGGAGATTAGGGGGGCTTTTGAGGCCCCCTCAACAGGATGTTTATACACCTTTCTCTTTCTTTCTTTCTTTCTTTCTTTCTTTCTTTCTTTCTTTCTTTCTTTCTTTCTTTCTTTCTTTCTTTCTTTCTTTCTTTCTTTCTTTCTTTCATTCGGCATTTGTGAGGAGTCGACACAGGAGATGAGGTTGGGGCTGCATCCTTGGGCTGTCAAGCCCCTTTGCCAGATGAAGCCTGGAAAGTGGGGGGAGGGGCCCTGTGGGTCCCTGGGGAGGTGGCCGAGGTCTCCTGCTGCTGGTTGCCCAGATGCAGCTCTGGTTATGCCATGCTATGCTTGATCCTCTCCTGGGCCACATACAAATCAACTAACTGGGGTTACAAGTCCACAATGAGTCCCAACTGAGAATAGAGGGCCTGGGGCACTTTAGCCCACAGAGCAGGCTGATTCAACCATCACTCCATCACTATTTTGCCTGCCGGGGCCCAGTGAAGGGGGGGAGAGATGACCACCACCTATCCCGTCGCCTACTGAGGTGAGGAGGTGTGCAGGGAGCAACAAGAAGCCAGAGGTGTTGGGGCTCTGTTTAATCAACCCTTTCCTGAGGGTAATGCCCACACAAGTAATGCCCAAAAAAGTAATGCTCAAACATGGATAGGAGAGGCCTTTAGGAAGTGGGTGTTAGATGTACAAGAAATAGGAACCACACTGAGCTATAAATCACCCTACAGAAGTGTAACTGTGAAGCCTTGGGGTCCCATGCAGCACAAATAAAATAGACCAGCTGTTTAACTGGGTTCCGTTCTCAACTACATCAAATCACAGAGAACTCATTGCTCTGCCCAGTAAAAACCAGCACAAGCCGTACAGTTCTGAGTGCGCACCCAGACGGCAAGGAGCACAAACTCTGACTTCCAGTACTAGATCGGGGCCTCCCAATAGGTGCGCCTAAGGGACGGACTGTCTTACAACAAGAGGGGCAATAATTAATTGCTACACCTACAACCCACTAATGCCGCTCTCCATCGCACCGCAGATCCTGCCAAGTAATCTACACCTCGCAGGGCCTCCTGTTTGCTCGGAGCTCCTCTGCATCATGGTGCCCGCTGCTGCCTGCTTACAACAATGATCCTTTCAGTCTTTGTCATCTGCTGATCCAGACCCTCATCTCCATTCATTCATTCTCTTCTGCTGGCCTCCGCCCTGACTCTTGTGGAAGCCACCCTATGGAACTGCTCACCATTGCTTACCCTCCTGATGATCATCCATCCCTCCTGGTCTGCCTGATTTAGCATAAGACTTCTTGTTGGGCATCTACCTGCCTCGTTCAGCTGCTAGGCCACCTGGCGAGTCGTGGCTAGCCTGTGCAGTTCTCTCTTCTATCCCTTCACTCCCCTCTCTTCCTTCCTCATGGCACTCTCAATCTGTCTCATCTACACTAACTGCTATTCTATCACCCATCTTCCCTCTCTCACGAAGTCTGGAAGAAAAACGTTTAAAAAAGATCTCCTGTCTTCTGTTCCTGGTTTACCTATCGCTGACACCTATGTCAGTGCTACTTTCAGACAGATTATCACAGGTATCCTCTTTTCTGTCCCCTCTCCAGACCTATGGACTTATCACCTGAAATCCACTCTCTTCCCTTTCTCGTCCTCACCCGCTAATGGCGGCATTAGATGGGAAGTACTCTTGGCTGGCTTTTCATCATCCAGGTGCATCATTAATGTGTACCGCTAACGTGTGTCCCTCCATGGAAGTCTTTCAAATGTGCCAACCTGCTCCACTCTCGCTCTGCTGTCAAACACTCCTCTGACATCTGCCACCTCCTCGAATGAGGATGTCCTCACTCTCAGTGAGACATGGTTCATGGCCACCTGTGTCACAAGTTTTGGAACTCTCCTCTAAACCTGTTTACCTAACACACAAGGCCCTTTAAGACGAGGTAGCAATACTTTGAGATAGATGGGGATGCAGAATATACTCAAACATCAATAACCGGACTGACTCAGGAAGTTGGTAAAGTAAATCTGTTTTAATAGCAATAGTCTAAAACAGGGAGTGCAACGAACATCAATGAATATAAGCTCGATATTCTCACTCAGCGAGTTTCATAAAAAACTTGTCATCACTGATGTCCATCTACGGGGCAAACTACAAAAAGCTACTTGAGAAAGTGATAGGTTTAGAGGGAACATCTGGTGTACGTTCCATACATGTCAGGGAAAGTGATTGGGTCACTAACATCAGGTGGGCAACTAAGCCCAGCTCATTGTCTCCAGACCCCTGGTTCTCTCCAGGTTGGACTACTGTAAGAGCCTCTTTCTCAATCTGCCGTCCTCTACTCTCTGCCCTCTGCAACTAATTCAGGAAAGGACTGAAAGACTTATGCTTGTCCTCAAGCCCAGTGACTGTATCCCTCCAGTCTCGTAATCTCTCCACTGACTCCCGGTGGCTGCAAGGATCAAGTTCAAGACCCTCTGCATCGTCCACAAGGCTTTCTGGGGCCGGGGCCTGCACTACATTCAACACTTTCTTCCTAACTACCTTCCTTCTTGAGCCCCTTTGCTTTGCTGCCACCAACTCTCTGTGGGTCAGACGCTTCTCCAGGCAAAGAGTAACGGGCAGATCACTTTCGTCTGCAGGTGCCTCCCTCTAGAATGGCCTCTCTGCCCCTCTCAAACTTGAGCCAGACCAAGATCCAGAAGCAGCTCAAAACCTTCCTTTTCTCCTCTGCTTTCTCTCCCTCCCTCCCTCCCCTGCTGATCTACCTGTCTGCTGCACCACTGGTTGCTTGGTTACCCTCAGAGTCTCTCTAGGTACCTGGCTCTTCTTGACCAGTCTCCCCCGCACTGCCTTCAGGCTTTTTGCACACTAGGGTCTGTAACTGTAACTTCTACAGCCACAGCCTCCTTGCACTTACCTAGAGCCGTGCTGTCCCGGCTGCACTTACTTAGAGCAATGCTGCCCTGATTGTACTCTCCCCTTCTCCCCCCTTACACTTCTCCCATCCCCGTCCCCTGCACTTTGCGTTGCCTCACTTGCACAATCTGAATGACACAAGGCCTAGTAAGATTGTTTGTCTTGTCTCCCCTCCGTACCCTCCCTTGTCTTGTTGCACCTAGAAACACAGGTGTACAGGCACGTTATAAATGACTTATCATATCATATATCATATCGCAATGGCACTATCATGGCACTATCATGACTCAGGGTCCTCCACCCAATCTCCTGCCGGCTCTCATCAACTTCCTTCCCACTCCTGCTATTCTTCCATCCTCTCTCTCCCCTACACCACCTTCTCCTCCTCTGATGGGCGTACTACCCCCTGTACCGCAACTGCTGGGAAAAACTTCAAAGGTGGTGACTGGCTTCACTTGGCCATGCTTAATGTTCTCTCTGTTATTAAATATTCCTCAGACATCTTCCTTCTCCTTGAAGACTTTGATCTCAATGTCCTTGCTCTCACTGAGACGCGGTTCAATGGCAGGTCAATCATTGCTTTTGACTCCCTCCTCCCTGATGCTACAAGATCATCTCTAAGCCCCATCCCAACTGTTTTGGCGGTTTGAGTAGCCTTGATCTTCCCTGAGTGGGTCTCTACTTCCCTCATACCTACCCAGCACTATTCTTCCTTTGAAAGCCTTGGCCTCTCTCCTACTTCTTCTCTGACCATTGCCACTATCTACAGGCCCCCTGGTCCTATTTCCCATTTCCTTTCAGAATGGGCCGATGTCTCCTCCACTCTCCTGACTTCTACCTCTAAACTCCTCCTTCTGGGTGACTTCAACATCCACTGCGACTCTCAAGTCACTTCCCCTTTCAGAAACTCTCAATGCCTTCAGCCAGGCTGATCTTCTGCTCTCTAGCCCTCTCTGCACCCTGCTTTCCTGGTCTGACCACTCCCTCCTCTCCTGCCACCTGGGACCTCTTGGCCCTCTGACCAAACCTCCCCAGCTCTGCCAGCCTCATTTGCAGACATTAGCACTCCTACTTCTGCTTGATCTATCGGCGTCTTTTGACTTGGTCAACCACCAAACTCTCTGAAACCACCTAAAAACAGCTGCCTACTTCTCAGATGAAGCTACATCTTGAATCAAATCCTTCCTTACAAATAGAACCATGAGGGTTTTCTCACCATCTGCTTCCGCTGAGCCCTCACCAGTCCTCTGTGGGGTCCCGCAAGGGTCGTATGTCTCCCCTACTCTCTATAATGTGTTCACGAAGCCTCTCTTCAACATTCTTGATTATCTGGGTGTTACATACACAAACTACACGGACGACACCCAGATACTCATCCCTATCACTGGTGACCATGCAATTGTCACAAAAGCCCTGAATTAAGTCTACTCAGTCATCCAAGCCTGGATGGCGCATCATGGACTCTGTCTAAATGATGTGAAAACTGAGTTACTAATCCTCGCTCTCACATTAGACGTAATAAACTGGACTCTGACTTCAAAGCCTTCATTATTGATGGCAACACTATCAATGTCTCCAATAATACCAAAACCCTAGGTATCTACCTTGATGCTACACTATCGCCCATCAGACAAACTAACACTGTGGTTGCAGCATCAGCGTACACATGCAAACTAATTACTGCGTGCAGGCCCTTCCTCACGGCAAACTAACAGTATTACCCTTGCTAGAACCCTAGTCAAGGCCAAAATTGACTACTGCAATGCCCTTTACCTAGGGACTAGTCAAAGAAATATCAACAAGCACCAAGTAACCCAGATAATGCCATTAGGGCTGCCCTCAACATCGCAAGGCAACTTCACATTTCTGACACAAGACAAAACCTTCAGTGGCTGTCTGTTGAGCACAGAATCTCCCTTAAAACCTTGACACTGACACACAAAGCCCGGACGAACCTCCCTCCAGAATATCTTACCAACCGGCTCTCTGCCCACACATCTACAAGACCCCTTAGATCAGCTCAAGCGCACACCCTATCCATTCCTAGATTTAAGCTCCTAAAAGCTGGAGGATCTAGTTTCCCTGTCCTAGTGGTCAAGCTATGGAACACTCTACCTTCCTCCCTCAGTGCCGAACCCTCCTTCCAACTATTTAAAAGTAAAACCAAATGTTGGCTTCAGGTGTTGGACCATGATGGGCAGCACTCTTAAGTCTAGCTACCTCTTGATCCAGTGATCTGGAGGGCTCTCAATTCCACCCTGCCCCTACTATCACCTTCCCTTAATGCGTAATCTTACCTTGTTCCTCCTATGTAACCTTCACTGTTACATTCACTTGTTTTTACCGATGTAATGTACCTGCCCGCACTATTCTGTGTACCTGATGAATATTCCTCTGTATTCTTTGTCAACCTGAGCTTTCAGCTCAATATTATTCATTTGTCTTCTCATTATGTTGTAACCTCGAACAAAGGTTGTTTTGCCCTGTATTGCTATTTATATCTGTAAGACATACGCCCAGATGCCCCAGGGACAGGAGCACAATACAAATAAAATAAATACAAATAAATACAAATAAATAAATACAAATTTGTCCGATGAAATTAGTGTCATTTTCTCCATTAGCTTCCACCTTCATTCCCCCTCCCCTTCCTGACTCACTGACTCTGCTCCCAACAATGTACATCTCGCTATCACTAACACTCTCAACAATCTTTCACCTGTCATGAGGATTAGCCTAAAACCTGTCACCAAGCATAACAATTGTTGCGATTCTAATCCAGCAGCCTTGAAACGCAAGTGGAGAGCTGCAGAATGCAATTGAAAGTCCACCCATCTAGGGGCGAATCCCCCACCCCCATTTCTTGGCTAATGAGGGCCATTATTAGCAATAGTGTTTAATGCAATTTTAACTACGAATTCCATTCCATATATATGGAGAAGAGTGATGATTATACCAATATATAAAAAAGGTACTAGAGGTAGCCTGAAACCATTCAGACCCATTTCCCTTTTAAATACTATCTTTAAGATTTTTTGAAGGTGCCAGATAAACATCTTGGAAAATTGGGTCAAAGATAAATCAATATCATCACCAAAACAACTGGATTTCCGCCTCTCATTTGGGAAAATGGAACAGGGTCTAAATCCCTTCTTAGTGGCTGCCAATTCCTTATTCGTCAAAAAGGAACTAGTATATCTGACGTTCATGGACCTCGGCATAGCCTTTGATAAAGTTAACAGAGGCACATTCTGGCATGTGCATATGTCCTAAAATTGCCCTAAATCTTTTGTAGACATACTAAAGATAATTCACACAAATAACTTGTGTTAGAAGTAGCATAGAAGGCCATAGCACCCCCTGGATCCCGTTATGCTCGGGGGTTAGACAAGGGTGCGTTATGGCCACATTGCTATTTTCAATGTACATTAATAACCTCCAAGAAGTATTACTTGAATGTGTAGCTGATGTCCCAAAAGGGGTGAAAGACCTGTACCAGTATAAAGGTATGCTGACGACACTGTCTTAATCACCCGCACACCAGGAGCCCTTCAAATCAATACACCTTATATATGAACAGCCTGTATCTACATCTGAATTTAGTAAAATCTGCAATAATGGCTTGCTCGTATGGCAAGAAAAAGATACAAAATTCCAACAGTGTGACGCATTGACATGTATAAAACATTTAGATTAGTTTTTTCTTGCCAAATTCCCTTACGCCTTATTCACACAGTGAAAAACAGGTGATCAGAATGAGGCAAACATTGAAAATGGTTGATCTTACCAGTTCTAATGGCTATGTATTGAAATGAATGTCTTTTCCCCAAAATGTTGAGGGGGGCAGTTCCCCCTCATTTTCAGCCAAATAGTTCAGCACCTGAGTGTGATTTAAAAGAAAAAAGGCCTGATCATACCGGATCTAACCAATTACATTAATTTTTGTATATTTTTTGGTTGAGGGGGGGCTAACTAGCTTACTAAATAATTGCTTATAACTTCTGCTCTGTAACAAATCTAATGTTGAAAATGGTTGATTATACCGGATCTAAGTAAGAGCTAACAAATGACGTCTGTTTTTGCACTACCTTACTACTGGTTAGCCCCCCTTTAAATAAAAGCCTATAACTCTGGTTCTGTAGCGGATCTAACGTTGCAAATGGTTGATCATACCGGATCTGACAAGGATCTAACAAATGACATACATTTTGGTACATTTGTTGATTTAGGGGGGCTGGCTATGGGTTAGCCGCCACTGAAATAATTGCTTATAACTCCTGTTCTGTAGCATATCTAAAGTTAAAAATTGTTGATCTTACTGGATCAAACGAATATGCATTGAAATGTATTACTTTTTTTCCAAAATTGTGTTGGGGGGGGCAACCCCCCTCCCTTGCAGCCAAATATTTCAGCACCTCTGTGTGATCTAACAAAAAAATGCCTGATCATACCGGATCTAACATATATCTATCCAATGACATCGAATTTTGTTAATTTTTTGGTTGGGGGGGCTAACTAGCTCACTACAGGTTAGCCCCCCCTCTAAGTAATTGCGTATAACTCCTGTTCTGTAGCAGATCTAACATTGAAAATGGTTGATCATACCTGATTTAATGAAGATCTAACAAATGACATATGTTTTTGTACTATTTTTGAATGGGGGGATGACTAGCTTACTACTGGTTAGCTCCCCTCTAAATAAATGCTTATAACTCCTGTTCTGTAGCAGATCTAATGTTGAAAATGGTTGATTATACCAGATCTAATAAAGATCTAACAAATGCCATATGTTTTAGTACTATTTTTTATTGGGGGGGTTGACTAGCTTACTACGGGTTAACCCCCGCTTAATAATTGCTTATAACTCCTGTTCTGTAATGGATGTAACGTTGGAAATGGTTGATCATACGGATATAACAAAGATCAAACAAATGTCAACTGTTTTTGTACTATTTTTGATTTAGGGGGTTGACTAGCTTACTACGGGTTAGCCCCCCTCTATATATTTGCCTATAACTCCTGTTCTGTAGCAGATCTAATGTTGAAAATGGTTGATTATACCGGATCTAACAAAGATCTAACAAATGTTTTAGTACTATTTTTGATTGGGGGGTTGACTATCTTACTATGGGTTAGCCCCCCCTTAATAATTTATAACTCCTGTTTGTAATGGATCTAACGTTGAAAATGGTTGATAATACGGATCTAACAAAGATCGAACAAATTTCAACCATTTTTGTACTATTTTTGATTGAGGTGGTGACTAGCTTACTACAGGCTACCCCCCTCTAAATAAATGCCTATAACTCCTGTTCTGTAGTGGATCTAACATTGAAAATGGTTGATCATACCGGATCTAACAAACATCTGACAAATGGCATACATTTTGGTCAATTCTTTGATTGAGGGGGGCTGGATACAGGTTAGCCCCCCCTCTAAATAATTGCTTATAACTCCTGTTCTCTAGCAGATCTAACGTTAAAAATGGTTGATCTTACCTGATCTAACGAATATGTATTGAAATTAATGACTTTTTTTGCCAAATTTAGTTGAGGGGAGCCAGCCGCCCTCCTTTGCAGACCAATATTTCAGCACCTATGTGTGAGCTAACAAAAAATGCCTGATCATACTGGATCTAACATATATGTAAACAATGACATCTAATTTTTATAATTTTTTGGTTGAGGTGGGGCTAACTAACTCACTACAGGTTTGCCCCCCCTCTAAGTAATAGCTTATAACTCCTGTTCTGTAGCAGATCTAACGTTGTAAATGGTTGATCATACCTGATCGAATGAAGATCTAACAAATGACATATGTTTTTGTACTATTTTTGATTGGGCGAGTTGACTAGTGTACTACGGGTTAGCCCCCCCTCTCTAAATAATTGCTTATAACTCCGGTTCTGTAGCAGATCTAACGTTGAAAATGGTTGATCATAAAGGATCTAATGAAGATCTAACAAATTACATATATTTTTGTCAATTCTTTGATCGGGGGGCTGCCTATGGGTTAGCCCCCCTCTAAATAATTGCTTATAACTCCTGTTCTGTAGCAGATCTAACATTAAAAATGGTTGATCTTACCGGATCTAACAAATATGCATTGAAATGAATGACTTTTTTTGCTAAATTTAGTTGAGGGGGGCCAGCCCCCTCCTTTATAGCCAAATATTTCAGCACATGTGTGTGATCTAACAAAATAAATGCCCGATCATACCGGATCTAACGTATAGCTAACCAATGACATCAAATGTTGTTAATTTTTTGGTTGAAGGGGGGATAACTAGCTCACTACGGGTTAGCCCCCCTCTAAATAATTGCTTATAACTCCTGTTCTGTAACTAATCTAATGTTGAAAATGGTTGATAAAACCTGATCTAATGAAGATCTAACAAATGACATCTGTTTTTTTACTATTTTTGATTGAGGGGGTGTCTAGCTTAGTACGGGTTAGCCTCCCCTCTAAATAAATGCCTATAACTCCTGTTCTGTAGCCGATCTAACATCAAAAATGGTTGATCTACCAAATCTAACAGAGATCTAACACACCAGATCATTTTTTGTAAAAGATCATGAAAGGGGGGGCTAACCCGGATGAGGTGAACTATAGCCATGTAATTGTACACAGAAATGTTGACATATGGAGAAGAATGCTGCCTCTCTCCAAAGTGCCCAGCCAGTACCTTGCCCTTCTGAGGAGGTTCAGCCCTCGGTGTTGTCAGTGGATGAGAGTATGCTTCAAAGATTGATTGCTGCTGCAGTGTTAGCAGAATCCAGGGAGCAGGAAGCTCTGGTGCAGGCCTCTGCAGTTAAAGGATCCTTGCCTGCACCAGAACCACCAAAATATCTCCAGCGGGAGGAACTGGCAGCAGTCTTTGGCACATATATAAGAAAATGTGTATCTGCCCCCGAGCCCCATTGGTGCCAGAGGAGGAGGATTTATTTTGGTAGATGTATCATCAGAACTGGAGGGCCTTCTGATTCATAAGGCCATCATAGCCTTACTGGTCAAGGAATGGACCAACATTGATAAACTGGCCGTGCCAAGTTTTGTGGCAAAAATATCCCTATTAGTGTGTTTTGATAATTAACTCCCACCAGTGCCAAAGGTAGATTCTCCAGCATCTAACCTCCTGACCCAAACATCTGTTCCATCTGAGGATGCAACTCCTTCAGATCCAGTTCCTTCATGAAGAACATCATACAGAGTCCGGGGGATGCGGAAGCATCCCTTTCTAGGAATGGCCTACGATTGAGCAGCCCCTACAACAGAACATAGACAACCCTCCTTCATCACCCATCACCCCCAGGCCTCAGAGTCATGACTATCCTATCTTGTGAGATCAGCAGGATCTAGTATGAGGCCTGTTGAAGATTTTCCTGGGATGTTGGGAGTCATATATTCAGGACCAATGGCTGTTACAGACTCTGAGAGTAGAATACTCCATAGAATTTGTAACCAGGCCACCACCCACAGGAACCATCCGCATGGATTCTATGAAAGATCTAGTAAGGAAGGAAGCAGTCATGGAGTGAATTGTTTCCTGCCACAGGAAAAAAAACATTGATAACTGTCCCGCAGTTAGAGGCGAGGGAAAGACATTACTCGACCTTTCTCAACATTCAGAAAATGTCAGGAGACTTCCAACCAGTTCTGAAATTAAAGGGAGGCAACAAGTGGGTGGTATACCGAACATTCAAAATGGTGACAATCCAGTCAATTTGCCTCAGCCAGCATCTAAGGGACTTTTCAGGGATGGTTACTTGTATGCTCAAGGGAGGAAGAGCGATCAGTGCTTCCTGCAGTTTGCATCTCAAGGGAACCATTATCAATTTAGGGTGTTACCTTTTGGATTATCTTCAGGTTTGTGAGTATTCACAAAGATCCTGGTACCTCTGGTAGGTGTATTACATGCAAGGGGCATTTCCGTATTCCCTTATTTTGAAGATTTGCTCATTGCTGCACCTTCACTTTTTAAGACGAAAATGGATGTCGCAGGGGTGTGCAATGTTCTACAAATGCACGTCTTTCTCATAAAATGGGGTAAGTGTCAACTACAGGTAATGCAATCATTTGTTAATTATCGGAGCACAACTCAACACAGTGCTGGGCTGGGTACTTCTTCTGATATGATATATGATATGATATGGCATTTTTAACGCACCTATACACAAGTGTTTCAAGGCGCGACGAGGCGGGGGGAACAAGGGGAGACAGACAACGATCCTACTAGGCCAGGTCTCATTCAGATCACGCAAGTTCAAGGGTAGAGGGGAAGGGAAAAGTGCAAGGGGAACGGGAGAGGGGAAAGTGCAGTACAGGGTTAATAGAATACAAGATAAATAAATGAGGGCCAGCTAGTGGCAAGTGCAAGGTAAGTGCAGGGAGGAGGGGCTGTAGGGATACAGAGACAGTCCCGCAGTGCAGGGAAGAGTGGCTGGGCCAAGGACTGAGATCGGTGAGTGGCCTGGTTGCAGATTCAGTGCAGGTTCAGTGAGTTTAGCAGGGGAGAGAGGGAGAGACAGCGGAGGCGAAGAGGAAGGTTTTGAGGTGCTTCCGGAACCGGAGATGGTTCTCCTCAAGTTTCAGGGAGGCAGGAAGGCTATTCCAGAGGGAGGCCCCTGCTGCGGAGAGAGATCTACCCCCAACTCATTGCTTGGAGAAGAGGCTGACCCTGAGGGAGTTGGAGGCGGATGAGCGAAGAGCTCGAGAAGGAAGATATTTAGGAAGAGAGAGTTGAAGGTATTTTGGCCCAAGGCCCCAGAAGGCCTTGTGGACAATGCAGAGGGTTTTGAACTTAATCCTCGCAGCCACTGGGAGCCAGTGTAGTGATTTCAGTCCTGGAGAGATACGGTCCCTGGGCTTGAGGCCAAGGACAAGTCTCGCAGTCCTGTTCTAGATGAGTTGCAAAGGGCGGAGAGTAGAGGCAGGCAGATTTAGATAGAGGCTGTGATAGTAGTCCAGCTTCGAGAGAACCAGGGCTCTAGAGACAGTGAGCTTCTGGGGGAAGGAGAGGAAAGGAAGGATACCTGAGGAGGTGTAGCTGGTAGTGTAACTTCTTAGAGACATCAGAGATGTGAGGAGAGAATGAGAGTGTGTAGTCGAAGATAACCCGAGGTTTTTTGCCTTGCAGCTAGGAGCAGGAAGAGGGCCAAGAGAGGCCGACCAGAGGGCTGCAGGGAAGGAGGGAGTGGGTGTGCCGATGAGTAGAATCTCAGTAGAATCTCAGTCTTACTGGCATTAAGGCAGAGGTCGTTGGCGGCACACTATTCATGGATAGCAGAAAGACAGTCAGAGATGAGGGAAGGAGAAGAGGAGGCCGAGGGTAGCCTGAAAATGAGCTGGGTATCATCCGCATAGCACTGAAAGTTGGGACAGAGAGCGACGATGCGGTGGGCAAGAAGTGCCAGATACTGGTTGAAAAGCCAGGGAGGGAGGTTAGATCCCTGGGGGACACCACAGGTAGAGAAAAAGATGTCAGAGAGGAAGGACCCCATTTGGACCTGGGAGGGTCGATTGGAGAGGAAAGAGGTCAGCCACGCCAGATACCCAGGTTATCACAGAGATGGTTGAGCAGGATGGTGTGGTTGACAGTATCAAAGGCAGAAGAGAGATCGAGCAAAATGAGAACACATGGGGTGTTAGAGTCAAGGTTCGAGAGCAGGTCCTCACGTATGTTCAGGAGAGCAGTTTCCGTGCTTCTGGCAGCTCTGAAGCCAGACTGATGGTCATGAAGACTACCAACAGATTCAGCATGGAGATTAAGCTGGGAGATGGCCAGTTTCTCCAGGAGCTTGCCCAGGAAGGGAGTGATAGAGATTGGGCGATAGCCGGGCAGGAGGGGTCGGAGGAGGGGTGGACAAGTGAGTGCTTGAGGGGGGATGGGAAGACTCCAAAGGCAAAGGAGTGATTGCAGAAGTCTGCCAGGGCAGGAGCCAAGGAGTCGATGTGGTCCTTGATAGTTTTGGAGGAACAGGGGTGGACCTGTTTTGATGAGACTTTCATAGATCGGACTTGTCTTGAAACCTCGTCAGATGAAAAAAGGGGAAAGGCAGAGAAGGAGGGAGGAGGGGTGGCTGCAGAAGGGCCAGAGGAAGTGCAAGGAATAGAGGGGGGGAGGTGATAGGAGGAGAGTGAGCACAGGATGTCCTGAGTTTTTGAGATGAAGTGAGAGGCCAGTGCCGTGCAGAGGGCTTGGGAGGGGACAGGAGAGGTACAGACTGCAGCAGGGTTTGCCAGTTCCCTGCAAATTTTAAAGAGTTCAGCCAAATTGTTAGATGCCGCAGAGATGCGGGCTTGGAATCAGGGCTCTCTTCTTGGTGAGAACGGAGAGCCGGTATTGCCTTTGGAGCAGGCGGCAGGCCAGTTTGTCAGAGGATGAACATGAAGTACGCCATTTCCTCTCTGCCACCCTACACTTGCGTTTAAGGGTGACGAGATCTGAGTCATACCAGGAGTTACATTTGGCTTTGGGCTTCAGGCGGATTCTCATGACAGGGGCAAGGATATCAAGAGTATCAGATATAGCAGAGTGAAGAGTGGAGAGGGCTGTGTCAGGGTAGGAGTCAGCCGAAGGAGGTGGGGGACGAGAAGGTGGCAGCGAAAGCCTCAACTGACACGCGCTTCATGGGTCAGATGACCGAGAAGGAGGGTGGCAGTGATAAGGGTGGCTTTGCCCGTGGGGTAGGGAAGGTGAGGTGGGAGGATAGGAGAAAGTGATCACTCCAGGAGAGAGGAGTGGAGAGAGGGACAGAGAGTGGAAGGTCAGAAGAGATCAGAGTATCAAGAGTGTGCCCTGCAGAGTGAGTTGGCCCAGATGGGAGAATAGAGAATGAGAGAGAGTCACAGAGGTCGCGAAAGAGTCCAGGGGGAGGACAAGAGGCATCCAGGTGGATGTTGAAGTCACCAAGAAAGAGGAGTTGAGTGGTTGAGGACAGGAGTGAGAAGGAGAGGTCCGCCCATTCGGAGAGGAAGGAGGAAATTTGACCAGGTGGCCGATAGATAGTAGCCATGGTAAGGGAATGGCTAGGAGAGAGAGAGAGAGTCGGCAGACAAGGCATTCAAAAGAGGAGTAGGTCTGCGTAGGAGCAACAGTGGCAGGAGTCCACTCAGGGAAGATAAGGGTCACACCCCCCCAGCATGGTTGGGCCTGTGCACAGAGAGGATCTTGTAACCGTCAGGTAGGAGTGTGTCGGAGCTGGTGACAGAGCTGGCTGTGAACCATGTCTCAGTGAGACCGGGGATGCCAAGGTCCAGTTCATTATTCTGGAGGACAGAATCATGAAGTTGCAGACCAGACTACAAAACGTTATGCCAATAGAATACCTGTCCACCAGACAATGGCTAGGAATGCATGGGGACTTGTTAGCAATAACCAAGTTGGTTCCTTGTGCCCATCTCAAAACATTGATGCTTCTTCTGCTGTCTCATTGGTCTCATTGGATGGGGAGATATGACATTCCTATTCCTTGGTCCATTTCACTCAAAACACGCCTGATTGGTGGCTTGTCTCCATTTATTTGTTGGCAGGGGTTCCTGTAGACCCAGTTCCACCAAAGACCCTCATAATGGACGTAAAACATGTGGAGTGGGTGGCTACTTTACTTGAGAGGAGGCCACAGTCAAAGCAAAATGGTCCCCATGGGAGCCTCTCCAATCTGCCAACTCGCACAAATTGACGGCCATTTATAGGGCCATCTTGCATTTCACCCCATCTCTCTATGGACATTCAGCCCTGATCTGCACCTAAACCAGGTGGGCAAACAGTATGTGAATCACCAAGTCTCTAAAAGAAAAAGCACACCACATTTTCCAGTGGGCAGAGGGGAGGGTTCTGTACTTAAAAGCAGCATCTCTTCCAGAGAAGGAGAACATGCAGATCTCTTCAGCAGGAATTCCCCTTTCTCAGTGTCCTTGCAACTCTGTCCTCTGCTCTTTCACTAAATATGTCAGAGTGTCAGGGGACCCTTATTGGACCTCTTTGCTTCGCTTTCTCGCTTTTGCATGTTGGCTCTGTGTCCAACGGCTTGAAGGATCAATACCATGACTTTCTGCTGGCTAAAGGAATGTCTCTATGCCTTACCTGCCAGTCCCCTGATCCCACGGAAATGGAGGAATATTCAGCAGGAGAATGCCTTAATGGTATCCATCATTCACCTTTGGTCCAGAAGGCCTTCGCATCCTAAGGTTCTGCATTTGGATCTCCAGCTGGTACACCAAGGACTGCAGGGGACATTTTCAAGCCCCTCTCAGAGTTTCTGCTTCAACTCCAGAAAGCCTAGGTGATATTCCCCCTCGCTATCACCTCAGGTCATGGGGTGGGAGAAAAGGTAGCTTCTGTGTGACGAAAACCTTACATTCAGTTTCATAGAGAATAGGTTCTCGTTCTGCGCTTTCTGCCTACCTTTTGACCGTAGGTGATTTTGTCTTTTCATGTGGAACAGTTGGTGCTCCTTCTGGTCTTGCGGCAGGAAAATGGGGAGGCAAATCCCCTAGAGTGGGCAAGGGCACCCTTTTTTTTCATCAAGCTTACAGAAGATTTGTCCATAGGTCAGTCCCTCTCGGGTCTTTTGGGCTAGGAAGTAAGCCTTTGGTTTCCACCATAAATCGGTGGATTAAGCTGGCTATTGTTAGTGCTTATAGTTAAGTGGGTGTGGTTGTTACGGATACAATCCAGGGTCATTCTACCGAAAGAGTAGCACCTTTTTGGGCAGAATGGGGTGGGTCTTCCATTTAGGACATGTGTCATGCTGCGATCTGCGCGGTGCTGTCCAGATTCATGAAACACTAGAAACTGCAATTAGGAGAACTTGTATTTACTCAGTTTGGGTCAGTGGCGTTGGATATCAATACACACTGATATGTTTGCTATTCAACTATGCATGTGCAGCATCTTTTGGTGTGGCCCTCAGTTTATTCTACAGGACTTTGAAAGTCCTCATATAATTAGGACTGTGATGAGGAAGACCGAGGAGGAGATTATGGCCTGGTTGGTATCAGTAATCTTCATTACTCTGAGTCCTAGTCTTCCTCATCACTGTCATCTGTTTATTCTACAGGGCTTTGAAAGTCCTCATATAATTAGGACTGTTTTGAGGAAGACGGAGGAGGAGATAATGGCCTGGTTGGTACCAGTAATTTTCATTACTCTGAGTCCTAGTCTTCCTCATCACTGTCATCTGTTCCCTCCCTCACACCCCGGGTTACGGTTGAGCATCACCATCAAATCAGGCCGAATGGTGAGCGGAGGATCCTTTTAAAAATAAAAGAAGATAACAAACATGAAAACCGACTTCTGGCTAGTCATCCTCCATGTTTGATTGGGAAGGGACTGTGAAAGGTCTGTCTCACGAGATGGAGCTTCATATAGCGAGGACTGTGAAGAGGAAGATTATGAATTGGAGTAATGAGATTACCGGTAAGTAATTGTCCCATTACAAGACAGTGGTGTATTGAATTTAATGTGCATAATGAGAGTTGTCTTTGTACGCTGTCTTATAACTAGTTTGCCTTGTGTGCATTTGAAGCTGAGGCATGTTGTCCTAAATGTGTATTTTTGAAGCAAAGGTAGGTTTTGTCACCACAGGTGTAATGGCCCAATGTAAGGCAGTGGTCAAATGACCTTAGTTCTTTGAGGGCAGCAGGGGACAGATGGGGTGCATTGGGATCTGAAAAAGTCAGCGAATCCTAGGTAGGGGGGCTTCACTTTCCCCTGTAGAGCAGTCTCTCTGCTGCAGCATTTTGCACCGGTTGTTGTCATAGGATCAGGCACTTAGCAGGTCCGGTATAGAGGCAATTTGCGTGGTCCAGATATGATTTCACAAGAGCTCTACTAACCTTAGGAGAAGATGAATGGGGGGGTGCTTTTGGTGGTTCAAGCTAAAAGAATGTGGTGTGCTGGAGTCCCATACGTGAAGTCTGGAAGCAGGAAAAGAAAAAGACACTGGGCCTCATTACACGGTAGGCGGTGAGCCATGGCGCTATTAGCGCCATGGCTAATGCCGGTAAAATACCGGCACCGCCTTGGCGGAAAGGGGATTTACTGCCCCATTCCAAGGTTGGAGGGGCGGTAAATCCCCCTTCCGCCATTGCCCTTCCCCATTCCCATTTCTGCCCCATAGGGCTCTATGGGAATGGGGAAGGCGCTAATTACGGCACCGCAATTTTGCTGTGCCGTAATTAGCTCCGAGGTCCCTTAGCGGGTTGGATTTTAACGCCTGCAAAAAGCAGGCGTTAAATCCCCCAACCCGCAAAGGGACCTCGTAGTAAGGCGGTAGGGATTTACCGGTACCGGTGTTTTACCGGTACCGGTAAATCCCTACCGCCATCCGTGTAATGAGGCCCACTGTTGGAGGGAGGAATGGGGGCCCTAACAAACAATGTTTTGTCATGGCTATGTCAGAAAACAGGACTGGGTGTATACGATCACATGACCTGAAGGTTATCCATAGGGTTAAGGTGGTGTTCATTGGACAAAAGAGATTGTATAGTGGTAGGCTGTGGGAGAAGTAACCTCGCTTATTGTCTGAGTATTTGTAAAAACTGTTAAATGTTTCTTCTAACCTGAAAACTGTGGTTGACTATCCAAAGATTATATGGTTCTCTGGTATGAGTCGATTGTGAGACATCTACTCAGGTTAGCTGAGCTGCACCTATGTAATGTGGTTACATTTTATATTATGCCTTATTCTGAGTAATGGCACTATTTTGGCTAGATATTTGCTGTATCGTTTTTCTCTGTTTTTATGGTTGCTTGTTTGTTTGGTTTGCATGTTGTTCTGTTTGTATCAGCGCCTGTTTACCCATGGGCTTAAGGCACTATATACATGAAATGATATGATATGGCATTTAAAAAGTGCCTGTACACAAGTGTTTCTTGTGAGATAAATGGATATATACATAAATAAATACATACTGTTTTTTGGGGAGTCCATTTGTTATGTGATGTTGGTCCAGATTTGTGACTAAGTGGCTACTGTGGGCCATGTGCCTTTTAATTTCGACATACTATTATTATTATTATTATTATTATTATTATTATTATTATTATTATTATTAGTATTTATTGAGCGTGGAGTTAGCTTTGGGAAGCAATGGAGCGCTTTACATTCAGAGGTGGAAGATCAAGGCTTAGGAGAAGAGAAACAAGGCAGTGAGAATTTAACAAGGGAGGGATAGCAATTCTTAATAAGTTCTTTGGCACTCACTTTGCTAACAGAGATGTATTCTACCTAGTTTTCATTTTTTGCATTGTGCACAGAACAATAAATGTGTTTGTTTTGTCTACACAAGCTTTCCTTTGAAATCCTCTGTTGCTCCATTTCACTGTGGCAGAGGAGTTTACAACTCTATCTGGCTCTTTGTTATGGCGTAGGTCAGCGCCCCGCTAGGGCCCCACACTCTTTGTTTGATTAAGTGTGTTCCACTGATAAAAGCAGGCACAGGTTGTCAATTTGGGATTAATGCTAGACGTTCAGTTTTAACTCTTTAATATGAGGCTACTTTGGGAGTCTGCAAATTGATTATCTTTGTTAAGGTGACCCAAAAGTCCCAATAGGCCCAGAGAAATTGGAGTCAATCCGAACCAGACTCAATGACGGCGTTGACGAAGTGCATAGCAAAACCTAACTTTTAAATCTTGCTGCTCTTGGCATACCTATCAAAAACAGTTGCTAAAGTACTACAAATGTGTCATCAATGATGTCATAACATAATATCAGTTTACAAAACCTACAGGGAACAGGGAGATGTTAATGGGTCGGCTACATTTAAATTCCATAAGTGTTAAATATATTCATTGGGTTACACAACTCTGATGGCTCCACCTGAAACCATCCCTATATTGATAAACGTTAAACTTCATAATCTTCGCTGCAAGGGGTTGGTTGGCATGTCTCTAAGGATTTTGATAGGTTGGCACATTGCTAACGAACCTTGGACACTTGACAAGTCGTCAGGATATGAGCCAGACATAGAGTAGTGAGAGAGAGATACGTGAAAAAATGTTCCTTCGATTAAAAGTTACCATCCATCATTCTCAGGCCATGAGACCTGGTAATCCTTTTGTGCTTGGCCTTATGTGGCGCCTCGTGTCAATGTGTGCATTTAGGGAGTATGGCAGGTGCCCTATCTGTGTTCCCTTCTAATGAATGCCCTGTTTTCTCCAATTTGGGGTCACGTGCGAAGAGGCTGCGTTTGGAATAGATGTGCCTTCTAGTTATTAAGATTTCAATGAATAATAATGTGTGTCCTAATTTCTATTGCCACTGGGGACACTCTCACGCTATTCTTCATGGAGTCTTTTGACTTATTGATTTGTTGCACCTGGCTAACAAAGGCTGGTTGTGCTCATATAAAACTTTAATTAATCTGGGAGTATACTGCTTGCACCTTGGGAATTGCTATCTCATGCCTTGGTTCAGCCATACCGATCCTCCCCATTTTCACTTTAACCTTGGCAAAAGTTGCCAGCCACTGTCTGAGCTTTGCACGGATATATATTTCTTTGAATTCTGCCTTTTGAGTTTTCCTAAGGCTTTGAGGGCTGTGCTCATCCAGATATGTGCTGTGGCTTCCATTTTTGATAATATGGCTACCCGCCTAGACTCTTGCTTCTGTGTTAGTGAGCTATATTTGCATGTCATTCTTGCTGCATTATCCTTATACGTTGGTCGTTTTAGCGGTCTTCAAGTCTGTGGATGCTATGTTAATTTTCTTCATGTCTAAATGCATATATTATCTTTTGTACATGCTCTTCATGTGGAATACATATTTGCTTTGTGTCTAATGCATGCTCTTTTACTGTTATAACGTTAAATTGACTGCAAAGCTCACAGTGTTCCCAAAACCTGCTGTACCTGTGGGGGTTTAAGGGCTGAACAGTTGTTAAGGGGATGTTATGGTTCAGTTGCACTAATAAAAACCTATGAAATTCAATGGAAAATCATTGTTACAGGGACGTTATGGTTATGGGTAAAACCGAAAAACCTCAGAAATTCACCAGTTATGGTAAGCTAAGCAACCATAACTCCCGCCACCACTGTACATTCCTAGGACTAACACCCATGACATCAAAGATGACATCACAAATGTCATTGATGACATCACTTATGACATCACATGGGAAATTAATGTTGATGAAAAGTCCCTACCTACAAGCGGTTGTTTTTATTATGTTGGTAAGAAGATGTCAGGGGTGATTGTGTAATGTGAAACATGTAATAACTAGCTAACAATTCAACAAAGTTTTTTCAGTGAATTTCATGGGTTTTTACCAGTGCGATCTATTTTTCTACAATTTACTAATATCATACTTAGCCAGTAAGCAATATTTTTGTCCAATTTACAAAGTTTCACCTTAAAACTCTGCCATTTCCCACCTTGTAGCATCATTTTTAACACGTCTATACACTTTTTGCAAATTTTTAAAATCATTTTGCATCCATAGATGTCTGGGAACATCTGACTTAATCGCAGACCTTCTGGACAGCGCCACGTGACCATATGCTTGCGCGTGGCATGGTGACGTGTTCGCGAAGGCATCTGTACTTCGTAATCAGATCCGTGCTTTGAAGACTGTTTGGAACTACATTTTCTACTGATCTAGGAACTTTTAACTTCAAAATTTCCCTTGCACACCTCCTACACTTTTCGTACTCATCCATTACCAATCTAGTACACAGTACATACTTGGAAGAATTCTATCAAAACTGCTGTTTATCTTAAAAAATGGCATCAAATATTGCCATCCCTCCTCCCCAAAAGCCACCACCACCACCAGCTGGAGGACCTTCTCAACAAAAAAAGCACATTACCTTCAAAGACAATGAATAGGACCAAGAAGATGAGGTAAAGGAAGTGCCTACTTCTAGCACCAAGATCGAATCATGGGTGTGCCAGTTCTTTGCTACTGTTGGGAGTGTACCAAAGGCTAAAGCTACCAAAGGAAAATGCACTGAGTGCAATTTTGTACTAGTCGCAGACTACCTGGACAGTACTCCTACAGGACCACTTCCATGTGCCGCCACACCAAATCCAATGACCGCAATGCTCTCAGAAAGGTTGTTCCTTTCTCAGCAAGTAGTAAGCTGTCTTCCTCCACCTCATCTTCCTCAACAAATACTGTAACCACACAGCCTGATGTCTGCAGGCTTTGGTGCATTATAATTAAATAAATAAGGAGGGCTACGGACCATTATAGTCCATTGCAGTCCCTGAAATGGGGTATAAAGGCCATTAGCATCCCTGGTTCCAAAAGCGGGAACCCACGGTGTTAAAACATAGATTTTTCTTCCTATAGCGGGATGCCTGCATAACTGGAAACATCCTTACCGCCATTTCATAAGCATGATTTTCAATCGATCATCCAACTAAAAGAAGATAGCCTTGATAAGAACGCTTAAGTCGAAACACGTGTCGGCTGACGCTACCAAACAATAAACAACCAGAATTTGTTGGAACAAGAATTTGATTGTATTTACATATGTTTACAGAGTTCTCCGCTATAGCATATTTTAATAATTTAATAGGGAAGAGCACAATGCATTTCACAATCCAATTTAGCTGTTTTTCCTTTTATCTGGTGTTAGCGGGTACACCTTTACTTGTGAACTGTGCACTGCAGCTCAGTCCGGTTTAGATCTTTGAGTGGGCAAAATGCACCAGCATAGGCCCTCAATCACAATCCCTAATTAGATCCAAAATCGTTTTGCCAAATGTTGTGCAGATATGTCAAATAACACCACATTTATATGCTTTTACAATATTTTGGGACTCCCCCCCTCTAATGTTGCCCCCACTTACAGAATCCCACAAAACTTTGCAAAACCATTCAGGTATAGTTCTGGAATAAAATTGCTAAATTATATGCAGTTTCACTGAGTGGCGCAAAAGTTATAAGCCATCCAAAAATTGCTTTTCCCCAACCTTATAATGCAGAAATAGGTGCAGATGTCCTAGGACATCTGAAGTGTCCGCAAACATCACAGGACTGCACCAGGACACTGGAGTGTTTGCAGACTTTTGCGCAGTGAAACAACCTGTTCTTTGGCTTCTTATGGCCATCTCCAATCCAATCCTCACCCCCCACAACCCCAGAGATTGTTTGTTGAGTTTGACAAGTGCAATCCTACTTTAAAAAAAAAATATTCACTCTGCTGTTCGCGTACCCCAGAAAAGTCTGAGAATCCAAGATGGCGGCGTTCCAGGAAAACCGATGCATTTCACGTTTTCTCACCAACAAATCAGCGGCCGTGCCCCAATGTCTGCGGACCACGCAAAAGTCCACGATTTTTTCTGGCCAATCAGATGCCAGTCCGCAGACCAAACAGGGAAGTGAGTCCGCGGATCAGACATAGATATCACTATTGTTTTTGCCTTACGTTTTGGTAGTTTAAAAAAAATATAGTGGACGGATTTACACCAAATTAACAAAAGCACGCTTTCGGGACCAAGCCGCCACTCCTGCCGCAAATTTGGTGAAAATCCGTCGAGCGGTTTGGGCTGTGACGGGCATGACAGATATTTTTTTTCTCCATTCAGTCTATGGGAAAAAAAGACATTTTGGGACCCACCTATAACTTTGCCCCCCCTGGACCAAACCTCACCAAACTTTGCAAAGAAATTCGGAGTGAGTCATATACCTTTTTTGCAAGGTTTGGTGAGGATGTTATGGTTAAGTTGCGCTGCAAAAAACCTATGAAATTCAGTGAAAAAACTTTGTTAAAGGGACATTTTGGTCCCAAGTAAAACTGAAAAAACCCTGAAATTCACCAGTTATGGTGAGCTAAGCAACCATAACTCGCGCCACCACTGTGCACTGCTAAGACTAACACCCACGACATCAAAGATGACATCACAAATGTCATTGATGACATCACTGATGACATCACATGTCTTTCTCCCTCTTTTATCCTTTACTGACATATGTAGGCCACATGGTTTTCTTCAGCAACAGTCATGAACTAAAAATTGTAAACGTACTATATTTGTAGACTTATCCTTCAAGTATGTTCTTACAGTAATTCCATTAGGGTCCAGTGATATCATATGAAACATATACATATGAGAAGACACAAGCTTGAAAAACAGCAATTCCTTCTGTGCATGAAGATAATCAGTAGAGTTATCAGCACTTTCTGATAGTCTGTTGTTTTTTATTACTGTATTTTCCCTGTATACGCTCATATTTGTATTGATACTCACACTACTTTCCTTAGGGTCCAGTCAAATCATGTAATACATGTACATAGGATAAATAGCAGCTTTGAAACAGAGCAATCATTTATTTACATAAATATAATCAGTTAGGTTATGAATTATTTCTACTACTACTTCTGCTGTTTTGCTTACTTCACTTTCCCTGTATATACCCATATTTGTATGTGTTATTGGGCCTCATTACGAATCAGGCGTTAAGGGGTTAACGGCGCCGTAAATGGCGCCGACCCTTAACACCTGATTCCAAGGTCCCTTTGCGCCATGGTGATTTTAACGCCAGCTTTTTGCAGGCGTTAAAATCCATGGCGCTAAGGGACCATGGTGCTAATTACGCCACCGTAATTTATGGTGGCGTAATTAGCACCTTCCCCACTCCCATTATGCCCTATGGGGCAAAAATGGGAATGGGGAAGGGTAAAATGGGAAATGGGGATTTACCGCCCCACTCACCTTGGAATGGGGCGGTAAATCCGACATCCACCATGGTGTAAACGTAGTTTACACCATGGTGGTAAGGGTAAGACCCAGGCGGTAACTTACCGCCTGGGTCGTAATGAGGCCCATTTTCTCTTTGTGTTTTGTTTGTAATAATGCAATTATGTAATACGTGGGTTTGATTAGCTACTTATTACATATTTCACAGTACGCAAAACTCTAATAAGAAAACAGTTATCATTTCATTATTCAACATATCAACATTATGAATATTGTACCTTCATCATATATGCTGCACACAATGCCTATGTTTCTGCGTGAGTAGCTTAGTATACTGGATAGAACTTCATAATAGAATGCTATTTATATCAATGCATTGCTTAATGCACTAATTAGCTCATGATATGTTTTCAAATGATCCTTGACAGTTTTTTCTCAACATTATATTAAGAATCCCTTGTACACACATTTCATGAACAGAAAATACACATGTGATGTCATCAGTGATGTCATCAGTGACATTTGTGGTGTCATATTTGATGTTGTGGGTGTTAGTCTTAGCAGTGCACAGTGGTGGCGCAAGTTATGGTTGCTTAGCTTACCATAACTGGCGAATTTCAGGGGTTTTTCGGTTTTACTTGGAACCGTAACGTCCCTTTAACAAAGTTTTTCACTGAATTTCATAGGTTTTTAGTAGCGCAACTTAACCATAACGTCCCTTTAACTAAGTTTTTTCACTGAATTTCATAGGTTTTTAGTAGCACAACTTCACAATAATAACTCTGACTTCATGTACATGTAATATGGAACATACTGAACTCCCTCTACTGAATTTGATGTCTGCAAACTCTTTTAATGTCTCTGGACATGTTCGGACAACAGCACCACTACCCAAAAAGTCTGGAGGGGTTTGTTTAGTTGTTATGTCATAACATATGAACATTTTACAAATTCACAAACCAGCACAAATACACATTATATTTAGTAATAAATAAGAAGTGTAACCCATATATATAACACACTAACCATTCATTTAAATACAATATTTTTTAAAATGGAATATACCAAAAGAAGAAAGATAGGCTTCCAACATGATTACCTCACAGAAACTCCACAACTTAGAACAACAGCAGATCTACAGACCACTCAGAACACACCTTACCTGAAATAGTAAGTTTACTGCATTTTATTCATATATTTATAAACTTTCTGTATTAGATAAAAAAAAGAATGATATTATGTTTTTTTTCTCACAGAAATGTCTAGTACTCTGGAGTGGTTAGAGGAGCATTTCCCACGTGAGGAAATGTCAGAAGATAGTGAATCTAATGGTAGACACTTTACTATATAAACCAATTAATTAATATTATTTTATATACATTTAACATATATATATATATATATATATATATATATATATATATATATATATATATATTGTGTGCAGACCATACAAAAATTGAAAATACTAATGAAAAAGCTGTATTGGATAAGACTCTTCAGCACACAGAAGAAAAAATGGACCTACTCTTGGCAAATTTTAATAATTTGAAAAACTTTGTGGAGGATCACTTCAAACAAACAACTACATACCATTATCCCACATGTACCTTGCCCCCTTCACCATATCCCAGTCAATTATCCCCAAACCCTCTCCATGAACCAAAACGTTTTGATGAGACTTCCATCCCTTCTTCACCTCATATAAATCCTATTGAAACCCCTAATTCTCCTGTTTTTGTTTTAGTTTCTGCCTCACCATCTCTGTCATAAATTTAACATATATGTAAAATAAAGTAAAATTATTATATTGTGTCCTAATTCATTTCTTGTTTTTTTTTTTTTAAAAAGCAATTCAGGTGTCCGCGGACAGCGCGGGTGTCCAGAATGTCTGTAAAGAAATGAAAATGGAGGTGTCCTAAGAACACTATATCTGTCTGTACTGTTCGCTAGCAAGTTAAAAGTGTTCTAAGAACACACGCAGTGTCCTGAAATGTTCGTCAATGGACGAAATGTGGGGGCCCTGATGACGCTGTCCGTATTGTTCGCTGGCAAGATGAAAGTGTTCTTAGAACATATTATGTGTCCTGGGATGTGCGTAAATAAACAAAATGGGGGTGTCCTGAGGACGCAATGCCTGTTCGTATTGTTCGCAGGCAAGTTGAATCTGTTCTAAGAACACAGGCTGTGTCCTAAAATGTTTGTAAAGAAACAAAATGGAAGTGTCCTTAGGATGCTCTGCCTGTCCGTATTGTTCGCAGGCAAGTTGAAACTGTTCTAAGAACACAGGCTATGTCCTAAAATGTTTGTAAAGAAACAAAATGGAAGTGTCCTTAGGACGCTATGCCTGTCCATAATGTTCGCAGACAAGTTGAAACTGTTCGTAGAACACACGCGGTGTCCTGAAATGTTCGTCAATGGACGAAATGTGGGTGTCCTGATGACGCTGTCCGTATTGTTCGCTGGCAAGATGAAAGGGATCTTAGAACATACTACGTGTTCTGGGATGTTCGTAAATAAACAAAATGTGTGTGTCCTGATGACGCTATGCCTGTCCGTATTGTTCGAAGGCAAGTTGAAATTGTTCTAAGAACACAGGCTGTGTCCTAAAATGTTCATAAAGAAACAAAATGGGAGTGTCCTGAGGACGCTCTGCCTGTCCGTATTGTTCGCAGGCAACTTGAAACTGTTCTAAGAACACACGTGGTGTCCTGATATGTTCGTCAATGGACGAAATGTGGGTGTCCTGGGGACGCTGTCCGTATTGTTCGCTGGCAAGATGAAAGTGTTCTTAGAACATATTATGTGTCCTGGGGTGTTAGTAAATAAACAAAATGGGGGTGTCCTGAGGACGCTATGCCTGTTCGTATTGTTCGCAGGCAAGTTGAATCTGTTCTAAGAACACAGGCTGTGTCCTAAAATGTTCGTAAAGAGACAAAATGGAAGTGTCCTTAGGACGCTCTGCCTGTCCGTATTGTTCGCAGGCAACTTGAAACTGTTCTAAGAACACACGTGGTGTCCTGATATGTTCGTCAATGGACGAAATGTGGGTGTCCTGGGGACGCTGTCCGTATTGTTCGCTGGCAAGATGAAAGTGTTCTTAGAACATATTATGTGTCCTGGGGTGTTAGTAAATAAACAAAATGGGGGTGTCCTGAGGACGCTATGCCTGTTCGTATTGTTCGCAGGCAAGTTGAATCTGTTCTAAGAACACAGGCTGTGTCCTAAAATGTTCGTAAAGAGACAAAATGGAAGTGTCCTTAGGACGCTCTGCCTGTCCGTATTGTTCGCAGGCAAGTTGAAACTGTTCTAAGAACACAGGCTATGTCCTAAAATGTTCGTAAAGAAACAAAATGGAAGTGTCCTTAGGACGCTATGCCTGTCCATAATGTTCGCAGACAAGTTGAAACTGTTCGTAGAACACACACAGTGTCTTGAAATGTTTGTCAATGGACGAAATGTGGGTGTCCTGATGATGCTATCTGTATTGTTCGCTGGCAAAATGAAAGTGTTCTTAGAGCATATTACGTGTTCTGGGATGTTCGTAAATAAACAAAATGGGGGTGTCCTGATGACGCTATGCCTGTCCGTATTGTTCGCAGGCAAGTTGAAATTGTTCTAAGAACACAGGCTGTGTCCTAAAATGTTCATAAAGAAACAAAATGGGAGTGTCCTGAGGACGCTCTGCCTGTCCGTATTGTTCGCAGGCAACTTGAAACTGTTCTAAGAACACACGTGGTGTCCTGATGTGTTCGTGAATGGACGAAATGTGGGTGACCTGGGGACGCTCTCCGTATTGTTCGCTGGCAAGATGAAAGTGTTCTTAGAACATATTATATGTCCTGGGGTGTTCGTAAATAAACAAAATGGGGTTGTCCTGAGGAGGCTATCCCTGTCCGTACTGTTCGCAGACAAGTTGAAACTGTTCAAAGAACAAATGCCTGTCTGTAACTGTTTGTTTCACTTGTGATGCACTTTTAATCACTCCAGGACCCGAACAGTGTCCGTAGAACACCAACGCGCATGCACAAAATAGTTTCAATGCATTTGGTGTCCTGCGGACACCCGCTCACTTCACGGAGATGTTCATGAAGCTATCATGTGATCGCGCCCACGATCAGCGTATGGTCTGATTGCGAACACTGTTCATGTCCCTGAACAATTTAAAACTACATTTTTAAAGTAATCTATAATATTTTCCAACAAAAACTCACCATAGAACAAATTCCACATAGTAATCCTGAGTTTCTACATACTTTTTGAAACCTTTTTTCTGTTCGATCTGTCCGCGGACAGCGTGCATGTCTGTGAACCGCGCACAAGCACCCATATAAAAGACCAGGCCGTAGAGCTCATTCTCATTGTGTTTCTGGCTATCCGACAGAGCACAGCGAATTTTCCTACCAATTTGAAGATTTTCAACGCCATTCTGATGCCTTCCGTGGCTCCACTATTGCCAACTTGTGCTGCATCTGCGTCAGCACCACCTCCACCCCCTCCACCACCACCACCTCCCCAAGGGCCTAAAGAGGGGAACAGGAGTGAGGATGCACAGGAGGAAGAAGAGGATGATGAGAATGAGGTAGTGGAAGTCCCTACTACCAGCACTCGACATGAGTCTTGGGTGTGGCAGTTATTTCCCATTCGTTGTAATGGTCCTAAGGTGCATGCGAACCAAGTCACCTGCAATGTATTCAGTCGCGGGAGGCATGGTTCATACAGCTTTGGGACAACTACCATGAAGCGACACCTAAAGTCATTCCACTCGGGGGCCGTTCGCAAAGTTGTACCTTGCGAGGAGCGTAGCAGGTTGACTTCCTCTACTTCATCCTCTGTTTCCGATCCTGTCACCACAAGGAACACTCCTGTGGGACAGCATATTCCACAAGCTGCCTCACAGGCCATACGCAATGCTGATGACCCTTACCTTTCGAGGGTCACATTTGTGTGTATGTACTGCAACGCAGTACTGTACAGGGGGGAGAGACTATCGTTTCAGAGCACGAAAAAGTCGGCTCACTACCCAAGTGAAACCCACTCTACATCTTCCTCTCTCAGCTCGCCCTTTCTTATCCCCGTGGTTGGCGTACCCCCTACCCTCCTTTCCCCTCCTCTCCTAATGTGTCTTGTATAAAACCCCCCAAAAAATTTAAAACAACAAAAATCAAAAAAAAATAAGGCTCTTTTCAGAGCCGCCTTTTACAGTTAAAAAATAGAAGTGAAAATAAATGAAGCAGAACATCTAAAATTTTGGGGTGCTAGCCTATCATTACCATTGCAGTTTTATCTGGAAGAAAGTGATGGCTCTGAAAAGAGCCTTTTGGTAGTGCTTATTTGTGTTTGAAAAATTTGAAATGCTCAACACCTACTATAAAATAGATGCTGTAATTCCAAAAAAGGTTGCAATGCATTTTGTACATTTCTCAAAATAATCTGATTGCCAGCATAAGTAAGATGGGCTCCATTTCTGCGAAAAATGTATGTACTACGAAACATAATATTTTCATTGTGAAAAGAGGACATGCCAAAATCTCTTAAAAAGGCACAAACAGCCTTATTGACATTGTGCCTTGCTTTCTCCATTCGTGGACCAAATGAAGAAGAACGAAGCCACATTTGTCTCTGCGCAATCCGTGAAAAAATTACTTGAGAATTTGGAAACATGTCCATGACCTTCCCAAGTCCTTCTTTCATTGCAAATTGCAAAGAAATTCCAGACACATGTCCTAAACTGTTCCCTCCACAATGAATTACAATTATGTCTGGATGTTGCTCTGTCTCCAAAGTAGCACAGAGAGGTAGCAAGTCCAACCACTTCATTCCACGTACTCCATGCCAGTGCACTTCCACATGTGGGAATCCAAGATCTACAGCAACTCCACAGCTTTCTGCATGCACCTTCAACCAATGTATTCACAAGTCTCCCAAAATCCAAACAATCTGTTTTTTGAAGCACACAGCCATAGCTATCTCTTCTTCTCTCAGCAAAAAGAGTATCTGAGAAACTCTATCCTGGCACAACACACCCACTAAACTTTCCTGACCAATCCCTTTCTCTGATCATTCTCATTTGCATGGCTCCCCAACCCAAAAATCCCCGGATGTAACACCCGATGTCCGCGAACTACTGCCATGTCCGCGGACATATCGTAACATGAACAGTGCTTCTACCATTTCCTTTTCACTTTCTGTGCCATTCCCTCATTGGAAATAGCTAAGAAGTCACATGCACATCCACCAATCACATCCAAGACCTCTACATCTAACTGCATCATCATAGATCACCATTTTAAATGTACTGTTAATCGCTCTGAGTACAAGTGTCATATCATTGGAAAGCACCTTCTACAAGAAATACTGTACAAGTCTCCAAGATTTCTACTTGCAGCTGCATGCATATCCATATGCATGAACACAAACTACAGGTATGCATATTTTCTATATAGTACATGTACAATTTTTATAGAGTCATATAAACAGATTAACTGACTTTTAGCTTGTATAATCTATAAATTGAATTTACTGTCATTTTTTATTTTTTCCATCTCCTAAAATCAACTCTCACTTCCAAACCTATCTGCTATTTAATTTCTTTTTACACACACATTTTCAAAGCATGTTGAACTAACATATTTAAAGTACAATATGAAGAGTTAACATACTCAAACAAAATTGCATGCACGTGCATGTTCAAAAATCAAACAATACTTGTACAAAAATGTAAACATTTATTTACTTATATTTATATGCTGCACAAGCTGCCCATTGCATTGAGGCGCTGTTACTTACAAGAGCTTTGTTACAGAAATAGTGGTATTCAGTGGTACATTATGAATTCCACAAGGCATACAAATGATATTTTGGTTGGTACAGTTAGTCGTTACAATACAGTTTATGCATTAAGAACATATGATATGTATTCAACTGGTGCGACGCATCTTATGTGAATAAGATAGTTTTCATGATTTTGAGGAAGGCGCTGAGGGTCAATGTCAATTAAAAAAATCAATGTCTAAATTAAAAACAATGCTATATTCAAACAAAATTCCTTATTTATTATCTTTACAATTGCAATGAAGACCATTCTCCTGAAAAGAAGCAGCCGAATTTGAAGTACAAAGAACAACTAAGAAGAAACCTGTTCATTTAAAAAAAAAAGTAAGTTGAATACCACCAAATTATTTTTACTGTTATTCAAACACACTATAATGTTAATTCATGCTATTTCTGTGTCTAAAAATAGAGATTGTGCACCATTCTGTAAAAAAAAACAATTCTTAAACAGAGATTTACAGGCAGAATGACGCACAATTTCTTAGTTTTCGACACACAAATAACCCAACTCAACCCCTAGAATTTTCATATTATAGAACAAACAACTGTTTTAATTGTATAACATTAGATTTACTATTTCTACTTCTCCACACCACCAGCTTACTTTATACTATCATCTGAACCCCAGTTTAGTAGCACATAAACTCAAGAATAACCATCCCAACTAGTTGTAGTTGCCCAATGCACAATCACACACCATTACATACATCTTTATTATCTCACTCACACACTCATGCAAACAGCACACATACATTAAGAACACCCCAACCCATACCTTATTTATTTTTCTCAACAGACCCTAAAGAATGCCCACCAAAAATCAAGTCTGTAGAAAGCAACACAGAATTAGGGCAAATGAAAATAGAAGTGTTCAAAACTAGCATCCATCTCTAGCAGAATTTGTAAAAAAAAAGTTAAAACAAAACAGCTAATACAGTCATTTAGTGAAACAAAACAAGCTTCAAGTACAGAAATGTTGCCTGCTCTATCAAAATGTAAAACAAACCACAAGACAATTAACACAAAATCAGCTACCACTACAGATGAAACTTATCCTATAAATCTTGATCTAGAGCAAACTAAGCATACCAAACAAAGTATTTTAGCAAAATGTTCCATCACAGAGTCCTGCAAAATCTTATAAAAACAGGAGAGAAATCAAACTCAACCCTTAAAACCTATCGTAGGAAATTAATCTTAGATGCTTTGATAGACAGTGCAATCCTTCTCAAAAGAAACTTATTTATTTTAGTGTTAAACAAAATGAAACCACTAACAAAACGAATGACTAAATTACAAAAAAGACTTCTCAATAAACGAAATGTCAACAGAAATAACTTCTAAGTATCTGTGGAGGTGAATGGAGTCACACTACGAGCACAGAACCATACTTTAATGAAGAAGCATACAAACAAAAGCAAAAAAATACAATTGCCATACATAGCAGTGGACAAGGTTATGAAAAAGTTAATAATACCATAATGGAACAAGAAATAATACTTACAAAAATATCCCCAGAAAACTTAGAATTACCTCTCCATTCAACTGAATCAGAATGTCTAGTATACAAATGGCCATGCACGTCAATGTGTAACATTCCCAAAGAATCTTTCAAGTCTTTACGCCAATTCCTCAATCAATATGTGAAAGGCAAAGACAAAATGAAAATTAAACTACTGCAAAATATGGATACCTGTCCAGTGCGCAAGTACACAGGACATTCATTGGCCTGTATTTCAGGACCTACTTGCAAAACCACCTTCCATTATATCAAAATGATATCAACACATCATTCAACTATAAGAAACCTAGTCTATAAACTGTACTATGCTAAAATTCCTGCTTTAGCAGTAGCCAATTTAAATAACATTCTTCTACATGGTACAGCAAAAGACCTACTTGAAGAAATCGACTATATACAGAAAAAATATTTTGCAAGTGAAAGTCACTTACAGAATGAAATAGATTTAAAGCAATTTAGCAACAATTCTATGCATGGCAACCTTCTACTACACACATACAAAAAAGAAATACTGACATTTAAAAGTACATCTGCTGAAATACCAAACCATGTGTGTGTATGTTGCCGTAGAACTTTCTATAAAAGTAACACAAAAATGTAGACCTAACATATAAAATAGAAAACAATGAAGATTCTAAATGGTTTGAATTAGCTCTCTACCTTATAGCAGAAAAGAAATATGAAATAACTGACCTCTTAATACTTTGCAGTTACTGCACTACAAAACTTGACAACAACCAAACTTCTTCACGTGCTATCACAAATAATTTGGAATTATATCCACTACCAAAACCTCTACAACAACTCAATTTATATGAGAGCATCATAATTCAAACAGTGCACCCCTTTCAAGCAATAATTCACCTTCAACCAAAAACAGCAAAATTACCTCCCTCTGCATTAGTGAAAGGTATTCATGGAAAAGTAGTGTATTTACCATTAGATCTAAAACAAAATGTGCACACTCTAGGAGTGCAACGTCCAATGGAGCAATCTTTAATTATCTTAGTAAATGGTGTATCTACAAAAGACAAAAAAAATGGCAACAACTGGTAGATTTACATAAGGTTAGACAAGCTTTGCAATATCTAAAAGACAATAATGATTACTACAAAGAAATTAATATTGAAGAAAACTTGAAGGATACCACTGAAATAATTCAAGAGACACAAGAAGCTGGCCAATTCGAGCTCCTAGATCCTGATACAATATCCAATACTTTAGACCATTATACAATTCACCCAGTGCATTCTAATGACACTGTAGAAGATGGACTAGAAACTTACCAAATGCGTCAAACAAAAGGATCACCAATCAGCATATGGGAAAAAAAGTATAGAAGCACATGCTTTTCCTCTACTTTTGCCTACTGGCAAAGGAGGAAGGTACGATGATAGACCTATTCAAATAACAGCATCAGAATATCGCTCATTACGGATGTATTCTGAAGATCCCAGATTTAGACAAAATGTGGAATACATATTCCACCGACTCTTTGAAAGTGAACTAGCAACTTTATCTTACGGAGTTGCACACACATTAAAATCAGGATCCCACTTTCAAAATATGTCAGCTACACAATTATTACAAAAAGTGCAACAAAAAGATGAGGTTATACAATCAAATATTACAAATCTATTAGCAAATATGAGTATTACTAAAGAATACTGGTTTCGACGTCACGGAGATGTACGTTGTATGATAAGAAACCTTGGCCCACCCACTTGGTTTATTACATTAAGTTGTGCAGAATATGCATGGGAAGATTTACATGATTTCCTACGCCTATCAAACAAAAACAAAACATATACTAACACCTGGAGAACTTTGCTCTCTAGATCCTGTTAATGTTTCAAGATATTTTCACCATCGCTTCATTGCTATGCTCCACTTTATTTGTAATAAAACTGCTCCTCTCCTTGGAGAAGTGCAACACTTCTTTTGGAGAAAAGAATACCAAGCCAGAGGAGCACCACATATCCACATGCTTTTATGGATTAACGATGCTCCTAAATTTGTTCAAGACAGTGATGCCACTGTTTTAAAGTTTATTGAAAAGTATGTCACTTGTCAAATTCCATCAGAAGCAAAAAATTGTGATCTCCAAGCACATATTTTACAATTTCTAAGACACAAATGTGGCAAATATTGTCATCGCAAATACAAAAACAAAGAGAAATACTACACCAAATGCCGCTTTGGTTTCCCTAGACCAGTTACAAAAACAGGTCAAGTGAACAGCTTCATGTCTTCAGTTAGACATAGTGTTAAAGGCAAATTACCTAAAAATATAAATTACATAAAAAGAACAGAAGAAGAAAAATATATCAATGATTACAATGCAATCATTGCCCACTTATGGAATGCAAACATAGATATGCAGTACATTGCAGACAATTCCACTGCAGTTGTACGATATGTTACAGCATACTTAACGAAAGCAGAAAAAACAGAGCTACAAGACCTCTGGAATGACCTGTCATCAGACAAAACACTGTCTCAAAAATTATACAGCTTGGGCATAACAATGCTCTCCCATAGAGAATGTGGCTCCTATGAAGCAGCAGATCATTTAACTGGTACTGCTCTGTATGGAAAACCTGAAAATATAGTATGGCTAAGTCTTGGTCCTGCTAAATCTAGAAAATGTCATGATGCCTACCCCCGGGGAACCAGACCAGGTCCAGCAACCCCGGAAGCAGGCATCAGGTTATTTTGAGCAAGCCCAAAAGCCCCTGCTAGGGGCTGGTTGGGTGCGGTCCTGGCGCCTATGGCGCCAGGCTCATAGAGTAGAACTTACCTGATGCAGACCATGCTGCAAGCTTACCTGGTGCAGACCATGCTTCAGATCTCCAAGCAAAATGAGGCTTGGAAGGGACTATTTTACTTAGGAACGATTTTTTTACTCGGGTGGGGCTGGGGAATAATACTTACCTGGGACTACTTTGGAGGCTATTTAAACCACGCCCAAAGAGTAGCACACGCTTCGCGTTATTCTCCATCCAGCAGCGCGCATAACGCTCACCGTGTCTGCAAGCCTGCTTCCAGTCTTCTGCCACGCCCGCCTCGAGTCTGCAGCTCCTAGAAAAAGGGAGGAATATAAGGAGAAAGGTTAGAATAAGGCAAACCTTCGATCCTTACCTGAATTCCGGATCCACCGCACCTTCGAGCTGGAAGAAAGAAGCATTTAGGCGCGCTGCCTCGCCTGCTGCAGCACCGCGCTGAACTCACCGGCCTTCGCAGCATCCTCACGATCCACCGCATCCTTCTGCATGTTCTGCCGCATTCTGGCACCTAAGAGGAACACAAGAACAGCAAAGATGAGCCAAGGAAATAAGCAGAGGCAATAGTAACTACCCCCATAGACTTACCTGATTACCGCCGGGGGTACTATTCCTCTTCACGGGTCGGCGCAGACTCCATTGCATCCTCGCCGCACCCCGGCCCCTAAGGGGAACAAGAGGACGACAAGGTGAGACAACGGGACAAATAAGGGGAACTCTTCTCACTGCAATAGACTTACCTAAATTTACCGCCGGAGGCATAATTCCCCGAACTTCATATTTTCTCGCCACATCTGAATAAGGGAACAGGCACCTTACATTCTGGCCTTATTTTATTGAACTGTGTAGGATAAGCCAAATCCTTACTTGAACTTCGTCAGCTACCACGAGGAACTCTTCGCTGGGGTCAAGCTGCAAACTGCAAGGAATCGGACAAGAGTGAAAGTCAGACATGTGAACTTTTACAAACTACATATTTTTTCGGAGTCAATATTGTTGTGGAACTCACCGATTCCTTCGAGCCAGTGAAGCAACTGGTTATCAATGCGCCCGTGCGCTCAATGCAGGATGGAGAGCTCATCTTTTCAAACCATCAGGTGAGACTATAAGAAGGGACATCAAAGGTGATCTGTGGGGAGAACAGCGGGTGTGGGGGGAATTTACACTCAACTCCACGGGTGGTTAATTCCCTTTCTCCATTTGCAGAAGAATATTTCTATGGGCCAAGCAAACGAAGCTAGGTGGGCCAGTCCAGTCCGTCATCTCGGCCCTACGCGTCACATTGGTGGAGACCACAGCTGTCCAGTTCAGATCGATGCCTCTGTGGGAGCCAGGTGAGCGTAACAGAACACGAAGCTTACCCACAAATTCCCACCCGGGCGTTATGGATACCTCGGAGACTGACCAATTGGCCCAATTACTAGGGGAACTGAGGGCTGAAGTGCATTCAGCCCATCAAGAAACTAATGCTCTTAGGAGAGAAGTGATTTTGTCAAAGGAGCGAACTGATGACCTTGCTAGGCAGCTATTGCAAAGTCAGGCTGGACAAGCACCCCTACCTTGTTCCGGGGGTAATCCAACTCCTGTGTTATCGAGTAACCCTGTGCAAATAAACCTACCAGGAAATATTCCATTGGCTCCACCCAAACGCTTTGCCGGAGATCCCAAAAGGTTTGCCGTGTTTATGAACCAATGCCGCCTGCACTTTTTATGCAGACCTGGAGCCTTCCCAAATGACCAAGCCAAGGTGGCCTTTGTATTATCACATCTCAGCGGTAGTACAGCTGATTGGTCAATTCCACTAGTCACTCAGGATGACCCAATTCTTCGGGATTTTCAGGGCTTTCAAACTAGCATGGAAAGACTATTTGCACGGCACTCCCAATGACAGGCCCTGGATAACAAACATTTGTCTCTATAACAGGGTAACCAGGACCTTCTATCCTACATCGCGACCTTTAATAGGTTGATAGTGGAAACTGGATGGGGATGGCCTGAGGAAAAACTAATCACGTTATTTCATCAAGGGCTTCGAGGAGAACTCAAGGATGTCTTGGCTCAAGTCGTGAACCCACCTCAAGACTGCGCTGAATATATAGACTTAGTGGTCCAGTTAGATCACAGACTTCAGAACAGAAAGGCTGATCGAGCCAAGTTTGAGAATCGGGTGTTGGTCAAAACTCACACTAACTCCAAAGGAGCAGATGCTTCAGAACCCATGAAAATCGGAGGGGTTAAAGGACCCTTAACCCAGAAGGAAAGAGAAAGGAGACGACAAACGCCCGACAAGCGTAGAGGTCCGCTTGCCGAGCTTGAAGAAGGATACTCAGACCTTGCATTTCATCATACCAATGGTCCTCGTAGATTCAGGGCAGCCAAAGCGTATGCACGCAGTAAGGGCATACATTGATAGCGGGGCCATAGGAAACTATGTGGACTATGAATTGGCTTCCAGGATGAATCTACCTCTCTGCCGAAAAACCACCTCAGATGTCATCACCACAGTCGATGGAACTGTAACTCATTCCACGGCAGAGATGACACTATTGGGTCAGGATGGGCATTGAGAGACTATTGTGTTTGATCTAATCAAAGCCCCACAGTTCCAAATAATACTGGGGATACCTTGGTTGGAAACACATAATCCTTGTATTGATTGGCGAGAGAAGAGAATAACCTTTCCGGATTGTGCACAAACCTGTTACCCAAAGAGAAGTCAGAACGCAGGCCTGACCACAATAACCACAGCAGTCATGCAACTACCTCCAGAATACCAAGAATTCCAGGATGTCTTCCAAAAAGAACAGGCAAACACCTTACCTCCTCACAGATCATACGATTGTCAAATCGGTCTCATACCCGGTGCACAACCCCCTTGTAGCAGGATCTATGCCCTTATGGAACTTGAGAACCTTCACCTACGACAATACTTAGACCAGTACCTTGCCTGTGGCTTTATTCGCCCATCCATGTCCCCTGCATCTTCAGCTTTGTTCTTCGTGCTCAAAAAGGAAGGTGACCACAGAACGTGCATAGACCACCGCACATTGAACCAGATAACTGTTAAGAACAATACTGTTAAGAACCGATACCCATAGCCTCTGATCCCTGAACTATTAGACCAAGTGAAGGACGCTTGTATATACACTAAATTAGATCTCCGGAGGGCATACCATCTGGTACGTGTAAAAGAGGGCAACAAATGGAAGACTGCTTTCCGCACTAAGTATGGGTTATTCGAGTACCAGGTGATGCCTTTCGGGTTGTGCAATGCACCAGCTGCCTTCCAATACTTCATGAACGATGTCCTTCGTGAACTCATTGACGTTTGTGTTGTCGTGTATATCGATGATATTCTAGTATACTCCTCTTCAGAATCTGACCATGTGAAGCACGTCCGAGCAGTCCTTGAGAAATTGCGCCAGCACAAACCATACGCAAAACTAGAAAAATGTGTTTTTCATGCCATAGAAGTTGAATTCCTTGGGTTTATCCTGACCCCAAAGGGAGTCCGAACGGACTCACGAAAAGTGGACGCAATCCTTAAGTGGCCATCACCAAGTTCAGTTAAAGGAGTACAAAGCATGCTCGGCTTTGCCAATTTCTACCGCAGATTCATCCCAGATTTTTCACATGTCGTACATCCCATCACAACACTCTTGCGAAAAAATAAATGCTTTATATGGACTGAAGAAGCTGAAAAAGCCTTCCAAGAGCTGAAAGCGAAATACAGGTCTGCACCTGTGTTAAAGCACCCACGCCCTGAACTTCCATACATAGTGGAAACTGATGCATCCAGTCTAGCCATGGGAGCTGTCCTGTCTCAAAAGGAGCCTGAAACTGGCCAGCTTCACCCAGTAGCATTTTGGTCCAGAAAGTTCTCGGCACCCGAGTTAAACTATGCGGCTACTGAACATTAGCCATTAAATCTGCCTTCAAGGCTTGGCGGCACTATCTTCTTGGTGCCAGGCATACCATTACTGTGATCACCGGAACTTACAGTATTTAAAAACAGCCAAGGCCCAATCGTCATGTCAACTCCGATGGGCATTGTTCTTTGCCGAGGTTGATTTTGTGATAAACTATCGACCAGCTTGTAAGAATGTTAAAGCAGACGCCTTATCCCGAATGGGGATGGGAGAGGCAGAAGTGAACCCAGAACCAGTACCTATAATTTCCAAACAAAGGATCCTTGGTATGACTACTCTATCCAGCAACTCTTTGATCCTACAGCCCTGCAGGACTGGGTAAAGAAAGGCCCGGACCACTCTGTCACCAATGATCTGCCTTATTACCAAGGGTGACTGTTTCTGCCACACAAGGAACTACAAGAGCAAGTCATTTCCCGTTATCATGATACCCTAATGGAGGGGCACCCAGGTATTGCAAAAACTGAAGCTAAGATTAAAACATAATTCTGGTGGCCCACCTGGCAAAAGGATATTAAATTATTTGTGATTTCTTGTGGCATTTGGCCCAAAACAAAAGTCAAAAGAAAAAACCAGCTGGACTCTTACAACCTTTAGACATTCCGCCTACACCATGGCACACCTTATCGTTAGACTTTATTACTGATCTACCTCCTTGTAATGGGTTTAACACCACTCTAGTTATTGTGAATCTTTTTTCCAAGATGACCCACTTTATTCCTTTAAAAGGACTACCTTCATCCTTAATCCTGGCCAAAGAATTCCTCGAAAACATCGTTCGCTTACATGGATTTCCGTCCGTGTTGGTCTCTGACCGGGGCAGTCAATTAATTTCACATTTTTGGAAGAAATGTTGTCAATTGGTGCAAATCGACGTGAGATTATCGACCAGTCACCACTCCCAGACCGATGGTCAAACGGAGAGGACCAAACCAGTCTCTTGAACAATACCTGCGTTGTATGTTACATCAAACTGAGAGTAATTGGAAGGACATCCTTTGGATCAGCTAATATGCATACAATAATTCAGTACATTCTGGAAGTGGACAAAGTACCTTTTATACGCTATATGGGCACCACCCTCGAACCTCAGACCTTGACTCACCCCAACACTTAGAAATGCCCGCAGTGGTCCATCTACACGCTACGATTACACAAGCCTTTAAGGAGGCAACTGCACATTTGAAACAGGCGAAGGAGAAATATAAGAAAGTTGCTGATCGGCATAGAAGTGATACTCCCCAGTACCAGATAGGGGACCAAGTATGGTTGGCCACAAAACACATACCTCTCAAGGGAACGCGGACCTTTAGCCCTAGATATTTGGGACCTTACTCTATTAAGGCCATTATCAACCCAGTGGCCGTCAAGTTGGACTTAACTGCTAATATGCAAATTCATCCTGTCTTTCATGTGTCACTTTTGAAGCCAGTGCAACCAGGGACAAGACTAACCAAGCCACCGGACCCCGTCCTTATAGACGGGGAACCCGAATTTGAAGTTAAGAACATCCTGGACTCCAAGATGGTGAAGTTAAAACTTTTTTATTTAATCGACTGGAAAGGGTACGGACCACAGGAAAGGTTTTGGGAACCCAGTGACCACGTGAATGCACCTCGATTGGTGAAAGGATTCCACCGAAATTTCCCAGACTAACCAAAACCACGGGGAAGAACGACTTTAGGAGGGGCCTTGGGGGAGGGAGTGCTGTCATGATGCCTACCCCCAGGGAACCAGACCAGGTCCAGCAACCCCGGAAGCAGGCATCAAGTTGTTTTGAGCAAGCCCAAAAGCCCCTGCTAGGGGCTGTTTGGGTGCGGTCCTGGCGCATATGGCACCAGGCTCATATGGAGAGTCAGTCCTGGCACAATAGGCGCCAGGCTCATAGAGTAGAACTTACCTGATGCAGACCATGCTTCAAGCTTACCTGGTGCAGACCATGCTGCAGAGCTCCAAGCCAAATGAGGCTTGGAAGGGACTATTCTTTTACTCGGGTGGGGCTGGGGAAGAATGCTTACCTGGGACTACTTTGGAGGCTATTTAAACCACGCCCAAAGAGCAGCACACGCTTCGCGTTATTCTGCATCTAGCAGCGTAACGCTCACCGTGTCTGCAAGCCTGCATCCAGTCTTCTGCCACGCCCGCCTCGAGTCTGCAGCTCCTAGAAAAAGGGAGGAACAGAAGGAGAAAGGTTAGAATAAGAGCAAACCTTCGATCCTTTCCTCAATTCCAGATCCATCGCACCTTTGAGTTGGAAGAAAGAAGTATTTACGCGCGCCGCCTCATCTGCTGCAGCGCCGCGCTGAACTCACCGGCCTTCGTAGCATCCTCACAATCCACCGCATCCTTCTGCACGTTCTGCCGCATTCTGGCACCTAAGGGGAAAACAGGTGGGAGCCAGGTGTGCATAACAAAAAAGAGTTCTAAAATCATATGAAGAAATAGAAACAATAGCCAAACATGATCCCAACAGCCAAGACATTTTAAAAAACAATTTGCTCGACACATACTACCCAAACAGAAGTACCACTTTGGAAACCATGTGTGTACACCACATAGCCCAAAACTTCACATACAAAAATAATATAAAACCCGATGAAAAAAAAGGTAAATACACAGAGCCTGATCACGACTTGGCCGTTACCGCCGGTGGTAATAGCCCTACCGCCAAACTCCCCGGCGCTAATAGCGCCGGATCATGAGTTTGGCGTTAAAGTAATTCCCCATTCCCCATTGAGCCCATTCGGGAATGCCCCATTCCCCATTGGGCTCAATGGGGAATTTTTGCGCTCTTACCGCCGGCGGATTTCCCGCCGGCGGTAATAGTGCAAATTTTCGGCGGATTTCCCCCCAGTTCAGTGCTGGGGCAAAATCTGCCGAAGGCCTGATTTGGCAGACCCTAAAATCCAGTGGTATTAGCGCTACCACCAGATTTAAGGGTTACTGCCGAAGTCGTGATCAGGCCCAGAGTGTCAAATTGTGAAGGCACCTTAGTAAAACTCACCAAACCAAATTTAATTAATCATATCAAATTGTCATTAAAGACTCCTCAACACAAAGAACTATATTACATGTCCCTGCTACAACTCTTTAAACCATGGAGAAAAGAAGAAGAAATACTAGATAACTATGACTCCTATGAAGACGCTTTCAAAGCAAATGAAAGCACTGTAACTGATGTAAACTTTACACTGTACAAAACAATGCTGCACAATGAACAGCAACACAAAGAAGAACTGCAGGCCCAACTAGATAAGGACACTCCTGACAGTAGTCAACCTTCTGTAACAGGAAGCCAAGAACCACTGGGAGAGCCAAAAATAACAAATGAGGCAGAATTAGCTATGACAGAAGTAGAAAACACCATGTGTCAGTATGAAGATAAAGAAGACTTAACTATACTACAATCAAAACTAAACAATGAACCACGTAGCATTTTTGAAGAAGTAACAAAAGAAATTGCACATGGTGTACAACATGAAAACAAAGAATGCACCTGCCAAAATTACAAACCTATACTACTATACGTCAGTGGTGAAGCTGGTTCTGGCAAAACATTCTTAATCAAAATCATCAGTAAATTCCTTCAACAATTGACAAAGAACAAACTGCCAGCTGTTGTCACTGCCACTGCCCCCACAGGTTTAGCTGCCTACAACATAGGTGGTGTCACTTTACACCGATTACTACTCCTGCCAGTAGAACACCAAAACAAATTAGACTATTACAAACTTTCTACAGAAGCTGCAATGGAACTACGCAGAGTATTAAAACAAATGAAAATGCTACTAATAGATAAAGTGAGCATGGTCTCCAACCTAATGTTGGCCTTGATTCACCTCAGATTACAAGAGGTACTCAAAACAAACTACGAAGAGCTCTTTGGAGGAAACATATTATTGTTTTCGGAGATCTTCTTCAATTAACACCAGTGAAAGGTGAGCCTATTTTTAAAACCTTAGGACACAAACTCTGCCGTAAAACTGTTGGCAGCATTGGTAATGTCAACCTTTGGCAACATTTCCAATACAGAGAATTAACACAAAATATGCGGCAATCTGCAGATCTCCCTTATGCCAACATCTTAAAAAGTATTATAGTTAGTATATTATCTCAAGAAGCACAAACAATATTGAAAACCCGGCACATTCATGCACTTAATGGCCATAATGCATGTACTATGGATGTTATGGAACAATTATCCCACAAAAATGTAAATTGTATGGCCTTAATGCCAACTCTTGCAAGCTGTTTCAAATTCAATGAAACAATGTTAAAAAAAGAAATGCAACATATAATTGAAATTAGCGCCACAGACAAACTAGACATACATGGTATGACACTACCCATGTGTGAACAAGCCACAACGAGACTAAATAGTTTAGAAAATTCAATCTCCAACACAGCTGGATTGGAAAAAATATTAAAATTATCCTTAAATTTCAGAGTAATGCTTAAACGTAACCTTGACATGGATCAAGGACTAGTTAATGGAGCACTGGGTACATTTGTTGGCTTTCAAACATACCCACGTGACAACAACATTCAGTTTGTCAATATTCTCTTTGACAAACTTTCAGAAGTGAAAAGAATAGGATGTTCAACAGCTCGATTCCTTCTCTTCAAAGACATGCATGTACGAAGAGAACAATTTTCTCTAACTCTTGCATACGCAGTCACCATTCATAAATCACAAGGTCTTACCCTATACAAAGCATTGATAGACATTGGGAACACAGTCTTTAAGGAAGGCATGAGCTATGTAGCACTATCACGCTTACGTACACTTGACGTTCTATTTCTAATCAACAAGTAAAGTAAACACTGATATTCCTTGCATTTTAGAATACAATAGACTGTGTTCACTATACACCCCCATCTAAAAACATATCCTATTCCACAAAAAGTAAAAATGTTCGAAAAGAAAACTAAATCAAACAGAAATGCAACAGGATGTCACTGCAAATCATCCAAAGAGCTTAAAATAAACTAATAGTTCATCAAATATCACAATCAAAAAAGAACCTATTAGGGAAAGTAAACCAGATACTTCTTCAAAAAAGGAAGACAAACTCCAAAAAAAGCACTCAGATACAGAACTATCTGGTCCATTTAAACTTTCAAATGGAAATGGTGTAAATTGCTACGCAAATGTAGCAATGAATATTCTATTTCAATTACCACCAATAGTTGACAACATTTAATTATACAGTACAGACCAATTGTGTTTGCAAATGTTAGTACTTCATAGAAACGCAACAAACAATCCTGACAACACATATACAAGCCGATTCATGGAATAATTAGCGCGGCGCAAGTGGGCAAAAACGTGCGAATCGCAGTGGAATAGCGAAAATCGCAGTGGAATAGCAAAAATCGCACGAAAAGCAGCGCACATCGATTCATGGAAGGGCGTGCGCGAGAAAACCATCGGACGTGCGATAAGAAAGTGCGCGGTGCACGTTGGCGCACAGGCCATCTAACGGCGTGCACCAGGCCACAGCGAAAATCGCACAGTCCACAGCGAAAATCGCACATAGCGCGGCGCACGCAACAAAAGGAGGGGGAACACGGGGCGTAACACTCGGAATGGGGAACAACTTGCCAAAATGTGGGCGTCACGGGGGAAGCACAGGGTAAAAGTGCGCGGAACGCCCACACGCTCGCCTACAACACGTATTCATGGAATAGAATAGGGCAAAAAAGCGCACGCTTAAACCAGCGCACAGGCACAAACACGACCGCCACAAGAAAGCAGGCGGTAGCGTCTCTGCGCCTGGAAGAAATGTGCGCTAAAAGGTGCGCCAACAAATAGCACCTATATACAGCAATGATGAATGTCCAATACTGTGGCCATCCAGGATAAATGACGTACAAAGGGGTACCCACAAACACAGACACGCGCTGAGAGAAAAAATAAACGTGTGCGTGTATACCGGGGTGCGCGGGAAGTTGCACACGCGATATGGCCGGGTACGTGGATTTCAGGGGTGCGCGGGAAGTTCCACACGCGATATGGCCGGGTACGTGGATTTCAGGGGTGCGTGGGAAGTACCACACGCGATTAGTCAGGGTACGTGGATTTCAGGGGTGCGCGGGAAGTCCCACACGCGATTAGGCAGGGTACGTGGATTGCAGGGTTGCGCGGGAAGTTCCACACGCGATATGGCCGGGTACGTGGATTTCAGGGGTGCGCGGGAAGTACCACACGCGATTAGTCAGGGTACGTGGATTTCAGGGGTGCGCGGGAAGTTCCACACGCGATTAGGCAGGCTACGTGGATTTCAGGGGTGCGCGGGAAGTCCCACACGCGATTAGGCAGGGTACGTGGATTTCAGGGGTGCGCGGGAAGTTCCACACGCGATTAGGCAGGGTACGTGGATTTCAGGGGTGCGCGGGAAGTTCCACACGCGATTAGTCAGGGTACGTGGATTTCAGGGGTGCGCGGGAAGTCCCACACGCGATTAGGCAGGGTACGTGGATTGCAGGGTTGCGCGGGAAGTTCCACACGCGATATGGCCGGGTACGTGGATTTCAGGGGTGCGCGGGAAGTACCACACGCGATTAGTCAGGGTACGTGGATTTCAGGGGTGCGCGGGAAGTTCCACACGCGATTAGGCAGGGTACGTGGATTTCAGGGGTGCGCGGGAAGTTCCACACGCGATTAGGCAGGGTACGTGGATTTCAGGGTTGCGCGGGAAGTTCCACACGCGATATGGCCGGGTACGTGGATTTCAGGGGTGCGCGGGAAGTCCCACACGCGATTAGGCAGGGTACGTGGATTGCAGGGTTGCGCGGGAAGTTCCACACGCGATATGGCCGGGTACGTGGATTTCAGGGGTGCGCGGGAAGTACCACACGCGATTAGTCAGGGTACGTGGATTTCAGGGGTGCGCGGGAAGTTCCACACGCGATTAGGCAGGGTACGTGGATTTCAGGGGTGCGTGGGAAGTTCCACACGCGATTAGGCAGGGTACGTGGATTTCAGGGGTGCGCGGGAAGTTCCACACGCGATATGGCCGGGTACGTGGATTTCAGGGGTGCGCGGGAAGTTCCACACGCGATATGGCCGGGTACGTGGATATCAGGGGTGCGCAGGAAGTTCCACACGCGATTAGTCAGGGTACGTGGATTGCAGGGGTGCGCGGGAAGTTCCACACGCGATTTGGCTGTGTGCTCCCAGGCATTACCTGTACACCCTCCACGGCCCCTGCAGGCAGCACACACCACAGGGGACTACCCTGCACACCTGCTCATGTCTCCCACCACCCCCACCCCCCAGCAGTGCAGGGGCACCCTCCACCAGGCCCCCACCCATGTCTCCCACCACCCCCACCCTCCCGCCACCAGGGGTACCCTCCACAGGGCCCCCACCCATGTCTCCCACCACCCCCACCCCCCAGCAGTGCAGGGGCACCCTCCACCAGGCCCCCACTCATGTCTCCCACCACCCCCACCCCCCCGCCACCAGGGGCAGCCTCCACCAGGCCCCCACCCATGTCTCCCACCACCCCCACCCCCCAGCAGTGCAGGGGCACCCACTACCAGGCCACCACCCATGTCTCCCACCACCCCCACCCTCCCGCCACCAGGGGTACCCTCCACCAGGCCCCCACCCATGTCTCCCACCACCCCCACCCCCCAGCAGTGCAGGTGCACCCTCCACCAGGCCCCCACCCATGTCTCCCACCACCCCCACCCTCCCGCCACCAGGGGTACCCTCCACCAGGCCCCCACCCATGTCTCCCACCACCCCCACCCCCCAGCAGTGCAGGGGCACCCACTACCAGGCCCCCACCCATGTCTCCCACCCCCCCACCCCCCAGCAGTGCAGGGGCACCCACTACCAGGCCCACACCCATGTCTCCCACCACCCCCACCTCCCAGCAGTGCAGGGGCAGCCTCCACCAGGCCCCCACTCATGTCTCCCACCACCCCCACCCCCCCCGCCACCAGGGGCAGCCTCCACCAGGCCCCCACCCATGTCTCCCACCACCCCCACCCCCCAGCAGTGCAGGGGCATCCACTACCAGGCCCACACCCATGTCTCCCACCACCCCCACCCCCCAGCAGTGCAGGGGCAGCCTCCACCAGGCCCCCACTCATGTCTCCCACCACCCCCACCCCCCCCCCGCCACCAGGGGCAGCCTCCACCAGGCCCCCACCCATGTCTCCCACCACCCCCACCCCCCAGCAGTGCAGGGGCACCCACTACCAGGCCCACACCCATGTCTCCCACCACCCCCACCCCCCAGCAGTGCAGGGGCACCCTCCACCAGGCCCCCACCCATGTCTCCCACCACCCCCCAACCCCCAGCACTGTGGGGAACCTGCCAGCAGGCCCCCACACATGTCCCCCTGGCCCCACGTCCTGACGATACACAATCATGGCAGTAATGGCCAGCATACCCAGCACAAACACCCATGCAAGGATTGCATCCACCCACATAGTGAATGCAATCACATGACACAACCCCAATGGCAAGTATGCAAAAGAACACATGTCCGTCACACACACATACACAAAGGGTGCAAGTGAATGTCAAAACCCATATCATGACATGTAAGAAACCAATGAGAAAATAACACAAGTGTAAGAAAATATAAAAAATGTATTAAATAACAAAAATAAGTTAACTTTTCAAACATACAACTATGTGGCTAAGTAAAGAAATGGTCCATGTCCGAGAACAAAAGTGATAAACAAGAAAACAAAGGAATGAAAAAAAAAAATTTTTGTCCAAAGCAATATCATGTAGTAGGAAATTAATGAAAAACCATTACGTCATGGTGAAAACAATAAGAAATTAAAAAAATGTATCTCCCAAAAAACAAACTATATACAGGAATGTACCAGGGTCCATGAGCCCAACACCATAAATGAAACCTACTACTAACTAATGAAAAATATATGTACAAAAAAGTGGCCATTGTCCGAGCGGTCCAAAATAATAAAAAAAAATAAAGGAAACCTAGCACTAACTAACTAAATAACTATATACAAAGGCAGCGGGCAAGTCCTGCGGCTCACTTGGTGATGTTGCTGGCCAGGGCATCATCGAACTCCATGTCGATGTCCTGGAGGCGGGACTCTGTCCTGGCCCCGAGGTCTCGCAGGGACAACCCCATGTCCACCTCAAACTCCCTGCGAGCTTCCTCGAGGCACTCAGCCCGCCTCAATGCCCGACGCATGGAGAACTCCGCCCTGACCATGGCGAGCCGCTCCTCTTCCGCCCGCTGCCGCTCCGCACCTATCCGCTGGCCAAACTCCTACCACACGGAAGACACCACCATCCCAGGGTTGCCCTGCCCTCCGGCCGATGCCTGCCCCTCTGCTCTTGATGGCCCCGAGCCATGATGCCTCCCACGTCGAGCCCGCTGCTGCCTCTGACGCCACTGCCTCTGCCAGCACGACGGCATCCAGGCTGATGGAAACCACCGACGCCGTCGTGCACGTGCCCTGCCCGATGATGCCGTCACATCTTCCATCTGCTGGGGTCCACTTGCTGTGTTGTCCACCCCTGCTGGACCTCCGACTCCCAACTGTGGCAGGGATGGGATCCTCACCGAGCTGGCTGCATTGGTCGGGGCAGGTCCACAGGGGGCCCTGGTGGCATCTGGGCCGGAAGACGGCAAGGAGAACGACCGGTGGATAGCCTGCACAGAGGAGGAGAGGGCCGTCAGATTGGCCAACACATGCAGGAAACCCCCGAACATGGCCGATCCCAATTGGGCCACGTCGGCACGGTGCACTTCGTGATGACGTGCGTGCTCCTCCCGGGAAGCACGCACGTCATCACGAATCACAGCCATGCGCATCGCGACCCCAATCAGGACCTTCTCCACGCGGCCAGGGGTTCCCACGTCCGCAGGTGGAGGGGAGTCAGGTGACATGGACATCCCCTCTACCTTCGGACGCCCTGGGACGGGGCATCCCTGCTGGTGCATAGTGGTGCACTCACAGGGTCAGGGACAGCGACATGCACAGGCCCCTCCACGGTGACCTGTGCTGCCTCCTGGCCCTGGCCCTGGACTGCAACACTTGCACCAGCAGGGATGCTCCCACCAGGCCCCATGTGTGCACCAGTGTCGGCCTCCTCCTCCTCTGTGCAAACCACCAACCTGGATGGCTCCTCACCGTCTCCTGCCGTAGCAGGCCCCTGTGGGGGCTCACCCACCCCTTCCGCTGCAGCCGTGGGGGCATCCCCGCCGCCTTGCTCCACAGCGCCGTCTCCGCCCTCTTCTTCACTAGCCGCTGCGTAGAGGGAGACAAAGAACACAAGCATCAGGCTACTGTACAATGGTCCCCTAGACAGGAAGCAATAGCAGATGAGCACCACTGTCAAAGTACACTTCCATCATGTCCCTCCACAACACATGGGTCAGTCCAGGCAAAACACACACAGTAACAGGCATGGTGCATGCCATGGACATTTCCATGCATGTCCAATGGACTATTGAAACATTCAATGATATGTAACTCACATGCATCATGGCTCATGCATATCACATGCACACACTTCACCTCAGTCACATCCATCTGGCCCCAAACACACCAAACACAGGGGAAACAAGGGTAAGTTGGGTGCGTCACTGAATCTGTGCATTGTCACACACATGTGTCATGCATCCATGGCATGCACAAGTCACAGACACACAGGTCAGGCACACAGACATGGCTACCATATATGTACCTGGAATCAGCACCCATCCTTCACCCCCATCCATGTCCAGGTACAGAGACTGGCATGCTCTCATGTCCAATATCTGCATAGGGCTCCCCATGCCGCATTTCAACACATGCAACAACCATGTGGGTCACACATCACTGGTCGCACATGCATTACCATGATGTCCCTGCACACATACATGCATACATGGCCCATGGCACACATACAGGCAAGTATCATAGAACCAGCACACCGCAACATGCCCTGTCTCACACAGTAATGCTTGGACACTTACCGCACAACTCCAGACGGGCCTCCCTCTCAAGGACCTGGGCGTGGAGCGCTGGGCGTACGCGTTCCAGGACCCTCTTCTGGATGGAACTCATGCGGCCCCGGCCCCCCTCCACGAGGCGCCGGGCCTTCACAAGGGTCCTGGACCTCAAGTCCTCCCAGCGCTTCTTGATCTTCTGGACGTTGCGAGTTGCCACCCCCTCCGCGTTGATGGCAACCACACAGTCGGCCCAGATCCTCTCCCGTCCTTCCTTGCTGGTGTGGGACGATCCAAAGAGGGCATCATACTGCCCCAGGACATGCTCCACCAGGACACCAACTTCGGTGGCAGTGAAGCTGGTGCCCCTCTGCCCCTCTGGCCTGGGGTTGCCACTGGTGCCAGATGTGGAAGTGCCCGACATGGCAACCCCAGAGACAGGTGTGGGTGGGCAACTGGGTCCCGGGGCTGGGCTGTGGAGCGATGTAATCCCAGTCGGGAGTCTTCAGTTCCAGCAGGGGTGGACACAGCAACTGGACCCCTGCAGATGGCTGATGTGCAGGCACCAAATGGCAGGGCACGGTGGCAGCAGGCAGGCAGGCAGGCAGACAGCAGCAGATGGCACGTGGGAGGCTGCTCGGGGCACTGGGGGGCAGTAACTCGGCCTTCTGGGCAGGAGCGTGGTCTTCAGTGTGTTTTCGGGTGGCCAGCTTGATACGGAGTGATTTGGCACGTGAAATTCCTGCACGTCAGCGTGAAATCCGAGGAAAGGCCCTTAGCGCGTAAGCGCGTCAGCACGCATACACGATTCTATTGGACCAGAGTCCCTCAGCGCGTAAGCGCGTCTGACGTGACCCGCACGGGTGTTCCCCACTCAGTACGTGATGACGGAGCACACGTGGAAATACTGCACGTCAGAGTGTCATCGCGTGTAATTGGACAAAAGTGCGTGTACACGCGATTGGCCTATGTACGTGTATTTCAGGGGTGCGTCATCGCGTGTAATTGGACAAAAGTGCGCATACACGCGATTGGCCTATGTACGTGTATTTCAGGGGTGCGCGGGCACTTACACACGCAAGTACGTCAGCGCACTTGATCCCGTGCTGCGTGGGAATTTCCACACGCTATTGGACTGGGAACTAGATTCCAGGGGTGCGCGGGTCACACGCTCGCCTAGAACACGCGCAAAGCATTAATTTGCGCACTTTTCAAATAACAAGCCAGATGCCAGGATGAACATACCGTTCCCAGCAGCAGTGGCAGTGGGCTACCAAAGGAGGAGGAGGAGGAGAGTCAGGGCCAGAATATTCACACCCAGAACCAGCCTTTTCGGGATGCCTGATGACCAGGTGTATGGAAGGTACAGGTTTCCACCACACATAATACTGGACCTGGTGAGTGAGTGGGAGGATGACCTCACATCACCCACCCTGTGCTCCCAAGCACTCAGCCCCCTGGAGAAGGTCCTCAATGTACTGCACTTCTTAGCCACTGGATCATTTCAGCAGACCATAGTGGGTGGGGTGTCACAGGCCACCCAGTCACGCTGCCTACAATAGGTCTTGGACATCATCACTGCACGCCCATCAGTCCGCAGGCACATATACCTGCCCAGAACACCTGCTGAAAGGCATGCTGCCGCCCTGGATTTTTACGGTGTGGCACGATTCCCCAAAGTGCTAGGTGCCATCGACTGCACCCATGTGGCTCTACGTCCCCCCAGGGCATCTGAGCACATCTATAGGAACCGCAAGCACTGGCATTCCATCAACGTGCAGGTAGTATGTAATGCCAAGGGAATCATCACCTCAGTATATGCCAACTATCCCGGGTCCACCCACGACAGCTTCATTTACCGAATGTCCACCCTATGCCGGGACATAGATGCTGGGCGGCATGGCGATACATGGCTTCTTGGTGAGTATGTATGCCACTGCGCATGCATGTTGGATACTGAGCAAGGTCACAACCCCACCAATGATACCAATCACCACCTCCACAGGGGACAGTGCCTACCCTCTCAGCCCCCACATGATGACGCCAATTCGGAACCCCACCACGCCACCCGAGGTAAGATATAACACAGCCCACATTACAACCCGGGGCATAGTGGAGCGCACATTCGGAGTGCTAAAGTCACGCTTTCGCTCCCTTGACCGTTCTGGCGGGCAGCTGTTATACGCTCCCCCAGTAGTGTGCAGGATCATAGTGGCAGCATGTGTCCTGCACAACGTTGCAACACGCCGGGGCCTGCCCGTGGACATGGTGGTGGCCCCACATCCCCAACCACATGCACAGCCGCTGCGCATGGGAGGGGAAAGGGCACGAGGGGAGGCAACCCGTACACAGCTAGTGGCTAATTACTTCACATAGTATACACTCCCCTGTGGAGTGCACACTGGCCTGGCACATTCCATCTGACAATCAATGATGACTCAACCTGACACTGATCCTGGATGTCTGGAGATTCAACCGTGAAAAGCATATCAGCCTGAGATTGTTCACCTGAAAGTGTTACTATGTGTGCATTCCTACCCACACACAACACCAATGCAGTTTTGTGAAGAAACACATTCAAGCAGCCAAAATGAATACCCACTGGCTAAATGCAACAAGAGGACAGTGCCATGTCACCCAACCCATCCCCAGCACCGCCACACAACACACCGTGCCATGTCATGCTATGTGCAGGTAAACAAAGTAATCCCCACAACATGACAAGTGTTGCGATGTACAGTGTCCCCAATTGAAACTTCCTACACCTGAAATGCTCACTGTAATGCAGGACAAACAACAAACTTGAGCACGTACTACCATTAACATGACTTCAGTAATGTAATAGATCAGTTGTCTCACCACCTGGATATGCCTGCACTCCCACCACTTCCAACTGAACAGTGTTGGTGCCATGTAGAGTTGTAGGTGCACTGCTGCCAACAAGGACCCCATCTCCAGACTAGAGGGCCTTGTGTAGACATGAGGAAGGGACCTGCAAATTGGGAGGCAGACACAGATGATGAGTTACACATCAATGCAACATGCAGTGTACAACACAACAGCAATATGCACTAGGAATGTATACACAGTATTGACTAGACTACCAACACATGTAGTGGGAGTCCAATGTCACCATGTACTTCAATGTCACTTGGGCACACCCTTTGCAAGCCCATGGAAACGGGAAGCAGGTGGGGTGTGTGTGACTCAAACCCAGGCATCTGAACCTAATACATGACAAGCCTGCATGTGCCCAGCCACAATGCAGCGTATGCCCACAGGAACCACGGAAGCCAACAAATTGTCCCAAAAAAATTTGGGAAAAATATAAAAATAAAAATAAAAAAAAATAAAAAATGGCCATTAAAGGGCCCGGGGGGGTTGGGGAGGCCACCCAGGAGGTCCGAGGTCAGGGTGCACACCAGAAACCACCTGTGTGGATCCTGGGAAAAAAAAACACCTCCATGGGCTCATGGCCCACACGGCTACCCTATTGTGGGAGTATCACTGCTGTCGCTATTATCACCCTGTGCAGCTGCATCCGGAGGTGGTTGCACTATGGGAGGCAGCCCACGCAAGGCCCTACTCTGTTCCTCCATGGCTGCAAGCATGCGGGTGTGGTAGGTCTCATTCTGGAGGATGAGTGTGCGGAGGTCCCCATGCAACAACTCACGGGATGCCCGGACCTCCGCCCTCGTTGCTTGCATCTCAGCTGAGAGCGTACGGGTGAGACGCTCCAGCTGCTGTTCTGTCCTTTGGTGTGTTGAAGCCTCTAGCTCAACAAGAGTCGTCCTGAGTTGATGTAGCTCCTGCCTCAGGGCTTCCCTGTGGCCCTGGGACTCTATGGAGATGGCCTCCTGCAGAGTCGCCAGTGCCGCCCGCCTGTCCCTGTTGGACGCCAACATGTCCTCCCTGTGTGACTGGCAGATGGAGTCGGTTGCCTGCTCTAGTCGCTCCATCAGCCTTTCAGGGGGGACAATGGAAGTGGCCACCCTATCCATGGCCTGAGCCATCATCTCGGATGATGCTGCCTGTTGGGTAGCCATACCGTAAATGGATTGCTCCCATGCGGTATTGCCAGGTGGTGTACGGCCACCACGTCGGCAGGCACCACACCTGTCTGGGGCAAGGCGGACTGCGCCTTGCTGTGCCGGCACTGCCTGAGGCTGCAGGACTGCATTCCCCCTCTGATCTGCTGGCCCAGGAACAGGATCAGATGTCGCGGAGTGTGACCCTGCATCCGTAACCACCAAAGCCTAGCTGCCAACACTGACATCCCCATTGAGGGTTCTGACCCTGGTGCAGGTGGGTGGGACAGAACAGATTCCCTCCCTGGAACACTCACCTGCGACGGCACGTAGGTCTCATCATCCGAGTCAACAGCTGAGTACAGCTCGGGGGAGGTGCAGCCAGAGACACCCCTTGAGAGCACGACCTGCAGCACTTGTGGGTTTTCACCCACCAGCACACCACGTCCCTCACTGGTGGTTGGTCGGCCCTCGGAACCCTCCTGGCTCTGCACCATCTCCACAACCCCAGCAGTATCAGGTGCGTCTTCCCCTGCAATGACATAATGACAAAGAAATGGAAACCCGCATTAGCACCATGGCACACAATGAGGGCTGAGAAGCAAGAGAACCAGTACTTGATTGACACATGTCCCACATGACTAAGACGCTCCCATGCATGCACCCTCACTGCGTATGAAGGGCAGGCAAATGGCACACACTCATTACACAAAGATCGAAGTTGAACACATTTCATGCATGCTGCCTGGCAGTGGCATCACACATTGCCCTGTGATTGCCAGGTGACACACACATGCCATCACACAGATGGCATGTGCCATTGCTATTGAGTGTAGATGGAGAGGAGGGCAGCACTTATTCATTCTGTCCAGTTCCCACATGCAATAGCTTTTCTAATTCAAACAGGTCTGCTTTATCACCTGGAGCTGGCAGTCCAATATGGTCCAATTGCACAGGGACATGTGTGAACATATGATATCCAGGTAACAAAGTAACTCCACTTTACCATGGTCATGCCATACATGTGACTAGAGGACTGAGGAATGCCTAGTATAAGTGGTGGAATGCATACAATCTGTCTGATTGAACATAGGAAAATAAGCAACAATGTTGTGGCAAGGTGACACTTCAAGGCCAACTTGGGTGCTGTTGGCCTAGATGTCTACTGTTGGCAGAAGGGATACTGCAATGGCAAAATGCAGCTGCGCAGGATGTATTGCATGAAGCACATGGCTGACCCATTCGACTCAGGTGCACACACTCTCACCTGGCACACAAACAGATGCCCTCACACACACACCATGCACATGGATGACACACACATGCATGTGCACTCACCGGACAATGCCTCGTAATCAGGCAGATCTCCCACGCCTTGGATCTGTTCCTCCGTGACGTAGGTCCCAGCGACTGACTCATGTGGAGTGAGTTCCATGTCTTCTACTGGAGACCCACCTCCAGTCACTAGAGTTGCGGCATGACTTGAGGCCAGCTTCTTCTTTGCCCTGCGCTTTAGGTCATTCCAGCGCTTGTAGCAATCATTGGCTGTGCGCCTCACGATTCCAAGGGCACTTACGATGTCCGCAACGGTCTGCCAGTGTGCCTGGCGTTGTGCAGGTGTGGTCTTGGATCCTGCAACAATGACCATCTCGTTATCATGTCCGGACACATACTGGACAAGTGCATTCAGTTCGTCATCCGTGAAGCTGGGCTTCCTCGATGGACCGGACTGTGTAGCCGTGTCTGGGGCATCAGCCTGTGCCGGACGAGCACTCTTCCTCTTCCGCTTGGAAGGTGGTGGTGATCCTGAGTGTCCTGCGCCGCTCTGGACACTAGGGGCAGGAGCCCTGGTGGGCTCTGTATCAGGTGTGTGGGATTGCACACTCAGCATGGGAGTTGGTGCAGGCATTGGCTCAAGTGTAATGGTGTCATGGGGAATGTCAGCAGAATGGACTAGGACGGACACTGTCCTGGCTGGGTGTGTGAGAGCTGGGGTGGATGGAGCCGCAGCTGCCCCTGCAGCCTCTCCGCCCTGCCTACTTGGGGCAGCAGATGACCTTGCTGCCCCAGATCCACGTGGCATGATAGCATCAACGTGCACCAGCGCACGTGTCGTAGCCCTGCTGACCTGGAAGTCAGCCATGGAGTCAGCCAGGTCTGGTGCCACAATGGGCTGGTCCAACAAGGGCTGAGCATGGATGGTGTCAGCCACTTCAGCCTCAACGGGGGGGGGAGGGGGGGGGGAGGGGGGGTATTGATGGGTGCCCTTGACTGGTCCTCCACACATGGGGGGACAGGCATACCCTGCAAGTTACGACCACGTCCCCTACCGGATCCACCACGGCCACCACTTGCGGCTCTTCCACCTTTGCCACCCTTACGGAATCCTCGCATCCCAGCCATGGCACTGATATTAATGTGCGTATGGGAGTGGCTGTAGACAATTGTCCTGGGCAATTGGGGGTCAAAGGGGTTGGGTACCAGATGGTAATTGTACCCTAATGCTCTAGCACAGCTGATTGTAACCCCTGGGGAAAGATGACGGGTCACGCAACGCACAGGAGGCCCAAAAAAGGGAGATGACGTGCACGCAACCCCTCCTAGACCACGTGTGCAGAAATAAAAACCTGCACTACGCTGTGGCACCCAGTAACACAAGAATGAACGTATGCGTGTCACACGCAGCCTAGAATGACCTCTGAAGGGGTAGGCTACACACGGGGCAAGCACAGAAGTTAGATACGTGCGTGACTCACCGTCTGCCAGGTAAAAGAGCGTGAAAAATGAGCGCGTTTGGTTGGCAATACCCCCGCCAAAAGAAGATGTGTACGCTGTCTGAGAAGACAGGACAACAGTAGAAGGGGACACTGTTTGAGGGAACAGGCCCAGGTAAACCAGTACAAGAGAAAAAAGAGAAAAAGCTGTCAGAGGTAACAGGGAGTACGAACTGGAAACGCCGTGAAGTAAATCGCGTGTGAAACGACAAGAAGTACAGAATTCACCCACTCGCTCTCCACGAAAAGCACGTACAAGGAAATGGTGTTCTACACGTACCTTATATACAGGCCCACACGTACAGCGTCACTTACGCGGCGTGTACGTTCACCAATCACACGCTTTGTCACTCCTGCGTGTAGATCCATTTTCACCAATCACACGCTTTGTCACTTCTGCGTGTAGATCCATTTTCTCCAATCACATGCTTTGTCACTTCTGCGTGTAGATCCATTTTCTCCAATCACACGCTTTGTCACTTCTGCGTGTAGATCCATTTTCACCAATCACACGCTTTGACACTGGGACGTGTCACGCAACATTTTCCTGCATGTGCAGGTGACTGTAGGCGCGCATATGCTGGTGACGGGTTTACGCGCTAAGGGCCTTTCCTCGATTCACACGCTGACGTGTGGGATTTTCACGTGCAGAATCACTCCCTATCAGGCTGTCCACGCGTTCACACACGAAAGACCACGCTCCTGGACAGGAGGCCAAATTACTGCCCCCCAGAGCCCTGAGCACGCTCCCACCTGCCATCTGCGGCTGCCTGACTGCCTGCTGGCCACGTGCCCCACAGTGCTGGTGGGTGGGGGTGGTGGGAGACATGGGTGGGGGCCTGGTGGAGGGTGCCCCTGCACTGCTGGGGGGTGGGGGTGGTGGGAGACATGGGTGTGGGCCTGGTAGTGGGTGCCCCTGCACTGCTGGGGGGTGGGGGTGATTGGGGACATGAGTGGGGGCCTGGTGGAGGCTGCCCCTGCACTGCTGGGGGGTGGGGTGGTGGGAGACATGGGTTGGACATGGGTGGGGGCCTGCTGGCAGGTTCCCCACAGTGCTGGGGGTTGGGGGTGGTGGGAGACATGGGTGGGGGCCTGGTGGAGGCTGCCCCTGCACTGCTGGGGGTGGGGGTGATTGGGGACATGAGTGGGGGCCTGGTGGAGGCTGCCCCTGCACTGCTGGGGGGTGGGGGTGATTGGGGACATGAGTGGGGGCCTGGTGGAGGCTGCCCCTGGTGGCGGGAGGGTGGGGGTGGTGGGAGACATGGGTGGGGGCCTGGTAGTGGGTGCCCCTGCACTGCTGGGGGGTGGGGGTGGTGGGAGACATGGGTGGGGGCCTGGTGGAGGCTGCCCCTGCACTGCTGGGGGGTGGGGGTGATTGGGGACATGAGTGGGGGCCTGGTGGAGGCTGCCCCTGCACTGCTGGGGGGTGGGGGTGATTGGGGACATGAGTGGGGGCCTGGTGGAGGCTGCCCCTGGTGGCGGGAGGGTGGGGGTGGTGGGAGACATGGGTGGGGGCCTGGTGGAGGGTGCCCCTGCACTGCTGGGGGGTGGGGGTGATTGGGGACATGAGTGGGGGCCTGGTGGAGGCTGCCCCTGCACTGCTGGGGGGTGGGGGTGATTGGGGACATGAGTGGGGGCCTGGTGGAGGCTGCCCGTGGCGGCGGGAGGGTGGGGGTGGTGGGAGACATGGGTGGGGGCCTGGTGGAGGCTGCCCCTGGTGGCGGGGGGGTGGGGGTGGTGGGAGACATGGGTGGGGGCCTGGTGGAGGGTGCCCCTGCACTGCTGGGGGGTGGGGTGATAGGGGACATGAGTGGGGGCCTGGTGGAGGCTGCCCCTGCACTGCTGGGGGGTGGGGGTGATTGGGGACATGAGTGGGGGCCTGGTGGAGGCTGCCCCTGCACTGCTGGGGGGTGGGGGTGATAGGGGACATGAGTGGGGGCCTGGTGGAGGCTGCCCCTGGTGGCGGGAGGGTGGGGGTGGTGGGAGACATGGGTGGGGGCCTGGTGGAGGGTGCCCCTGCACTGCTGGGGGGTGGGGGTGATTGGGGACATGAGTGGGGGCCTGGTGGAGGCTGCCCCTGCACTGCTGGGGGGTGGGGGTGATTGGGGACATGAGTGGGGGCCTGGTGGAGGCTGCCCCTGGTGGCGGGAGGGTGGGGGTGGTGGGAGACATGGGTGGGGGCCTGGTGGAGGCTGCCCCTGGTGGCGGGGGGGTGGGGGTGGTGGGAGACATGGGTGGGGGCCTGGTGGAGGGTGCCCCTGCACTGCTGGGGGGTGGGGGTGATAGGGGACATGAGTGTGGGCCTGGTGGAGGCTGCCCCTGCACTGCTGGGGGGTGGGGGTGATTGGGGACATGAGTGGGGGCCTGGTGGAGGCTGCCCCTGCACTGCTGGGGGGTGGGGGTGATAGGGGACATGAGTGGGGGCCTGGTGGAGGCTGCCCCTGCACTGCTGGGGGGTGGGGGTGATTGGGGACATGAGTGGGGGCCTGGTGGAGGCTGCCCCTGCACTGCTGGGGGGTGGGGGTGCAGGGGGACATGAGCAGGTGTGCAGGGTAGTCCCCTGTTTTGTAGGCTGCCTGCAGGGGCCTTGGAGGGTGTACAGGGAACACCTGTGAGGACCCACCCAGCCTAATCGCGTGTGTGACTTCCCACGCACCCCTGTAATACACGTACCCAGCCAAATCGCGTGTGATTATTCCCACGCACCCCTGTAATACACGTACCCAGCCAAATCGCGTGTGATAATTCCTGCGCACCCCTGTAATACACGTACCCAGCCAAATCGCGTGTGATAATTCCCACGCACCCCTGTAATACACGTACCCAGCCAAATCGTGTGTGATGATTCCCACGCACCCCTGTAATACACGTACCCAGCCAAATCGCGTGTGATGATTCCCACGCACCCCTGTAATACACTTACACAGCCAAATCGCGTGTAAAACTTCCCGTGTACCCCTGTAATACACGTACCCAGCCAAATCCCGTGTGATCATTCCCGCGTACCCCTGTGATACACGTGCCCTGGCTAATCGCGTGTAAAACTTCACGCCTACCCCTGTAATACACGTACCCTGGCCAATCGCGTGTTAAACTTCCCGCGTACCCCTGTAATACACGTACCCTGCCTAATCGCGTGTATTACTTCACGCGTACCCCTGATATGCACGTTACCCGCTTTGCGTTCCTTGTTTGGCAGCCCTGTAAACTGGTCCAGGGTTAGCACAGCCCTTTGCGATGATTTAGCGATTTTGATGGCTTTTCCTTGCGCGAGGGCGTTCTTGGGGGTGTTACTGGCGCTGCTGCAGGGTCGCTGCGATACTCTGCGCCATGGCTGGTTTGGGAGCCTAAAATCCATGAATACGCTGTACGCGGAAATCGGTTTTAGCGCACGTGCCTGGCGCAGACAATCGCACGCGGACACTCTGCGCCAGCCGCTTGCGACACTTTTCTGCGAAATTCTATGAATTACCCTGTTAGTGTTTATGGAATAAGACATTAATTGGACTACTGTCCTGGAATGGTGAAATTCACTATTAACTCACAGGAAGATCCACAAGAATTTCTAATGTGCTTACTACAAGTACTGGAAAACAAAAACATACCTATAAATGAAATCTTCCAGATTTCATACATGTGGAAACATACATGCACTCTGTGCAACAATGTGACACAAGAACAAATCCCCAATGAGCACTTTGTGTATGTATCAATACCTAATTGTGAATCCGTTCCATTTCAGCAACTTGTACAAAATGCAAACCATGGTAGATTATGTACTACCTGCAATTCAGATAATCACTCCACCTTACTAATACAAACACATAGTAAATACGTAATACTAATGCTTCTACGTTACAATGCAAAAGGTACCAAAAACAACTGCAAGCTGACTGAATTCACACATGGTCAAGTATCACTTGGTAAAAAAACCTTCACAACAATAGGTATAATCTACCACACAGGAGCCACAACCAATGCAGGTCACTATACTGCATATACAAAAAAAGAATTGTAGATGGTGCGAATGTAATGATAGTACCATTACTCTAAAGCAGAGATTACCTGCAAATCTTACAAACGCTTATTTAATCTTCTTAAAACCAAAATGTATTAACTAAACTGTACTTAAACATTAACTAAACTTCTATTTGAAAACTATAAACTGTTACAATATGCCAACAGCTTTATAACTGCCCCAAGATTCTACAACTAAACAGATAAATGAAGACCACTAAATAATATAAAAAAATAAACAGTTAGAATACGCCAACTGGTATCTAACTACCCCAAGATTTTCAATAACCAAACAGATAAATCAATACCACTACATTATAACAAAAAAAAAGACAGTTAGAATATGCCAAATGATATCTAACTAAACCAAAATATTACAATATCCAAATAGATAAATTAATACCACTTCATTATAACAACAAATAAACTGTTAGAATATGTCGACAGGTATCTAACTGCTCCAGAAATATGCAACAAGTCAATATATATAGCAATAGACAGAAACAACAAGTGAACACTGAAAACAAACAAACAGACTGTAGCATAACAAAAAAAGTTTTTTTTTTTCTTTTTAATCCAACATGGATTTTATTTTCTCCCACAGACCCAATGATTTTAGCAACAAACACAGAAACTGAGCGAATTGCACAGTACACTGGTTTGTAATCTACTAAATATGAGGGTAAAAAAAATGATTATTCAATGTTATAAGTTGTTACAAAATACCAAAATACTGATACTAACATGATCTTTTCTTTTGTCACAGAAATAAACAAGAAATACATGTACTACAGTTACTAAACCAAACAGTAAGTATATTATATTAAGTACAACCATCACAGCAAATCACACCCATAGTGACTTATAACTTTGCTGCCTATAAATTTGATCTTGTCCATGCACCCAAGTCTATAGACCCTGCCCACAACCACTACAGCATATCACAACCATAGTTGCTTATAACTTTGCTGCTTATAAATTTGTTCTTGGATCCAAAAGTTATAAGCCACTATGGGTGTGATATGCTGCAGTGGTTGTGGCCAGGGCATAGAGTCTTGGGTGGACTCTGCTCCCATATGGCCATGCTCCCAAGACGCTATGCCCTGGCCACAACCACCGCAGCATATCACACCCATTGAGTCAAATATTTTAACTATACCATATGGATACTTTTAATGTCCACGGACATCATGAGTGTTCTTAGAACAGTTCCAACTTTGCTGCCTATAAATTTGATCTTGTCCATGCACACACAACTACAGGCCCTGCCCACAACCACCACAGCATATCACACCCATAGTGGCTTATAACTTACTTATACATTTTTTCTTCGATCCCAAAGTTATAAACCACTATGTGTGTGATATGCTGCAGTAGTTGTGGCTAGGGCATAGAGTCTTGGGTGCATGGCCATATGGCTATGCACCATCGCAGCATATCACACCCATAGAATCAAACATTTCAACTATGCCATATGGACACTTTTAATGTCCGCGGACATCATGAGTGTCCTTAGAACAGTTTCAACTTGCCTACAAACAGTACGGACAGACATAGCGTCCTCAGGACACCCTCATTTCATTTATTTACGAACATCCCAGGACACATAATGTGTTCTAAGAACACTTTGAACATGCTTGCGAAGATGTGTTCTTAGAACAGTTTGAAATTGCTTGCGAACAGAACTGACAGGCATACCGTCCTCAGGACACCCCCATTTTATTTATTGACGAACATCCCAGGACACATGATGTGTTCTTAGAACACGTTCAGCTTGCTTGCGAACAATACAGACATGAGTAGTGTCCTCAGAATACCCCCATTTCGTTTATTTAGAACATTTTAGAACATCCGCGTTGTCCACGGACAAAGCAAACACAACAGGGGGGTCTACCACCTAAATAAATAAAACATGTAACCCATTTCTTTCTCCCTCACCCTCCCCAAACACTTACACACAACAACACACTGTACTAAATAGTATTTTTCAACAAGGTTTCACCGCGCTGTCCGCGGACGTCCGCGAATCCAAGATGGCGGGCATTCCCGAAAATATGACGCATTTCACGCTCTTCACCGTCCAATCAATGAACACATTGCATGTCCGCGGACAGGACGCAAGCCGATTGGCCAATCAGGACACTGTCCGCGGACCGAACAGGGAAGTGTGTCCGCGGACCGAACATAGATATCACTAATTTTTTGTGACCTACTTTTTGGTCATTTTAAAAAGAAACTACTGGATGGATTGTCACCAAATTTGCAAAAGCACGCTTTCGGGACTAAGCCATTGCTCCTGGTCCAAATTTGGTGAAAATCCATCCAGCGGTTTGGGCTGTAGGTGTGAGCAAAGTTTTTTCCCCATTCAGTCTATGGGAAAAAAAGAGGTTTTGGGACCCCCCTATAACTTTGCCCCCCCTGGACCAAACCTCACCAAACTGTGCATTCAGAGTGACCCATATACTTTTTTTGCAAAGTTTGGTGAGGATTCGTACAGGGGGATCGAAGTTATAAGCCACCCAAAAAGGGCTCTTCCTATGATTACTTTCTTCAAACAGAAATTAGCAGCACTCGCTACAGGATCAAAATAAATCATCGGGATTCACATTCATTCGTACAACCATTTCTTCTTTTATTAAGTAAAAATCAGGGACAAATCACGCCACACAAAATTCAAAACAGAAACCATCATAATAGGGTCCTCCCAAAGTGTAGAAAATAGTTTTGCTGAGGAGTTGTATATATATATATATATGTGTTTTGGCTCATGTAAGGGCAATTTGAGCTGTTGTTGCAGAAATGGGTCCTTAAGTTGAATTATATATATGTGAAAGAGAGCTGGGAGGAGAAGATGCGTGTGAGACTGTGCACTATTCAATATTAGTGCTGATCTTACTGAACTATTCAGTCCATATTCCAGTCAACCATACTCTATTCTTCTATGCAGCCCCTCCTCTTCCAGGACAGATATGTATCAGGAGCATTATGCTATTACCCTGCTACTACACAGGTGATATGTTACATGTCTGTGCTCTAGCACCTTGAAGCATCTTTTGTGCTAGATGGAATTACTAATAGATCTTAGGCCAAATAATCGGACAGACTCAAAGAGTACAGCAACATACTACTTTATTATCAATTGAATAAAGCAGGGTCAACTGGCAGACATCGGACTGATGCCCAATCACAACCAAATTTCACATTACATGGAGGTCATATACCCCAATATGTATCATCCATGATGTCATTCTATGTGGCAAAATACAAAACCTATCAAGGGAAGGGAATGGTGAAGGAACATATCTACTTATAGAACATATAAGGATTAGTGCATAATTGTTTTCCCCTTGTCGTAGGGCACACCTTGAACTACCTCTAACTAGTACTGATTATAGTTGAAATAACAACATTATATGTTAGGTTGCCCCCCGACCCCACTGATTGGTTGCCATATTATCCCAACCTTGGACTTTTGGCTCCTTAGCTGTATTTACGTGAAACAAAACCTAGGTGTTTGAATCCCATAAGACTACTCCCCATTTTCCCAATTAGTCCATTATATCTCATCAGCAGGCTATCAGCCAAGGTCTTCCATTTGTAGTTGCCCTTGTGACTGCTCACTGTCCTGGAACTTTCAAGGGAGTGTGAGCACACCACTATCTTAGCTTAAGGCTCTAATGAATAGCCTTTCTTTTTGATTTCTGAGTCACATGTGAAGAGACCATGACTTTTTCCAATGCATCCTTACATTACTGCTATCTGATTAAATGTATGCTAGGTTTTGCTGCTCCTCTTGGCCTTTAGAGACTTGCTCACTCTATCTCATATGAACTTTATACACTTTTAATTGACCGACGGTTTGGCTCTCACAGATGTCTTCATCTTCTTCAATCTACTGAAGACTATCCCAAATTCAGAGTTTATCCATGTACTCCTTTTGTGCTCTGTGCTTATCCTTTGAAAATAGCATTGTTAACTCAAGTCTCACCTTGACTCATCATCAGCTCTGTACACAAAACTCTTTTTTATCCGTCTCCTGATGTTTACAGCCTCGGCCTGTCTCTGAGGTAGCTTGGTTATTTTCAACGTGAGCCAGCATCCATTTTCCTATTGTAGCCATCCATGGGTGTTGATAGGTCTGGAAAAGATCCAGGACTATGCTAATGTCTGGGCTGTTGGGACTCAGGGCTAGCTAGACTTTTGGTTGTAGCCCCTGAGCTTCTATCCGGGGCTACAATCAAAAAAGCCCGGGGCTATAGCCCCCCAGCCCTTTCTAGCAACGCCTGTGTGGCCATCTTTGCCACGTTATATATTCCTCTAGCAAGCTTATATATGTTGTCTTTCTACCTTGTAATACTGTGTATTTACAGTTATTGATCAATAACTTGCTCTATTTTGTTTAGATCCATGATTATTTTAGCTTTAGGTACATGTTACTCTTAGTGCTTCAGTTACATTGTTACTTAGTATTTTCATATTGTTTCAATATAGGTTCATATATCTCCTTCATGACATCACTTTGTCCTTTTCAGATTTCATCTTAACATATGTCCATGATGTTCACAGATGCGTTCTGAAATCTTGGAAGGTGATATCATTCCATATAGCATTCTCCCATGCAACAACCTTCCAGACTTTCAGTGCAAGGGTACATTTATATGGCTGTCTAAGTGCATAACGTCTCTCATACACTCGATGCGGTATAGGAATGATGTAAAGGATTCCATCTACAGTTCTCATTTGACTGTTCCAATATGATGATGGCGAGAGGGCGGGAACTGGCAAGATAGCGTCTACCTACTCCTCTACATGTCCTTTTCCATACCGTCAGACCTACCTGTTTCTGTTGCCTCAAAACACCATGTCCAGCACTAGATAAAAGCATTCATTGAAGTTCCCACCTATGAGCAAAGCGCTTGGTGGACCATTTGAATGTTTAGCTCTAATAGGCATGGGAATATTTGGATTTCTTTTGGGGTCACAGGTAAGGATGGGCATGGTGGGGTTTGTCAGAGGTAATATGCAGCCTGGTTAAGTGACAGGGCGATGGGAGCCCTGGTGTTGATGGTTCCACCACTATTGAAGGTCAATCCTTTGCCCTGACTTAACCTTATCCAATGTGACCAGACCCAACCAACCCAGAAACAAGATTTCAATTCCAGCAACACTCAAAGTAATTATATAGAACCCAACCCAATGTGGCCTGTTCGCACCTGACCCAACTTAATACATACATTACCAACTTATAAGTCACTTCTGAAAAAGCCAGTGTTAGGAAGATTTATGGCAGGCTGATGCTGCCGGTACCATTCACATGTCACTCTCAACAACCTTTACCCAATGTCCATCTAGGCTAACTCCCAAAATCAGAGTTCACTTTGTTTTACTCTATAGGTCCCTCCTTCGCTGCTGGAGCCTTCCGTTCCCGCCTGAAGCACTCTCTTGTTCACCCTCTTCTCAAGAAACCCTCAGCCTGCCCCTCCTGCCTAGCTAACTATCCCCCGATGTCCATCAATCCTCTCCTGGGCAAATACTGAATCTATTGGTTGTCTGCATGACCATCAGTCTGGCTTCATAGCAGCCATAAGCACGGAAACTGATCTCCTGAATATCTGTGAAGATCTGCTCTCCAACCTTGATTCTATCCTCCCATCTGTCCTCATCTTAATCAATCTATCTTCTGCCTTTGACATGATCAACTATGCCATCTTGCTCAACTGGCTCCGTGATAACTTCAGTATCACAGACCTGGCCCTGGCCCAGCTGACCTCTTTCCTGTCTGAAGACCCTCCAAGGACCAACTTGGGTCCTTCCCCTCCTCTATCTCACTCTCTATCTGTGGTGTTCCCCAGGGGTCTAACCTCTCTCCCTGGCTGTTTAACTAATACCTGGCACCTCTTGCCCACCTATTTGCTGCTCTCTGCTCCAACCTTCAGTGCTATGCAGATGACACTATGCTCGTTTTCAGACTCCCTTCTGCCACCTCTCCTTCTCTCATCTCCGACTGTCTGTCTGCTATCCATGAGTGGTGTGCCATCAACGATTGCTGCCTTAATGCCAGTAAGACAGAGATTATCCTCATCGTCACACCTGTACCCTTCTTTCCTGCCACTCTCTGGCTAGCCATCCTTGGCCCTCTCCCTGCTCCCACCTGTGAGGCTAAGAACCTCGTGGTCATATTCGACTCCACACTCCCCTTTTCTCCTAACATCTCTGACGTCTCGAAGAAGTCACACTACCAACTGCACCTCCTCAGAGGTATTCTTCCTTTCCTCTCCTTCCCCTAGAAGCTCACTGTGTCCAGAACTCCGGTTATCTCTAGGCTGGACTACTGCAATGTCCTTTTTCTAAATCTGCCTGCTTCTAATCTGCGCCCTCTGCAACTCATTCAGAACAGGACTGCAAGAATTGTCCTGGGCCTCAAGCTCAGGAATGGTATCTCTCCATCACTTAAATCTCTGCACTGGCTCCCAGTGGCTGCGAGGATTAAGTTCAAGACCTTCTGCATTGTCCATGGCCTGGGGCCTCAATACCTCCAGCTCTCTCTTCGTTAATACCTTCCTACTCAAGCACTTTGCTCCTCCGCCTCCAACTCCCTCAGGGACAGCCTCTTCTCCAAGGAAATAGTTGATGGCAAATCTCTTTCTTCAGCTGGGTCCTCCCTCTGGAACAGCCTCCCTGCCTCTGTGAAACTCAAGGAGAACAGTCTCCGGTTCCGGAAGCACCTCAAGTCTTTCCTCTTTGCTTCTGCCTTCTCTCTTCCTCTCTCCTAGTGAATTCCAGGCTGAAACTGCACTGGTCCCCTTGCTATTCTCTGATCATAGGCCCAGGTCCCCTTCCCCCCTGTTGTACACCTGCACTGCCCCCCCCTGCAACCCATGCTCTTGGGTCTGTATCTGTAACCCTACAGTCCCCCTACCTGCACTTTGGACACCTGCTCTCTGCAGTTACCCTTGCCAACCATTAGCGGCACTTCTTGCTATTGTTTAATCCCATGTACTGCGCTGCCCCCTCCCCTTTCCCTTTTCACTTTTCCACACCCCTCCCCTGCACTTGCGCAATCTCAATGTCACTTGACCTAGTAAGATCATTGTCTCTGTTTTCCCTTTGTCCACCTCCCTTGCCTCGTCGTGTCTTGAAACGCTTGTGTATAGGCATGTTATAAATGCCATATATCATATCATAAGCTGTTTTGTGGAGTGGATTCAAGCACTTATGACCTTTGTCTTGGACCACTGGCCCAAATGTTTAGCATGTTCACAGTTGAAGTGCTACACTGAACTTAGTGCATAGGATTCACAAGAGGAAATTTGGATTACACGGAGCCACTTAGTTAAGCAGTGCCCCCGTTCATTGGTAGTCACTGGGACAATAAGGCATTTTGTTACTTATTATATAGTATGTAGGTGTTGTTCAAGATTTTAACCAGGTCACAGAGCGAAGCTCTTTTGTTGCAATGGTTACATTTATGTTTTTTCTTCCTTTCTCATTTACATTTCTATCTGATTTTTTTTTACTACTATAATTTAGTCTACTTTGTAACAAATTTACATAGCACTCAGTGCGCTTAAATTATTCAAAATGTAAAGCCAGCACTTCACACTTCACTATAAGTATATATTATCCAACAACTTTATTTGTATGTACATATTCAGAAAATGTTATGTCCTTCGTGCCATGGATAATTTGTTTAATTTGTTTAATTATCAAGAAGTAGAGAGGTGGATGGATTGCATTTACGAGGGGATGGAGCAGCTGCTGTGGGAGCAGGCCAGGTGGAGGGAATTAGGTCACCACGAATCAGCTTGCAAAAGAATTGACCTTGCGAGTAGGGGTTCCCACTTCTTTTTCCCAAGCTATTGTGTGCCCTTTAGTGGTGGTCCATGGGTTACAGAAAAACAGCTGTCCAAAATACCATCCAGAGTGTAGCACGGTCCTCTTGCTCAGTTTCTGAGGTTCTTTCCTCTGTTTCTCTATGTGTTGTAAATTGTAACACTTTACAATCTCTCTCTCTCTCTCTCTCTCTCTCTCTCTCTCTCTTTTCAGTCTCCTTTCTAATCGCTCCTTCAACCTATTGGGGTATTAATGTTTTGGCAAATATGGTGGCTTAACCAGCCAATAATCATCCTCTCTTTGCATCACCTGGGAGATTTAGAGACTTTTGTGGGCATACAGGGGCTATTTAAGAAGCCACATCCTTTCCACACATTTCACACATGTGTTTAATCCCCAACCACTTCTGTGCCATAGACATAGAAAATGCACCCACCCGGGCACCATTCCTCATCATTTCGAGATCTGCACTGATTAGCTTCAGATTCTTGTTCATTTGTGTCCTGATACTAAGCAAACCAAGTTCATCCCTCCGTGCCTATGTTCCATACTTAAATATAAATAAGGACAAAAGATAAATCACCTTCTTTTGGAGAAAAGAAACCAACCCACTCCCTTTCATCGGACCTACAGATTTGGCACCCCCCTTCCTATCTCAGTCAATAAAAAAACTTGGGGGGTGATCTTCGACTCAAACCTCTCCTTTGACCACCAAGTCAATGCCACCTGCAAGAATTGCAATTAGCACCCGCGGTTGAGGGTGTAGCCAATCAGGTTCCTCGGATCCCAGGCTGATGCTCCCATTCTCAGCAGGCCCTCTATGGAACCTAATGGATATTTTCCCTGAACCTCCATCTTCTCCCCACCCTTCCCGTCCTTTAGTAATTAATCACAACCACCCTCCTCAGCCCCATTTGCCTGATTGTGCTGCAGCGTCCCTCAATGTGGAATTGCCGGCTGCCATGGAAATGTGAGAGGGGCTCAGTATAGGGCCCCGCCTTCCACATCTATAGTGGCCATCTTGTCACAGTATTTTCATTAATTGAACGGGATGACGTGCATGTCCAGTTCTTTGGATGAAAATACCTTTTATTGTAATGCCTCGGATTACCACTTACCCGATTGCCCGGGGTTCTAATAGTATTAACTACTCGTTTCATGGGCTAACCCAGGGTAACTCTTTCTGCTGGGCCGTTATAACCCACCCCGGTATAGCCCGTGGAACAGGTAGTTCATGCTATATTATCAACTCCATCTACTAAAGAACATCATATAATTTCTAAAACCTCACCAAAGGAAAGAACTGGTGGGAGTTCTAATTCTAAAAAGTGTGTACTATTCTAACAGCCTACTGGCTGGAATCAGAACATCTACAGTTAAAAAGCTGCAGCTCATCCAGTACAGAGCTGCCAAAATGATTTCCACGCAGAGAAAACATCTGCATGTCAGCCTCAACTTAAAAGATTTTAGCTGGCTTCCGGGAGAACACAGAATCTCCTTGAAGATCCTCTATCTTAGCCACAAGGCCATGCATGACTCTGCCCCTGAATATCTAAAATACCTCTTTACCCACTACATTCCTACCAGAAATCTAAGATCTTCCAACAAGAACCTTATTGCACCAGGCAAGGCCAACGAAAGGAGAGGGAAGACTTGCTCCAAGGGCTCTGACAATATGAAATAAACTTCCTCTCACCCCGAACCAATAGCCTAAATACTGGAAATGTAAGAGATCATTGAACACTTGGAAGAGAGCTGTGGCATTCAACCTTCCTCTTGTTAGGTAGGACTCCCAGGTATGCCAGAGCGATGCTCAGGGTCCACGGACACGCAGGGTCTAACACTCTCCCCAGAATAAAAGAAGGACTCAGTCAGATGGCAAGTACAAACTGCAGTTTATTTGCACATAACACCAACAGGGATCAGTAGACGAACACAGCAAGAGTCAGGTAAAGCTTGAGGTTCCACGGCATGCAGGCCAGGTTTTCTATCATTCTTGCTTCACTGCTCGGTCCATTCCCATTAAAACCTATTGCCACTGGGAATAGGGTAGTGAGAGTCTCTATTGCCTATAGAGGACCCTATAGATCATATTCTACTAGTCCTCGCATGTCAGGTGGCTGGCCTGTCCCATGCCAGAAGAACTATCTATTACATTGTTGCAGAGTAGTGAGCTTGCCATTGGTTCTTGCCCTTTGCCACCCTCCCCTGGAATACTAAACTTCCATTGGATAGAGTTGATGCCCCAAGGCCTGGGACTCGATCGAGTTCTCAGCTGCTGAGCACCTCTTCAAAGTGATGTGAACGAATATGTGTATGTATTGTAACTTGTGTACCTTTGCCTATGAGAATATTCTCCTCAGAGTTGCAACACTTGTTGCGGACTGCATCTGATTTGCTGGGATCGGCTCCTCTTTCTCACCGTGGACGACTGTACATTGTCTTGTCTGACTGCATCACATGTTCAGAGACCACAAATTTGAGCTCTGCAGCTCCCATTTATGAGGACGTATTCAATTTCTCTGCAGCTGGTCCCCTTGTCATCTGGGGATTGGAATGTGTCTTCATATCTCTGACATTGGCCGTGGGCCTTTCTCATGCGTCTTGCTCTCTTTGCAGCCTTAGTCTGGTCTGCTAATCTCCTGCTCAATGGGTGAGGCCTGCTGTAATTTTGCTAAACCCTATAATGCATTTTCTATATTGTCCATGTTATACCAGGTTCCCTATCAGTTAGTCTTACGTGGTTCGATCAGGTTCCATATATACTCCTGTATTTGCACATGAACATTAGCTTCAAGCATCAGCAAGCTTGCTCATGATCTCTTGTGCCTTGTCATACTGCGTTACTGCATTTGGCTAATGACAAAAATAATAAAATCATTGATAGTATATATTTATATCTGTCCTCTAGCTATAGAACTGTACAATCATGTTCTTTATGTATACAAGTGTGTGTTTATGTGGTGCAGTCACCCCAGCCAATATCAGCACTCCTAATATCACTTCCAGCCCTTCTGATAGCCATGACAGCATCCATGACCAATGCTATTCAGCACTGGTCCTTTCCTGTCCCCTTTGCTTTTTCTTCCATTTTGGCACGCATCTGGGACAGATGATTTGCTGCTTCTGTTTGTGTACCATTATCTTTGTCATTGGAAGGTGCAACCATGCAACAAGAACTCCCTATGTTTGCACAAACTCCTCCTTCCATTGCTGTTAGCAGATCCAGAACATATCCATTCTGGAGTGCCACCAAACGTACTGCTCGGAGCTCTTCTTGCATTGCGTTAAACCCATTCACTGTGGAATTGATCATTACCATCCGCTCCCAATGGGTTATCTGCAGCCATTTCACATTTGTATATGTCTGTACGAATGGTATCACTAATGCGAAGAACATTTGTTTCCTGGTGAACATTCTGTGTTCTGCTGGCACTTCATCCAGTGCTGTTTCTGATGCTTCCAAGAAGTAATTGCCTCCTCTCTTTACTCTACTCAATTCAGCAGGCTCTTCCATCTTGCTTATTTGTTTCTCCTCCACAGACCTATTATTCCTTCCTTTGTACTGTGTTCACTGCTGATTGTGCTAGGGTGAATGCCTTGCTCCCCATCACTCCATCCTTCCATCCATCCTTTGTGTAAACTTGACCACACACCAGTATCTGTGTTCTTTCCCAGCACACATGTTCTCCTCCTGTCTCTTTCACTCTTGTGCATGGACATGGCAACACTTTCAGTGTTATAGTTTTTTCTCCCCCTTCTTGGGCCCATCAGTGGTATCTGGATCAGCTCTGCGCCTACCTCTCCTTACTGTGCTTGCAGTGCTCTTCTGTCCACCTGACAAGGTCGTTCCACCTGCTTGGATCGGGGTAATGTTAGTAGAGGATACCACGGTAGGACTAGCAACCAGTGAAATTCTCCAAAATATAAAAGCAAATAGGCCACTTGGAATCAAGAGACACAACACATTCTTAATTATTTCACTCTTCTCTACCTGTGCTGCTTGATCCTTGTGCAGCCTGAAAATATAGTTGCTTGCCTGAAATGCGTTAAAGTGTGCATTATTAATTCTTTAAGCCCCACAAACTAGGTAATCATTAAGGGCAAAACTGAACACTTGCTCCCACACTGCCATTACTGCTGGGTTTCTCAGTGTGGCGAGAATAGTATAGTTGCCTTATTTGAGTTGTGGGTAAGCTTGGGCCAAATATTCTACAAAGGCGAGATAATACACTCTGGGTGATCGTGCTCAGAAACTACTGGGTCTTCTCACATTGTAGACAAATTGGTTCGGGAAGGTATCAGGGGGATAGTCAGCGGGTAACATGAACAATCATCAATTAGTGCAGTCAGCTTTCTCGATGAATGTATGTAGAGAATAAAATAACAAACAGACAGTTTATCCTGACTCTAAATCTATAAGCTGTCCAGTCCCTAGTTCTGCTGCCCTTGCACAAGTAACCATTGAGTGTCCTCCACTTAGCAGTGTAAGTTCATAATCGCTGCTTTGCTCTTCTTGCTGCTGATCGTTGGCCCTGTTGAACTTGTTGCCAAGCGAGGCTGCTGCTTGGAAGAGCTTGTTGTCTGAGTGGTGGTTCCAGACCATTTTCCCTGAGAGCCTGACTATTTGGTCTACCACTTTCTCCACGGTGTGGGGACCAGTGAACATTGGTGTATCCCACATTCAGATACAATTGTGGAGCAAGACCAAGTCCCCAACATTAACCTGTTGCTTAATCTCAGAGTCCTTTGGTCTATTGTCACATTTGCCTTCTTCACTGTCTTCTGGGCCTGCCCGAAACTTTTGTATCTGGCGTGAGATAAGAGAGGCACTAGCAATCAACAAAGTAATGTAGTCATACATTTCCTGACCTAACACATCTGCTCTACTCTCACAGTCTTTCAGTGCTCTAGTGGGAGGAGCTAATGGGAGTTGCATGCGTCATCCTGTCACCACCTCATGGGGGTGTTAAATGGTGGTCAGACCCAGGCTTATTGTGCAATGCAAACAATGCAAGGGGCAAACAGTGTAACCAATGTTTCTTTTTGCTCTGCTTTGCTTTAGCAATTGCCTCTTTTATGACGCTATTTAGCCATTCACAAACCCCATTTGCTTGTGGGATGGTATGCACAGGAGAACTTATGTTGAATGGCCAGCAATGTGGTGATGTGTTTTAACATCTCATTGGCAAAGTGACGGCCGCCGTCAAAGCGCAGGCCCTCACACATGCCCCACCTTGGGAATACCTCCGGGACCAAGAACTTCACTGCTCTGAGTGGATCATGTCCGCATGGTCGACATGTAAATGCTGGAATTGGCCGAATGGCAGAGGTATGGCTTCTCTCACAACTCTCAATGTATGTCCTGCTGTATACTGATTGCATGTCACACAATTACTTACAACTTCAGCCACGTATTCTGCCAAATTAGGACAGAACCATGTTCCTCCAATATGGGCGCCAATTACCACTTTTCACGTGTGTGTTGGATAATCTAACTGTGTCAGTGCAGTGTTCAATAATGCTAATGGCAACACCACTTTCATTGTGTTATTTTTTCACCACAGGGCGACTGTCGGTGATACTGTACATCCCCTCCTAGTCAACAAGTCGTTCTCCTCCCTGGGTGCAGCTCTTAGCAATACCGTGAGCTGTGACTCTGGCAATGCATTGTACCCTTCTCTCAGTACCATGTTCCTTGCATAACCTTGAGCGTTTGAGGTTGTCTCCATTTCTAATAGCTCCCCAAAATATGCTGTGCATTTTGCTTTGGAGTCTAATGGTCCATTTCCCCTTGAGATGGAATCTTCCCCTCACGTGTGTGCTTGGCACTTCACGATTGCTATCTGTGCAGGGTACTGAACCACATCAATCAATTTTCCCAATAGAAGTACAAGCTGTACTGGTGTCCCATCTGCTCTCCTGAAGCCTCTCCTCATCCATGGTGCTAGTCCTGTGTGTACTGTTGACGTCACATAAGCGGAGTCGGAGTACACTGTCACCTTCCTTCCCTTGCTGTTCTCTAATGCTAGTATTAATGCCGTTAACTCTACTGCTTGCGCTGAATAATGTAATGGCAGGCACGCACTCGCCATTACCTCACTCATTCCATCCTCCCTTAACCTCACCACTGCAGTTCCTGTATGTCGGCCCCATCTGTCTGGTCAATTGTCAAAGACCCATCACTGCACAGCACATCTCCCCCTCAAGTGTGTCCTCATGTACCTTGCCAGTGTCACTGAATTTCTGTATGTTTTCTGCAAAGTCATGTACATAGTCACCTTCTTGTAAAATTTCTGCTAGGAAAATCGCTGGGTTAACAAATCGTCACCTCACAATCTTTAATGATGCATTTGATAGTAGCACCTTGTGTCCTGATGCTCTTTGTGTGTGCTCTTGGGCTTCTGCAGTATCGTGATAAGGGCATGCTCCATGTAAAAAGTGGTAGTGCACTCAATGGTAATTTCTGCTGACTTCTCTACCACAAATGCGGCAGCAGTAAACGCCTGTTCGCACTGATAGTGTCCTCTCTTTACTGGGTCAAGCTTGCCACTTTAGTATGCTATAGTCTTGTGTCCCAAGCTCATCTTCTGTGTCAGTACTGCCTTCATCACTACTCCATCGGTGTGTGAGAACAGGAAAAATTCCTTTTTGTAGTTTGGAATCCCTAACACTGGAGCTATGCATATGGCTTCCTTCAGCTCCTCAAATGCCTCATCATCTCTGTTGTCCAATTTATTGCCTTGTGCCCCATCTATGCGTATTTCAGTGTGCCCAGTAGGGGCCTTGTGTATGTGCTGTAGTCAAAAACCCATGCTCTGCAGTAATTGCACAACACCAAAAATTGCTGCATCTCTCTTACCGTTGTATTGTCTCCGCCCTCTCTGGTGTTATTTGATGGCATTTTGGGAGATTGTCTGTCCAATGTATAGCACCTCCTTCTGACAGTACTGTAGTTTGGCCTTGTCCACTTTATATCCTTTGTCTCTCCTACACTTGTCCTCTGTCTTGCCACAAATCAAAATGTCATCCACGTACTGTAGGACGTGCTCTCCATATGCACATTACATAAGTCCATCTGGATGACCCTCTTGAATATAGATGGTGACTTGCAGTACCCTTGAGGAAGTCTTGTATGTTTACTCTTCCGGTTTCTATACATAAAGGAAGTCAAGTTTTGTTAGTGTGTGTTTAATGGCACTGAGAAAAATGCATTTTTCAAGTCTATGGCCCTCATTACGATACTGGCGCTAAACCATGGGGCTATTAGCACCATGGTTTGTGCCGGTATCGTAACAAGTCCGCCAATGTTCAATGGGGAATTACCACCCCATTCGGGGCGGTAATTCCCCATTGAACATTGGCCCTTCCCCATTCCCATTTTTGCCCCATAGGGCTCAATGGGACTGGGGAAGGTGCTAAGTATGGTACCGCAAATTGTGGTACCGTACTTAGCACCAAGGTCCCTTTGCCGGTCCCTACTTTAACGGCTGGTCTAGACCAGCCGTTCAGGTCGGGTCCCGCAAAGGGACCTCGTAGTAAGGAGCTAATGGGTTAACGGCGCTGCAGCCTTTTATGGCGCCGTTAACCCATTAGCGCCAGGGTTGTAATGAGGCCCTATGATTGTAAAGCATGCTGCTTCCTCTAGAATGTTGCACACAATTGTCGCTGGATTTGAAACTTAAGGATACTCTGCTTTTACAATGTGATTAAGAGGCCTCAGGTCCTGGATAAAATGTCACAACTCTCCATTTGATTGTTTGACTGGGTATACCACTGTGTTGCATGGTGATTTGGATGGCACTAGTATGCCTTGCTCCACTAGTGCTGAAATTGTTCCATAATGCCCTCATCTGTTTCTTTTGAAAGTGAATACAGTTTAACTATGGGTAAAATTGTTCCTGGTTTCATCTTTATCTTCACTCCCCCTATTCTTTTCAGAACCCCTGCATTTTAGGGACGTGAGGTCCCTAGGATGCTGTGCCAGATCCTCCTCACAGAAGGAGAGTGATATCTCCAGCGCCATTGCCATCCTCTGTGGTACTTATCTAATGTATTTTCAACCAATATGTCACACTCATTAAGAACACCATCTCACTATCTGACCTCTCGCCCATGGATAGTTATTCATTTGTCACTGTGGTTAGCCTGCACCCTTCTGCCACTGCAATAACAGCTCACTATGGGCATCCTGTGTCGTCTGTTCCATGTACTTCTATCCAATCATTTCTCACAACTACTGCCTCAATTTCTATTGGTACTATGGCCCCCTCTGCCTCGTCCGATGGAATCTCAGGCCTGAATAAATACTCGTTTGGAACACACCATATTTTCCCTGCAATCCCTGAGAGCCATGCAACAGCAATGTCAATCCCATACTGGAACATCTCCTCGTCCACTGGCACACCCCTCTGTACTTTTCACACACAATAGGCTTGAATTATCTACCTTAGATTGAGCATTTGTATTCCTAGTGTGGAGCACACAATCTCCTTGTCTGTGAATGAAATTGCCATGTTCAATCTGCTCATAATGTATCATCCCAGTATATTTACAAGTGTCTGTCGAGAGTAGAGTAAAGGCAGTGATAACTTGTGTTCGTCTATAGAAAGAGAGATATTGTCTGTAAAAGGAACCACTTCCCGAGCCCCAGAGACTCCTTGAGTATTCATGGCATCGCTGACAATGTAAATGCTCCTTCCCGAATGCAGGACCTTGTCACCCCTGTATCTACAAAAAAGGAAAAAGTTGTGTCACCTATTGCCACTCCTATGCGAGGTTCCTCCGCAGGGCTGGGTGTGATCAACAAGGTGGAACACATACAGTCCATCTATGGGCTGTCCTATTGGGGGTATAAGGACATCCCATTCCCTGAAAAGGGGATGTTCCCTACCATGGTAACCCCTCCCAGTTTTCTAATGGGGGCTAATCCCAGGGAGTCCATGTGTGACACTACCGGCGTTCTGCTGTGTGTTGTCTTGTATCTGTGGCAACTGCTGTGTGTTCCCTTGAATATGTGGTGCTTGTAAATACTGTGGAATCGCTGCTTGTATCTGTGGGGTCTGTGTCATAGGCTGGGGTGCCTTCTGGTGTGCACCCTGTATCTGTCCTTTCTGTAGCTGTAGTTAGTCCTGCATATAATAGTCACCCTGGTCACCCTGATATGTCTGCTGGTATTGTGCTCCCCAACTCTGCTACATTCCCCTGCTTCTGCACACTCTCGAGATGTGTCCTATCTGCCACAAGTCCGGCACTGTGGGGGCTCGCTCTCTTTCCCATGGAACCCCCCTGCAAAATCCCCTGGGCCCCGATGCACCTTCTGCACATTTCCCCGAAACCCTCCTGCAAAGCCCCCTTGGTTGTGGTATATTTTTGGTCTGTACCCACGTCCTCTTTATGGGCCCCCCCTTGTCCCTGAAACCCTTGCTGTGTGTTCCCCTGCCTCATGAACCCTCCCCCCATGGGTGGTTGTGTGAACTGCTGCTGCTGCATCCCCTGTGTGTTTGTGCTGGTTAGTACTGCCCCTTCCATTGCATACTTTTTTCTGTAGTAGTTTTGTTTCATCTACCTTTCTGTCCTATGCCTTCTTCTTAAGCTTCTCTTGCCATAGCCTACAATGGTGAACAATCGTGAATTGTATTTCTGGCCAAGCCTTTGCTTCCATGCCCACCAATTTCCTTATCTGTTTCTGCACAGGCTTTCGTAGCCCCTGGCATAATATGTGATAAAATACTGCTACTGTTTTGTTCCATGGTTCACAAGTTTCAAGGTGCCAAATCTCTTGCATCTCCTGAATGTAGGGGTCTTCATCTATCTCCATTTTGCAAGACATACTTGCACCGATGTCTGACGTGTCTGAGTATTGTGTCCTCAAGGCTTGCCATACAGCAGCCCTGCAATTTACAAAAACGTTGAACCATCCTGTGCCGTGTTCTGTGTCGTCACTCCATACGTCACTCCGTACATCATTGGCAGCTTCCCCGAGGATCGCTACTAACAGTCCTTTCACGTCCTGCACTTCTAACCTCTGGCCTGCTGTCATCCTTTCCATCTCGTACATCCATTTCCCAGCCCCCACTGATAACAATGGTAGCCTACACCTCATGTTCTCCTTGTCGAAGTGCTTCCACAGTATATACTGGGGTTACACCCATCCCCTTTCCATTAAGGACATCTGTGTAAACCCTACCTCTCCATGCACACTTCTAGTCAACATAACTTGTCTCTCCTCATTTCCGATGCCTGCATGAACATCTATCGGGTTTGGTATGGGTATTCGGACGCTGTCATCATGTTCCCCTGTTATCCTTTCTCTTAAACATACCATAGCTGTTTCCCCCTTCCTTTGTCCTGGGAGATCTCTGAGCCTCTATATATGGTGCTACGTCATTGATGTTACATAAAATGGGCATTAACCGCGGTGTCCGCTCGTCATTGCTGCCTCCTCCTGCTCCCCCCGTACTTAGCCCACTTTCCCATGTCACCCTCTTGTCTGTCCCTGACACTGTGGACTGGAGCATATGCAACTCGCCCCTCAAATCCCCACTGGTCCGTCCTTCATTGTTGGACCCCAAGCCCATTTTACTACAAAAGTCATTTATGAAGCTCAGCCTCCTAGTTGTTGTGTCTGTGCTACGTTTCAATTCAATCTTGATTTCTCTCATGTCATATCATATCTGTTGCCCCTCTTCCCCCAGGCCCCTAGGCCTGTTCTGTCCCAGTCCAGTGTACTCCTGTCCCATGAGGTCATGCTGTCTGTCTCTGCTCGTCTGTCCCCATCAAGGCTGGCATAGAGGTCATTCCTGCTCATAACATCCATGGTTAAATGTGGGACACCCCTGAACTGTGATTCTTGCATCTGTGTTTAGTTTTTTAAATATTGCTGAACATCAACACCCAGCAAAATCCTAAAGCAGAGTGCACACAGTGCAATGATTTCGACCATACATGCAGGGAGAGCACGCTTGCCTGGACTTTTTGATTTTTCGGTTTATTTAAAAGAATCAATAATGGGAGATCAACCTCCGTAAAATATATGGGTCCATTCCCGTACATATTTTCCATGCTCACCGCACAGCAGAAATATAGTCATGTACTATGGGAGGGCACAGCTTACCAGCGCCACTCTAACCTGTCATGTGTAGCTGATGCCTGACAGCTGTGGGTACATTAAAAGCCTCTGGCCGTGGGAAGCCTGATTAGCATTTCAAGGCCCCATGGATTTGCATCTATATGGTTACACCCGCTGATGGTGGCGCATACGAAGAATGTTAATTAGTAGGCCTAGGGTGCAGGAAGTGACAATGGAGACCAGAGACAACACCTATTTGTAATGTAAATGTCATCTTGGTACTAACACCCCTCCTTGGTATGAAAGGGCAGTGAATCTCCTGTCTGGATCCACTCCCTTCAGAGCAGGGAGGTAGGTGAATTGTAGGAGACAACAGTCTGCCTGCAACCCCCTACTTCAATGGAGGCTCATGTTGTGACCAAGTGCTGCATTTGGCTCAGTTAATTAGAGTGACACTTTGATGTACAGCAGACAGGAAGGTGAGAGGGATTTAGAAGTATATGTTGTCATCCTTCCCCTTTCTGTTGCCAAGTGCTCTGATTCTGACCCGAAGCTTCACTGAAGATTGTTGGTGGGGACCCATGATTGGTTCATTAAGGTGGGCTTAGCTTGCACCAATCACTGGGACCTGTTTGACTTAAAAGGAGGGCTGAGCCCCTCACTTATCAGATCATCTGAAGACTTCACAAGAAGGACTCATTTGGACCTGAGCTGAAGGTACAGTCTACCTTACATCTTCTGTCAGTGAAGAAAGGCTAGGAGTTCCAAGAGGGAAGCAAGATCCCTCCACTAAACATCTCCCAGGCAACAGAGGGAGATACTGGACTCAGAGGACCTGTCCAGCAGATCCAGAACCAATACCCAGCCAGCACACAGCACGCCCTTCTAGGTTCTGTCAGCCAGCTACCTAGGTGGGAAGTGCCAGAGAGTCTCTGGACAAAGGACAAGGCCGTTGCCTGCTAACACCCTCCTGAGCTTTGGGCCGTCTGCCTTGAAAGGATACAAGCTCTGTGAAGAAGCTAAGAGGAGTGCCACACAAGCATCATTAAGCGTCCATCTTTTTAAGGACAATTTCGAAACAGTGGAGTCCTTGAAACTCATCCGGCTGCACCGCTGACTGTTGTCACGCCACAGTCACCAGAGCCATACGAGACAACTCAACCAGCATTCTAGATCCTCCAACCAGCACAGAGACAACGATTCTTGGCCCCGAGTCACTGCCCCAGACAGCCTGCAGACGTCCGTCCAGCCTCGCTTGCTGAACTGCCTGCTGCATGGTACCCGCAGCTTACTCCCGCCACTAACCCTGTCTCATGGGCTGCAAAGCGCCCTGGAACCACCTTGAAGCTGTTGAGCACCAAGAACCTCTTCAGCACCAGGTACATTGTGGTTCTGCCCCCCGGGTCCTTCTCTGAAGGCCCCTAGAGACAGTTACAACCACTTGCCCCTGTGCTGTTGAAACCAAATAATCTTGAACTGTAGAACTGATTACGTTACCAGCTACCCTCCTGTCGGTATCCAGAGTGCATCACTTTCATTTGTGAAACTGTCTGTCCCCTGTGTTCCTTTACAGTGTGGGTTGGAATTGTAGCGTGCTAGAACTGTTGGTTATAGTATTACTAAAGTAAAAATTTTTATAGAACCTTGAGTGGACAGTCCCTTTTCTCATTGGGAAACAATTGTATTTTCGCTGTGTTGCAACTAACCAACGATCCATGACCTTGCGGAGATAAGCTTGCCGTTCCGTCCACATTACCAAAATTGGACAAGGAGTTCTTATAATTTACTTCTATTCCAATCTGTCCGGATCCCTTCTGGTGTACTATAGGTGTGGGGTTGATTGATGGTTTAGAAACCAATATTCGTCCCTGGACCCCTGGTGCCCCGGAAATTGATTAATCAAATTGGTGGCAAGTGGTCGGATCAGTTGGAGCCTTAAGCACAGCTTAGTCACCCAATGGTAAAAGTACTGTTGCAAGCAATGCTTAGTCACTGCTAGGTAATAGTAATAGTCATGGAGCTAGCTTGACATGGAGACTATAAAAGGCATGACCAAGGATGTCCTGCATGTCTTATATCAAGCGAGGGTACTTCCCCACAGCACTAAGATTAATAAATAAATAAATTAATAAAAGCAATGTAGTTGCTGACCAGCCTCCAAGCTTGAGTAGAAGCCAGGGTGGTTGGGGAGAAGACCCCAGGGGATGGGCTAGGCCCTGTGTACCCGAATGTACAAGATCTTCCAGAGGGAGTAAATGACAAGGAACGACCTCCTGAGCAGCGTTTCTCTCCAATTTTCCCGCCGGGGGGAAAGTATGGTTTCTCAACACTCAAGAGTGTCAGTGAGAACAGGGGATAGTGCGGCAATTCACAGATCGCAGACCTCAGCACAGTCTATAAGTGACCCAGTAATTGTCTGGCTGTTAATGAGGTAGCGGCTAGAAATCCCCTGCTCGAGGACAAGAGACTAGCACTAGAGGAACAGAAACAGGGGACAAGGTCACCATAGAGCTGCGCAAGCTGGCACTTGAAGAGCAGAAAGAGGCCAACAGGTCCACCTCTAGCGAGAACAGCAGTTGTGGCTCAAACCAGAGTGACCGGTATAAGCCGCGACGGCACATCCCCAAAGATTTAGTACAGGTTATGAGGTGGGGAAGGATATTTATGACTGGTTTGAAGCGATCGAGCTGGCATTCCAACTGCAGGAGGTGGATGAGGTACTGTGGGGTGCAGCCCTGATGAGTCGCTTAACGACATGACGGACTGATGCAATTCTTCAGTTAACTCCTGAGGAAAGGCCATTTATGAGAGCATGAAGGCAGCCCTCCTCGAGAAGTTCTGTAAAACCACAGAACAGTATCTAAAGAGCTTCATAGAGCTCAGAAACAAAAGTGTGCAGGCCAATGAAGCATTCCAACACATGCCATTGAAATATCTGAGAGGATGAGTGACTGGTAACAAAGTTAACACATTTAAAGGGATGTACAATTTGATTGCGTGTGAGCATGTGTTGAAAAACTGTGTGGTTTATCTACACCAGCATCATGTGGACAAGACTATCATAGATCCTAGGGAGCTTGCAAAGGCTGCAGACAGGTACTGTGAGTACTCGAGTCCATAAAAAGGCTCAGTCAAGCACACCCAAACCAGAGGAGAAATCAGCAGACAAAAAAGTAAACAAGGATGGGAAGGACAAAGGTCCAACCCAATCCTATTCAAAGTCAGGTCCCCAAAAGAGCGAAGGCAAACACCCAAACTCCAGTTCAGTCACAAACACCGAAAAGAAGAGTGCGGGCACCCCTAACACTGGGACACCTGTGTTCTTACCACCCAAAGGTTGTTTTGTGTGTAAGGAGCTGGGCCATAGGAAGGGGGATCCTGCTTGCAAGGTCTTACCCAAGCAAGCCATAGTGAATGTTGTACTCATGGAGGAGGCCATTATTAGTGTGGGCCTCTCAAAGAAGGATTTCCCACTAGGCCAGGGAGTGGCCGAATGTGGATTGGTTAACATTGGATTCTGGGAACAGTACCGGATCTCCAGAAGAGACCCCATTTCCCAATAATACTCAATTCTAGCTAGAGCCGTTGTACACCAATGGACACAAACCTCCTGGTGTCCTGCGGATCTGCGGTCCATGCAGTCCTTTGGTCTGAGACACTACGGCTAGTGTCACCTCTGTCACCGGGCAGTGAGTACAGCCATGCCAGTATAATGATGGGCCTGAGTTGAGTGAAAGTGGATTTGATGGTGAGAGTAAATGCCCCTTGGCGATAGTAGAGTTCAGCTGGCGAGGTGTAACGATCAAGCGCCATGTAGTGGTGAATGACTCGATCCCTGTCCCATGCTGTTGGATAATGATCTTCTTGATCCTGAAATAGTCACAGTGGCTACATGAACAAGGGCCAAAGAGAATGCCAGATTGAACGCTATGAAAGCCTAAGGGCCTGGAGTGCTTCCAGACGGGGCTTGTTGGAAGGATCGTCATGGCTGGTAGCCCCTAGTCCGGTTCCACAGGCTTCTGAGTCACCTACTCCTATGGGAGAGGGGCTAGTAGCCACAGAGGACCCTACTTTGGTAGCAGGGGACCCCATGACTTCAGAGTTGCCTGGCACAGCGCAGGGACCTGGTGGGCTCAGATATGAAGGGTCTGCCAAACTGGATTAGTTTGCATCAGCTGGGGGCCCAGATCAGACTGACTTCTACACAATCTAGAAAGTGTGTTCACTCTGGCGGGTCTTTGGAAGCAGGTGGAGGAGTGGACTGTTCAAAGTGTACTGGGAGGAGGGACTCCTGTAGAGTGAAGGTTGGTGATTTCCCAAAGCCACAGAAAGTACATTTTTTATTTGGCTCACCAAAGTCATTTAGCGGGTCACTTGGGAGTGACTAAGACATCAGAGTGGTTGTCTGTACACTTTTACTGGCCGCAGTTCAGCGTAAAAGTTAAAGAATTTGTCTGGTCCTGCTTGACTTGTCAAGCTTCTGGCGAGTCAGGTGGTGCCATAAAGGCCCCTTATTTCCACTACCCATGGTTGGGCGACCTTTAAAGAGAATAGGCATGGATATTGTGGGTCCTTTGGATCCTCAAACCAACTCCTGGAACCGATATTTCTTGGTTATGGTGGACCAAGCCACAAGACACCCTGAGGCTGTCCCTCAGAGGAGCATCAAAGCCCCTATGGTTGGGAAGGCTCTGATTGGGATATTCTACTGTGTTGGTTTCCCCAAGGAAGCCGTTTCTGACAGGGGATCAAACTTCTTATCAGCATATATGAAGGCTATGTGGGAAGAGTGGAGTCACCTACCGGTTCTCTACCTCCTTTCATCCAGAATTCAATGGGCTTGTTGATCGGTTCAACAAGATCCTGAAAGGCATGATAGGTGCCTTGGAAGAGCACCTGAGGAGAAAATGGGATATACTCCTGCCATGTCTTCTGTTCGCCACAGAACAGGTTGAGGCCTGCAGACAGCGTCATTCACTGCATCCCAGTTTCCATCAGCACTGGGATATTTGTAGTGCTAAAGGTTAATACAAGAATGTTTTTTGAAATGTGTGTTTTCTATTATTGAAAGTTTTGGGAATCCCATGTTTCCCCAGAAATATGCACTGAATATAGATGCTTGCCCGGCCTATGGTTTATAGGCCCCACACTGGGGGATGTTTCTGTCACTGCAGTTCTTATTCTACTTTTAACTATAAAGAAATCACCCCTCCCCTCCTTTTTCTCTGGTTCGATTGTTGTCTGTAAGGGCTGTGCTGGCTCTAGCAAGTGCACAACTGACAACATCACTCTGAGACAGAGACAGATAGATGGAGAGAGAGAAAGACAGAAAGAGAAATACAAAAAGAGAGAGGGAGTGAGAGACAGGGAGAGAGGAGATAGAGCTAGAGAGCGAGTGGCTGTTTTATAATATGTCAGATGCTGCCAGTATAGATTTATTTCTGATAGAAGGTTATGACTGCCTATCTGGTGCACTCCTATTGTTATGTTTTTGTAATACCCCCATGAGATAGAGGAAGAGGACAAATAGCACCATCATGGGCTCCTGGTTGTTGTGCATAAAATTGAATAGTACTTTGAGCAAAGAAACATTACATTTCACATATGTGTTTATTAAAAAGTTGTATGATTGAATAACTAAGGGTTTGGTGCTCTTTTCATTTCGCACAACACTCACCCTCAGAGTAAAATGTCTGTGACAATGAACCGGCTTCAAGATTTAGATTTAAGGGAAAACTGGCTGTGACATCTGTCACTCCATTTGGGTTCAAAGGTTATCTTCATCTTATTTCAAGAGATAATGTTTCCACTGCCTAAAACAAAGAGCTTCTACAAGTAGAGCATGAGTTTGGAAGGATATGGGGTCTGAGGATAAAAATGTCTGTGCTTGTGGGACTGTGTACATGACAAGTTCTAGATGCGCAGTCATCCTCAGGGAATTAACCTTAGGGCTCTAACCTCTCACCCTGGATCTTGAACCATTACATGGCACGACACCTCTGGGCCACCTCATCTCTACCTTCTGTTCTAGCTTTCAGTGTTAGGTGGATGACACTCAGCCCTCCATCAGGCTCCTCTCAGCCTCCTCTGCTCTCTCGCTCATATCTGCCATCTATCCGCGATTCAGGAGTAGTGTGCCTCCAATGATCTCTGCCTCAATGCCAGTAAAACTGAGATCCTTCTCATAGGGACCCTGGTCTTGCTTTCCCTCTTTCACCCTGGTTTCCCATGCTGGGCCCTCTGCCTCACCTTAATGTGAGGCAAAGAACCTTGGGTTAATCTTCGACTCCACCCTCTCCTTCTTGCCTCACGTCTCTGTCATTTCTAAGAAGTCACACTACCTGCTGCACCTCCTCAGCGGTATTATTCCTTTTCTCACTTACCCCCAGAAGCTCAATGTCTCCAGAGCCCTGGTTCTTTCTAGCTGGACTACTGCAACAGCCGCTTTCTAAATCTGCTTGCCTCTACTCTTCGCCCTTTGCAACAAATTCTGAACAGGGCTGCAAGACTTGTCCTTGGCCTCAAGCCCAGGAACATATCTCTCCAGCCCTGAAATCTTTCCACTGGCTCTCGGGCGCTGCAAGGATGAAGTTCAAGACCCTCTGCATCGTCCACAAGGCTTTCTGGGGCCGGGTACAACACTACATCCAACTCTCTTCCTAAGCATCTTCCTTTTTGAGCCATCCACTCATCCACCTCCAACTCTCTGTGGGTCAGATCCTCTCCATGCAGAGAAAGGGGGTGGATCTCTGTCCTGGGATGAGGACTCCCTCTTGAACAGCCTCCTTGCCTCTCTCAAACTTGAGCCAGGCTACTTAAGGTTCTGGAAGCAACTCAAGACCTTCCTTTTCGCTTCCGCTTTCTCTCTATCTCTCCCCTGCTGATGATCTTGTCTGCTGTGCTAACTGGTTATCTGGTTACGTGGCCACCCATTGCATCTCATGAGCACCAGGCTCCTGCACAGCCAGTAGACCCTTGTACTGCCTCTGGGCTTCCCACCCACTTAGGGACTTTATCTGCAACCCTACAGCAACCTGCCTCACTGCACTTACTTGAGCCACTGCCTTGGCAGCCTTTACTGCGTTGTTGCCACTGCACTCTCCACGCTTTCCTCCCCCTGGCACTTCTCCTCTTCCCTCTCCCTCGCACTTGCACACTCTGAATGACACAAGTCCTAGTAAGATCGTTTGTTTTGTGGTCCCTCGGTGTACTCTTCCTTATCTTGTCGCGCCTAGAAACGCTTGTGTACAGGCGTGTTATAAATGACTTTTCATATCATATCATAATTAAATATGTAGGATTGTTCTGATTTGTCATCCTGTCATGTCTTCTGAGGCCTGTTGAAGCATTTTCGGTACACATTAAAACCTGTTATAAAATAATATTGGTAAAAAATGAAGAGCATTACAACAGTGTTGGAATCTGTTAAAATATATACAAAAAAATGACTATCCTTTCCTTCTGGGTTCGAACATTTGATGTATTTTTTGAAAACGTAAGGCAAACAGGTGAGTCTGTGCTCACAGTCTGCTTGCTGCAGGGAACAGAAACATGAATGAATTCACAACACTAATTGCAATAATATTTTTGCCACATTAGACAGTACTGCGTAATTCCTTAAATCACATAATCAGTGCAATTGGTTAATGTATTGAGTGCACGGACGCAGACACAATCAGGAATAATGTGTTCATGTTTGTCTATCTGGGTATATGGCTCGTGTGTGCATGGTTCCTCTCTCTATGTGTGAATGAGCATACGATGGGAGTGTTCTACTTGTTGCACTTGATATTTTTCAAGGGTTTTACTTTCGTCTCTTAAAATTGACGTCTCTCTCAATATGTTGAATTTCCGAAGAGCCCAAAGATTTTTGGATGAACAAAGTATTAAAGGGAGCTTTATAATTTTTGTGGGCGATGAAGTTTTGCTCGGAGGTTAAGTTTAGTGAAGTCTACTGGAGGCGTTCGGTTTGTTGGGAGGGTGAACATGTCTCTTGGCTTTGTGGCACCTTTAAAATGGGAGGGTGTTGAAAGGTTTGCTCTTGGATGCTCCTATGGATTTCTATGTAAGCACTTTTCCCTCACCCAGTCCCACAGAGATTGCCCCAGCATTAGGCCATATCAGGCAGCAACAGTGCTGTTGCTCATTAATGTGCATCTATGAAGAAAGATGAGCAGCGTTGGACTGAGAACTAAAAGTGAATCTGAAAACGTTTTTTCAAAGTGGCCCAAGATCACACAGTGTGAGTGAAGGCAGCGAGCAGGATAATTTGGAAAATGGGTCCAAATAGTGTATTTTAAAATGCAGTTTTAGCTATATTGGGATTAAAATATAGTTGAGCATAGCAGAAAAAACTGACATGAAACTTAAGTTAACAGTGATGAAAAGCCTACTCGAATCTTTAATCCAATGTCTTTGCTTCAAAGTATCTGGGGGATGAGGACAGTTTGAAGGAAAGGGGATGACTGGGATAAAGGGGAACAAAATCAGGAAACCAGGGTTACACAAAAGAGGTCCTTGGCACAGAGACCACTGGGAAATCTGCAGAGTGCCTGGTAGGACAGTCCACCAGTTAAGAAAAGGGCAACAAGGAAAAGGATCATTAAAAGAGGACCTTAGAAAGAATGCCTCTGATAGGGGAAAACACTATGCATTTGTGTTTTATATCATTGTTTTTTCAACACATTTTCTGATGGTTCATTTTTAAAGCAATGATGTCCAACTTGTAAGAGTCAAGGGCCCTTTGATTTCCACTATAATTAATGCTTGTGATGAGGGTAAGGGTGAGTTTTCATAAGGCCGCGAGCAGGCTTGTGGTGTTTGACGTATGATTCTATGAAAGGTGGCAAAGTAGCACTTATGGTTCTTTAACAGGTTTACTAGTTAGATTATTTCCTCCATTGGTAGACATTTCTCATTGTGGATTCATGTTCTTATTACTTAAATGTTCTCTTCACCAATGCAAGCCCAGTGAGCAAGACAGGCAAGGAGGTATTGACTCTATTACTTACGGAGTTTGAGGGAGTGTTCTTGGTGTGAGGTTCCCTACAGCTGCTGGTACGGAATCAGTGTTTCCTTGCTCTCTATTCCAAGAAGGAGGACCTCTCTGCACAAAAATCCCCTCCGGATGCGGAGCGTCGCAGAGTGTCAGGGAGTGTTCTTGGTGTTCGTGGTGGTACGTGTTGGCCGTCCTGCGACTGTGATCCGGATGGAAACTATTGAAACTCAATGCATGGCGGGGCCTTCGACCATAAAGCTGCTGCCGCAGACGCGCTCTCGGCTCCGGCGCTGCAGCTCAGTTCCACTGTATGCGTCGCTGCCGAGGTGAAAGGAAGAAAAAAGCTTTGAACAAGTAAGTGACGGGAAAGGTGCGGATGCCTGCTTGAACAACATCCCCAAACTGACTTCTGGACCCCCCCTGGTCAATCACAGGATTGCAATTGCCAATAAAATGGTGGGGGGGGGGGGAGTGGCTCAATTTGGAGACGCGGGGTAATGATCGTCTCAACTCAGCTGGAATCCAGCCCCGGTCATTGACACGATCCCGAATGCAGGCACCAGTGTTTACATTGGAGCTTGACGTGCAGAGGTTTAACGGACAATAGACCATGCAACAGACTGTGTAAATGATGGGGATGGGACTGGTGGGGTCGTAATTGGCTTGACTGGAAATATCGCAACCCCGCTTGCATCAGCTCCTCCTAATGCCGGCACACCCCTCCCTCCCAGACCTCCGTCGTCCTCTGTATACTCGACTCCAGTGGGAAAACTAAGTGTAAACAAACAAGAGCACTGTAAAAATAAGACAAAGGAGATAACGCACCTGAGAGATCTTGCTAGGAGGGCAGCAGAGAGATACTGTGACTCTCAAGGTTCACAAGAAGTGGCAAAAAGTGGGGTGCCTAATCATGGACAAGTTGCAATGGCTATGGCAATGGAAAACAGGCAAACCTGTGGGAGAGCTGCAATTAACATCTTTACTCCATTGGAAACTACTTCCTGAGAAGATTGGCTTAGGGATGCGGCCGTCTTCTTTCCAACTGAAGAGACTGTAGTTGAAAAGGAGCTACAGAGAATTTTGACTACCAAATGCCCTTGGGCGAGACTCTGAGAAGCAAACCCAGATACGGGTCGACGTGACTCAATTGCAATAGCCAACCAGCTCATCAAGGACTTTTTTTGAATGCAAAGGTTAGTGGAAACACGGCAGGGGCGATCCATTGACTAACAATGACATGAATAAACCACAACTGAACGAAAAAAGCAAGCCCATTTCATCTGGGAGACCGAGCAACACTAAAAACCCTATAGGGAAAAAGGACTAAAACGAGCAAAAGCATCCACAAAAACGGAGGCGAGTGGATAACAGCCCACTGGAGGTGGTAAACTGCTCCCAAAAAACAACCACGCAAAAAAGGGACACCTCAGAGAAAGGAAAGGCCTGGAACGACACAGAAGCCCGGCCTTGGTTGCCAAAAAGCTCTTGAGACAACCTATTCTTCAGACGAGTCATCTTCTGATTCATCTTATGTACAAATAGAATACCCAAAAATACGACGATTGACGTCAGGCTCTAGACATGATAAAACACCCTTCCTCAAAGAAGACCAGACTATAAATGAGACAGTGGAGAAGGTGATGAACAATCTAAGGCCAAATATCATGTCAGCAATGTCAATGGCAATGGCGCCATTGACAAAAATGTATGAACAATTCATAGAAAAGTATAGGGACCAAAAGACCCTAATTGCCCTCATGAATTCTAAAATGACTAAGATGGAAATGGAAATAATGGAAAGAAAACAAACAACTCTCCATTAAATACAGAAAAATGAGACATCATCCAAAATGATTAAAGAGCTCTTAAGAAACAACGGAGAGGACAAAAGGCTGTTGGCAGAGGTTGCAAGAGAAGCACTAGCAATCTTGAAGCAAGGACAAATGCTAAAGGGGGAGCACGCTGGGGAGCGTGACGGACAGTCTAAAGTGGGAAGAAAGAGTACGTTGGACAATAATGTCACACCGGGTATTGCCCAGGAAATCCAAGACAATCTGAGCTCTGGCCACCAGTGTGAGGAAGTTGACACGGTAATGGCTGGGGTATCCCAGAGTAAAGCACGGGACAACTGCGAATTGAGCAACACGCCAGGTGGAAGTGCGAAGGAAGCGATAAGAAATCAAAATTGCTCAGAAGAATCCCTAGCGATACCCTCAACCTCTGCGAATGCGGAGGGGACAAGCGTGAATCCAAACTTGACACCTAATACTGAGGATCTACAAAGTGCAATCCCAATGACAGCTACACTATATTTGAGAAAACATAAAAAGAAGGACTACAAAAGGTATTAGTAGAGTCTGCAAAGCAAAGAAAATGTAAAAACAAAAGGACACGGCTATAGGTCGCAAATTTGGAAACAGGAAGACAGAAATACAGCAATTTTCCTAACATAGAAGCCACAGCAAATAACAGAATTAGCAAGGCTTCAGAACTTAAGATGCTGACGTTAAAAAAGCACATGTATTGTAGAAACTCGTGCAGAGCCAAGCATTAGCTTATTGCCAGAGCAAAAGTCAAGAACAAAGAAGGTGGTAATAATGGTTCCCAGGACGAGAAACAGATGGCTCCCAAGTTAATACATTTGAATAAGAGCATGACCAACCATTGATGTGCAGGTGCATAAAATCAGTAAGCCAAAAGACTTTACAGAAAGTAACAGCCTAGCACAATAAGTGGCCACAAAGAACACAACATGCACGTTAGAATTAGCTAAAACCTTAATAAATATAAGGACATCTACTCTCAAACACGGTACCCTTACACACGAGCCAGGTATGGAAAACACTGGCTATTCATTATCAGACAAACATAGATAAGACACTTGCAGAACACCCTTAGCATGCACACAGACACCTGAAGGCACACAAGGCCGAGTAAAAAGGATAGGAAAGAACTCATCATTTTGGGATGACTGAGAGTATTCTTTAATTGGAAGTATTGCAGCCCATGGAAATCTCTTCCCACACTTATGTCTCACTCATATCTTGAAGCCTTGTCAAGTAGTTTTAATGGTGGGATCGGTCCAGGAGGAGCCATCAGGTAAGTATAGACCAATAGATTGACTAACCCTATACATCCTATAGATAGTTTGAGCCATTAACCGACCCCACTTCCCCATAGGTTTTATAAACGGATACTGTAATGTTATGTCATTGTTGACATCATTTATGTACACAACTTGCTTACTATCATTGAAAATATGAGAGCTATGAGAATTAAATGCTTGTTTGCTGTCCCTGCTCAGATTTGTTGTTTGAATAAAGCTGTGTTTTGACGTGTACCTGAATCCTCCATATTTAAATATAATTCTGACTACGTTTGTGATCCTGGGTGCACCTTATCATGTGGCAGCAGAAGATGGTTCTCTAAGTGTTTCCAGACAAACAAGCATGGTCTGTGGAGAGCGGAATGAATGTGCATTTTAGAATAGAGGTCGGCAGGTACCCACATTCATAAAAAGCCAATCCCGGTCCCCACAGGCTGCCCCTCTGGGCATGGAGGGGAGCAGGCAGCTAGAGGGTCATGGCTCCAAAGACCCTCAGAGGATCCGTGGATGTGAGTATGAACGGTGCACGCCAAAACAGGAGAGTTGAGGGTTTTGTGTGTTATTGATTTATGAGAAGTAAAGATGATAAAAAGATTGAATACCTTTAACAAGAGTTGAAGAAGGCCATCTGGTAAGCCTCATTACAGGGCAGAGTTAAAGAGATGAATCCCCCAAACATACGGGAAGACAGCTGTATTTTGATTTGCATTAATGTAGTGCTATGGGGTAATGTAGAAGAAGTAGAGGTGTTCTTTTTGTGTTGGCCGATGATGTGAATTGGTGTTGTGGACCAGATAAAGGGATCTGGAGCGTGAGCAGCATTTTTGGTGCTGCTCAAGGGAAGATTGTGTTTTATAAGGAGGGAACATTTTATTGAAACTTGATGGAAAGAACATTGATGAATGAAATGAGAAGGTGGGAGAAGGGAGAGATAGAAATGAGGTAGAGAAGCAGAAGAGGGAGGAGGAAATAAGAGAAAAGGAAAGACAAAGAGAGGTAAAGGAAAGAGAGAGCAGACAAGAGGATGACAGGAAAAGAGAGAAAAGACAACATAATGAAAGGGAAAAGGAGAGAGGTTTAGTGAGACTCTGCAAGGAAGAATGGGATATCATGAGAAGAAATAGGGACAATGTAAACAGGAACAGAAGGGATGGTACCCGTAAAAGAGGAAGCTGCGCAACATCCGGGGTGACATTCCAAAATACAAGCCATGGCGAGACAATTGTGGGGAATGGGGCAAAACCATGGCCTGAGATACAATTGACTATTTTCCATCATTGTAGACTAAAACAAGAGAAGGAGAGAAAGACTGTTGAGGAAAGAAAGATGGAAAAAGCTAAATTGGTCCAAAAGAAGCTTTTGAAATTGACAATAGTAAACATATTAAGAGATTTACCAGGGTTCAAAAAACAGACTGCGCCTGAATGCAGAATGTGACTGACAGCATTCCCTTTATTACAGAAAGGTAGAGGACTGGCAAAATATATGCCTTGGCCGTAGACACTTAAAAATATCTAATTTAGAAATGACCATCACTTACAGCAGGTGCAGGGAAGCAGATTTATGAGTTAGAATGAGAGACTGCGGTCATGACATTATCTGTGGGAGACAAGGAAAGCTTGTTTGCTGCTATATTTCGGGCGAACAATCAGACAACATTTGGAAACGAGTGGGGTATCCGGGGTGACATTCCAAAATACAAGCCTAGGTAAGGCACCTTTTAATAATTGCCGAGCAGGGAACTTAGAATACAATTTCCAGACACATCAGACATGAGCACGATGATGACAAGAAGATGGGACCAGATGAAGACCCTGCTGTCTAAGTACAAGTCATACAGGAGAAATGGCTTTTAGAAATGAGGGACTCTTGGAATAAATATTTAACAATTTTGTATCATATTTTCTACCGGGGTCTCACCAAATAGGTACAAAGACAATTGTGGGGAATGAGGAAAAACCATGGCCTGAGATACAATTGACTATTGTCCATCATTGTAGACTAAAACAAGAGAAGGAGAGAAAGACTGTTGAGGAAAGAAAGATGGAAAACGCTAAATTGGTCCAAAAGAAGCTTTTGAAATTGACAATAGAAGGAGCTGTATTAACAAATAGTAGTGAGAACCACAGTGTGCAGGAAGCATGGCAGATGCAGCCAGGGTCAAATGGGAACTTTGCAGGAAGAGGGGACTATAATTATTATCTCCAGGGGAGAGGGTTTGCACCCAGAGGCAGATGGTTTGGATTTCAAGCACCTCAGGCAGGAGGGTACAATGGAGGGTAAGCACGATTTGGAGGAGAGTGCTGGACATGCAGAAAACTGGCACACATTTCACAGGTTTGCAGGAGTAGGGGAGGAATAAAACCAAACTGGCAACTATTCACCCCAAGAGGGGGGTCATCATATCCACCACAGTTTAGCACTGCCCCACCAGACTATAACGTCCAAGACTACATGCAGGATCAGCAAACACAAGCACCGCAAATGTAGCAAGCACAGCCAGTGCTGCAACTGCAAGTGCAGCAATCACAACAGGTGGTCAAATGTCAGATACAGCAAACACAAGTACAACTACAATTACCCCAGAATGCAGCAGTACAATGGGATGTAAACATATTATTTCAGGTACCGGCAGCATCCAGACTAGGGTGTCTGACAGTAGTGGGAGGGAATTCCTTTACTGGAACAGGATTGAACATTTATCCAAAAGGAACAGACCACAGAGTGACTTGATGTGTGCCATTCTATTCATTACATGAGACCCACAAGAGGAACCGATGGTCGCGGTGACTATAGGTGACAAGACTGTTTCCTTCTTGGTTAATTCAGGGGCAATGAGATGCTGTTTTAGAGAGGAAATGTTCCCAATGTCAGGAATATCAAAGGGATTCACAAGGATTCTCTGGGGGGCACAATGGTTTCTTTTATAGGAAAATTTCCCATAACTATAGAAGAGCATGAAATGGCAATGCCATTGTTATACTCTTGAATGGCACCAGTCAACATATTGGGGATAATTTGGTGTACATCAGGCATTCATTTTATGAATGCTCGAGAGTTCATCAGAGAATTTGATGGTCAGAAAGCACAGAGAGGGATGCCATTAAACCAGAGGTATTCCTTTATTGAGTACAGACACTATTGGCATGGCTTCCACAAATACAAGGCAAATTGTTGAGATTACCCTCAGAATATTTGTTCAGGCCAGACATGCCCACGGATGTGGAGGAAGGGCAAATAATTGCAATTGAATTAGAAGCAGTAATAGTAAGAGAGGAGAGAGTGATATTACACAGAGTTTATGGTGCTAGATTGATTTGGCACATGGTAGTAGCGCTTGACTGAACAGACCGACTAACTGACTTGAATGTTGAAGACCTGTTTGCAGATAAAACTCAGATGACAAGGTGATTTGGGATATTTGCCTTTCATATAATTTACAAATAGAGTACAGAGATGTTCCACAACTAATATCATTGGTAAGCAAGGTTCCATCATTTATGCAGGAAGATTTGGCAAAGGTAATGAGTTCATTGTGGACCAGTGGACCATATGAAGTTTGTTTATTAAAAGAAGTAGGAGCAGTGAGAATAACAATGAAGAAGAATGCTGTTTTAACATGAGTAAAACAGTATCCCATGACCAAGGAAGCTGATGAGGGTATTTATGAAACCATTGCTGCCTTGGTGCAGCAGAGTATATTAGTGCCTTCAGAATCACCAGGCAGCACGGCAGTGTACCCCATTAAAAATGCACAATGGGGGATCTTGGAGATTTATACAGGATGTGTGCCCTTTAAACAACATTGTTGAAGTTGTATTCCCAGTATTTCACAATCCAGAAACAATATTATGTAATATACTACCCACAGCCTAATATTTTACACTGATTTATTTGAAAAATGCTTTCTTTTCTTTTCCCCTGCATAACGACTAACATTATTTGACCGCCTTTACTTATCACAGCATCAGATTACACCACAGTCACCTCCCATAGGGCTACTTTGAGTACCCAAGTGTCTTCAATCGTGTGCTTTAAATGGACTTGGCAAATGTCCAAACCAACAGAACAGTCAAACAGTATGTGGATGATTTATTAGTTCTCAGTACAACACAGGAAGAGTACAGGAGGGACTTAGTGAAATTATTGACAGTTTTGACTGAAAATGGGTACAATGTGGATAAGGAGAAATTGCAATATTGTTAAGAGAAGGTATTGTAAGTAGGCCAGATAATATCAAAAGAAGGGAGGAAATTGACACCTGAAAGAGCAGAGGCAATCAGCAAATCGGCCAGACCGAATACCGTAAAAGAAAAACAACAGTTTTTGGGACTTATTTCAGGGCATGGGTATTTGACTAAAGCACCTGTGTTAGGCCGCTTTTAGAAGTACTAAAAGAGGCACAGAAATAAAGGGAAGATATGGCATGGACAGGTGAGATGATAAATGCATTTGATGAATTGAAAAAAGCAATCAGCACAGCTCCCGTGTTAGGGATCCCAGATTACTATTAAGACTTTTTTCTTGTTCTCCCATTCAAAGAAGTTGTGATGACGGCTGTCCTCACGCAAGAGAACTTCGCTGGGACACAAACTATTGGCATACTACAGTGGGATCTAGAATCCAGCAATGAGAGGCCATTAGCCATCTGAACAAGCGTTGACTGCAGCAGCCTTTGAAATTGAGAAGTCAGTGGGCCTCATTACGAGGTGGGCGGAATGGGTTTAACGGTGCCGGTAATGGTGCCGGTAAACCCATTCTACCCTATTACGAGGTTGCCTTGCGGGACCCGCTCAGAACATCTGGTCAGACCAGACATCCTTTGCGGGTCCTGCAAGGGGACCAGGGAGCTAATAACGGGCCCGTTATGGGGGCTTGAATGGGAATGGGGATCGGTTTTTTGAATGAGGATTTACCGGGTCCTCCCAGGTTGGAATGATCCGGTAATTCCTCATTCAAGGAACCCGGACCAGGACACAAGTTTGGAGACAGCCATGGTGCTAATAGCACCATGGCAAGCTCCAAACTTGTAATGAAGCCCATTGACTTTTACAGAGGGCTGTTCCTTTACATTATATGTGATACACGCTCTTTTTGCCATACTTGAAAAAAACACAAAAGCACACTGATTAGACATTGAGCATAAGGTTGGGAGGTCATAATCTCAAAATCATTGATCAAAGTTGGTAGGTGTTGCACAGTGAATCCAACAAGGTTCATAGCAGAACTAAGGGAGGAGGGTGATTATGTGCATGATTGCAGTACCTATACTGATTTTTATGATGTTGTGCTCCAAGTTAAGGAAAATGCCCTAGGACAGAGTGTGATTCTCTTCATCGATGAGTCATCGACAATAGGCCAGAGCCGTGGATTGCAACATAGTGGGACAGCAGCAGTGAAGACAACAGACAATGTTAAGTTCAAAGTTGCGAAAAGTGCAAGATTGCCAGCAAAACCTTTAGCGCAAGCAACAGAGTTGATTGGTATGATCTTAGCACTTGAGGAGCATGAGAATTCAAATACATAACATCCCTATTGGGAATTAGACACACATTCTCATCCACCTACCACCCACAACCAAATGGATTAGTGAGCACATCAACAGCCTCTTGAAGGAATGCATTGCAAAAATAAAAGATACCCTGAACAAGAATTGGCTGCATTGCCTTAGTCAACCAGCCAGGCTCTGACCACCACCTGATACCTCATGACCTGGTGAAAGAATGCAGAATGATTGCCCCAATCGATCCTCCCACACAGACTTGAAATGATGCTGAGAATTCAGCTACTGTACTTGGTAATGAAATGCAAGACTATTTGATGGCTAAGACTAAATCTCTAAAATGTATGTTCAAACACGTGCAACTGAGACAGGGGGGCTCAAGAGACACTGAAGACGCCAACTAACGCATTGATATCGATAGGTTGCTTTAGCTCCCACAGTTGTACCGTGGGAATGAAGTGTTTTGTAGGAGTTTAGTGCAGCAATGGCACAAACCTAGATTTGAAGGAACTTATGTTGTTTGTCAAAACAGCCACATCCTAGGCTGTGAAGGTAGAAGGATGGAGCGCGTGGCTCCAACCGATTGACCTCATGAAATAGCATTGTTACACCCCCACACCACTGTGCAATGATATGGGGGTCAAAGTTGAAGAAGTTCGAAGACCCGGGACACAAGTGATGACCAGAGCCAATCAGGAGCAACAGCATCAAGAATAAAAACAGCACACTCCAAGAACATTTTTCCAGCATCCTCCAAAGATGTTTTTTTAACATAAAGTGTGGCCTTTCTCACTCCAAGAAAAATATCAGATGTTCCCCATAGCCATCCTATTTTTTCTGTTCTTTTCATTTTTCTGAACACACATCCCTTCTTAGGAGCTTGTAACATTTGTCTAATGGTTTTGTTATTCAATTTAAAGAAAATTATTGTCCTACACAGACATTTCCTCTCTCTCTTAACTAGGATGTTCTTGTGAATGTGTATCATTTCAAGAAAACGAAAAGATGCATTTCCTTTGGCGGAACAATGCATTTATTGAATTATATTAGATATTTTCTCTCATTGCCTAGATGTACTTACACAAATAGATATCTGCAAAAGTCAGATACAATGGCTATTCAGATCATTTTGCCGTCTTTATTTCGTTATTTGAATTGCAGTGAAAGAACTTGCCACTAACATTAGGACCCAACCAGTATACAAAGAGAATAGCACAAGTATAGCCACTGAAACAATGGAAAGTATAATTACATCTGAAACAGTTCCAGAAGCATTCCATGAAACCACCACACTAATTAAACGATTAAAAAGAAATGTGCCAAATGCCAAAAAAAACACTTGATAATGTCCTCCACGTTACAAACAAGTGGTACAAACACATGAACGAAGGGGAGAAGGAGAAGACTGATGAGACCTGTTTTATGTGTTCCCTCTTCCAGTATTCCAGTGCCATCATTAGGAGGGGTTGAGGGGGTTGCAGCCCCGGATAGAAGCCGTGTGGCAACAACCAAAAGGCTAGCTAGACCCGAGTCATGACAGTCCTGACTTTAGCATAGCCCTAGATCTTTTCCAGATGTAGCAACGCCCCTGACATATTCCATGAGTGCCTCTAAAATTTCTATAGCCACTGAAGTACCTGGAAACACAGCGCATTGCTTGACACATCTTGCCGTATGCATGACACAAGGTCAATTCCAGGGTAAAACAGCAACTATAAAGTGGGTAACAAAAACAGACTCTCCACATAAGGATAGTTTTATAAAACAAATGCCCCTGATGTTTAATGCCAAGACACAACACAAGGTAATGAGGTACATAGTGAGGAGCCCAAATAGGAGGGAGGTTAGGATAAAAGACCACACATTTCTGCAGTGCCTCGACTCAGGGGAAATAAATCCATGGCTGCTGCAATAGAAGCCAGTTACAAATAAAAAGGAGTTTATTTACCATCAAAGGGTGGGTCGACAGACTAATAGGGTGGAAGGCATTAGCAAAGCCTGAGGGGGTCGTGCAGAATGCAAAGTGTGCTCTGATGAATGCCCTGAATTCAGAAAATTGCTCCCCTGGGTTGAAGATGAGGGAGGACCAGTACCCATAATACTGATCAAAAATGCAACTCTGTGCTTCAGAAATAATGGCACAGTGAAAGCTGGGATAAACATAGGTTTATCGCCAAATTGGGGAGGTCTTTGCTCCCTAGTGATAATATGTGCACCAGCACTGGTGGTTCCGCAGGGTGAGGTGAAGATTGGTGATTTCCCCCTATGACTAAAAGTCTCCAAAATAAAATATCTATCACTCTAAAATGCACCAAAAGAGAACATTATTTGTCTGTAAAATCAGTAGAAGCCTATAATTATATACTAGATGAGAATAAACTGTTCCGCAAACCAGAAATGATCTTTATGTCCTTCCTTGCCCCTGACGTACAAACGGCAGAGAATGCCAAGTGCTTCCAAATAACCAGATAGGAACTGTAGCAAACAATAAATGCAACTATAAAAGGGTTCAACGCAATCAAAGAAGAGGTGAGAGCAGTGAGACTAATGACCCTCTTAAACAGATACGTCTTTGATCTGATAACAACCATGGAGGAAAGCATTTGCACTAAGATCGGCCAGTCTTGCCGTACAAACAAACCAGCAAACGGTGAGGAAAATAGGACCTTTGCAGAGGCTATAACCTCCTTACAGAAACTGCACACTAACACTAAGATGGTATCAGAGGCAGAGAGGTAGAGAAGCAGAGAGATTGAAAATGATGACTGGATTGATTACGATTACCTGTTTTCATGGATACCCACCTAATTGGAACACATTCAAAATATTATTGGCCATACTGGTCCTGACAGCCATGTGTGTTCTTAAAATAGCACTGAGCCAATGTAAAAGGCCAAGCAAGAAGGCACTGGAAATGACCATAATAATACATGTGGATGCCCATGTACTTGAGTGTACACAAATGGATGAACTACCCAGAATGTTTACATAGACCATTGATATGATATGATATGATATGATATGGTATTTGTAACGCGCCTATACACAAGTGTTTCAGGGCGCGACGAGGCAGGGAGGGGGGGAAACAAGGGGAAGACAGACAAACGATCCTACTAGGCCAGGTGTCATTCAGATCGCGCAAGTGCAGAGGTAAGGGGAAAAAGGAGAAAGTGCAAGGGGAGGAGGTGGGGGGGAAAGTGCAGTACAAGGTAATTAGCGTAAGAAAAAAAATAATGAATAAAAGGGCCAGCTGGTGGAAAGTGCAAGGTAAGTGCAGAGCAAGTGCTGGGAAGGGGGCTGTAGGGATACAGTGACAGTCCCACAGTGCAGGGGGAGCCAGGGAGGCAGTGCAAGTGGAGAGTGGCTGGGCCCTGGACCGAGGTCGCTGAGAGTGGCCCAGATGCAGGTTTAGTGCAGAATTCAGTGGAGTTAAGCAGGTTTAGCAGGGGAGAGGGAGAGAGAAGGCAGAAGCGAAGAGGAAGGTTTTGAGGTGCTTCCGGAACCGGAGATGGTTCTCCTCAAGTTTCAGGGAGGCAGGAAGGCTGTTCCAGAGGGAGGCCCCTGCTGCGGAGAGAGATCTTCCCCCAGCTCGTTGCTTCGAGAAGCGGCTGACCATGAGGGAGTTGGAGACGGATGAGCGAAGGGCTCGTGAAGGAAGATATTTAGGAAGAGAGAGTTGAAGGTATTTAGGCCCCAGGCCCCAGAAGGCCTTATGGACAATGCAGAGGGTTTTGAACTTAATCCTCGCAGCCACTGGGAGCCATTGTATTGGACTTCCTGGCACATACTTTAAATGTCTCGTTGACCCCCACAATTACATTGAACATTGGGTGGATTGTGAAGCTGATGGGGATTGCTGCGTCATGATTTATGGTCCTAAAGAATATGTAGCACAAGGAGGCTGCTTGAGGAAGGTGAGAAAATATGGATACCCAGAGATGAAAGCAATGGAAAAGGCAGAAATATGGGCATGGTTGAATATATTCGTCCGGAGGGGGGAATATGATGATGAATATGAATATGCCATTACTCTCTTCTGCCCCGTTCCTGCTCTATTACCGTATGGGTGACCAGCATTAAAAACTGAGACAGCCATACCACCTCATATATTTAGGGGTGGTTGACAATATGAGTTAAACTAATCTCCATGAAATTATATGCTTAACCAAAGTGAGCGTACATAATCTGCCATGAAGAATTAGTTAGGTTCCATGACACAAGAAGAATTAAAAATAGTTTTAAAGTGCACAAAATGTCTGTAGTATAAATAGTGCAACATAGTATAAAGGGGCGGGGGGTTCCTGTATACCAAGGAAGGACTCACTACATTGATAGGGCAGTTGAGTAATAGGTAGATTGTGGAACAGAAAAATTGATATGAGGCCGGGAAGCCCAAAAGAAACACACCAACACAGGTTACAAAGGACATACAAAGCGCTTTATTTCAAAGTTACAACAATTACCAAGTCAATTGACATACGCATAGCTATTCGGCCCTCAGAGTAACAGACGAACCATCAACGGTAGTTCGCCGTGTTAGTGTGAGAGACCGTACATTGGGATACTCGGGTTTTTATACTTTTTATCCAGCTTTGGCCAACCCCCTCGCGGGTTAACCATTCTTTGGACCAGGCCTAGGGTTCGTTGCCAGGTCAATCCCATAATGTATGCATTTCGATCAGTTCCGCTGATACAGTTGTTCATTTACACATAGGTTAGGGATAGGACAAGGTCTCAGTTCATGACCCTAACAAGTGGCCTGCGGGCATATTACTTATTCATGTGTGCGGAGGTCACAACGGCCAGAATCCCACTCGAAATTTCATTCAGCCTCCATTTTGTTGTTCAGGGTGACTTCCACACTGCAAGAGAACCTAAAATGGCGGCTAAATCCAAGTTGGCGATCTGCACAATACATTAAGGTCAAGACCTTGCCGCGGAATCTATGTACACGATGTTTTTAGACAACTTGGCGTAGGCCAACATACATTCAAACAATGCAATAGGAGGTACAATATTATTTCGATTTCCACAGACCCTCCTTTTGGCCTATGCCAAGTGCTAAACATCATCCCTAATGCTTTCGAAAATGACTCCATGTATTATCATCCATAGGTTCCGCATCATTGTCTGTAATGTCTATAGCCATAAGGTCATTCATAAGAACCTCTTGTAACAAGAATTCTTTAGATGCTGTATCTGGGGTATATATTTTATGCCCTATTGTGCTCACTGCTTGAGCACAACACCCCCCTATCATTCCACATATACTTGGGAGGCATTGAAAACAACAACAAAGGAATAACAGAATCCCTAAAATAACCAGAATAACGGAAAGCACCTTCCAACACCAAGATCGCAGAGAATCCCAAAACCAAGTACTAAGGTTCCAGTCTCCTACAGGGATATGGACTTCAGAACTGAGAGTATGCAAGTTCTGAATTGCTTTAAAAATTGTTGGTGAGGAGTCTGGTACGAAAACACAACAAGCGGACCCCACTAATTTGCATACTCCATCTCGTTCTGCCAAGATGACATCTAACGCCATTCGATTTTGAAGTGCTACCAATCTTATCGCCTTTTGCTCTAAGGTCATATTGTAGAGTATGTCCGTGGTCCGGTTGATCGTTCTCTCCAATACCCTTGCTAATCCCCTAATGTTCTCTGAGTTTGCTATTTGTCCCTAAAAAGGCACAACCGATTTAGCTATGCCCCCTAATACTTGCCCAGGGGTATCTCCATTGTTGTCTCGCCGTGGGCGAGCCTTAGAAACCTCCAAGGTACTAGCTACAAATACCCCGGGTAACAATATTCCTAAATAACAGGTTCCCTGCCAATCCTTGGGCAACCAGGGAAATGCTAAACTACCACAAACAAAATAAACAGGCCCTCCTACATACAGAGGCCTGTTTTCCCCAGTCAAATTTACAATATTTTTACAAGTTTCAAATTCTCCCATTGGCCTAGTGCCATTTCTCTGTACACAGAAGGGAACCGAGTCAGGACTATGATTTACAGAATAAGAAGGAGGTACAGCGTCCTTATTGCCTATCGGAGCCATTTTAAAGGAAATCAGAGTTTGAAAAGGAAGAGATAGTTTGTCAGACGGCCTAATAGAAGCAACGTTAGGTTTACTTCTATTTGCGTAAAGCGAGCATCCCAGGGGAGTCAATTCATGTTTCTCAAAATCATTTAAATTAGTTCCATCAAAGTTCCCTGAGATGCTATCATTCCATCGGCCAAAGAATAGTGCTTTAAGAGAGGCATAGCAAGAAGTCGTTAAAGGTAGAGGATGTATATACCATCCCAGTCCCTTGTTCCCATGTTGCGGTAAGTGAGTACAAATCCAACAATTACTCTTATTAAAAATGGCATGAGTAGCATTCATTACTATCATCAGAGTGTTATTATGATACTTCTGTCTATGTTGGGAGTCTCTAGGGGACAGAGTGTGAAGGTGTACAGAGGGAGTCAAAATAGTTGGTATGATCTTGGTCGGTAATAAAGGTTTCAAAGGATAGACTTCTTCGAAATACCAAAGTCCTACAGCAGCAGTTGCAAAAATAACAATAATCAAAATCAAAACACAACAGTACGTTTTCGGGGCCCAGGCACATTGTTCATTGTTCGATTTGGTCACCCCCTTATCTAAAAGTCCAGTGCGGGGAGCAGCGGTGAAGGTGGCAGGCAACGTAGTTCCTTGATCGACGGCCCCAATGTTCGTTGCTGGCGACACTACGGTCGCGTGATTTCTTAGTCCTTCCCAACCCTAGCCAGCAGAATCCCTTTTTGTTCAACAAAACAATTTTCCAATCACTTCCTTTTCCAGATGCACGACACTCGTGCCGTAGTTCTATTTCCGTGGTCGAAGGTTGTACCTGATGGTACCCAAATTTGTCTGGTCCAGAAGCAAAGTATCGTCACTTCCTGAAGGAAGTGATTTTTCAAGAGAGTGCGGAGACGAGATGGACTATTCCCTAAGCTCCTCAGGCTCAGATACCTTCTCCGACGCACTCACAGCGCTGTTTGCTACTCCAAGATCAGAGACTGTAGCATCAGCGAGGGTTCTGCCTCTTCTGTAGCGTCTGGCGTCGGGTGAGGCAGTTTCTTGACGTGCGTCGCGTGAATCCAGTTCTTCTTTCCAGCCACCCGCACTGCCGTCCTGGTGACCAATAATACCTGGTGGGGTCCCCGCCAGCGAGGCGCGAGACATGAAGACCTCTCGTAGGCCTTCACGAGGACCCAACTTCCAGGCTGTATATCGTGTCCTGGGCCCGTGAACCGTACAGGTAAAGCAGAATTTACCTGGTGGTAAATGAAATACAGATTTTTAGTTAACTGGTTACAGTAGTCTACAAGCAATACATTCTCCACCTCCCTCAGGGCTTTAGGTTTCTGGAGACCCCAAATGTTAGCAGGTCTCCCCATCACTACCTCAAATGGAGAAAGCCCAGTTCTAGTCTGAGGTGTGGTACGCATAGCTAATAACACAATAGGCAAAGCATCTGGCCATTTCAGTTTGGTATCAGCACATGTTTTTGCAAGTTTTATTCTTTAAAATACCGTTGTGTCTTTCTACCAACCCAGCACTTTGAGGATGCCTAGCTGAATGAAATCGTTTCTCAATACCTAGGGCTGCACATATTTGCAAAATTACTGCTGCGACAAAGTGAGGACCATTGTCCGACCAGATTATCCTCGGGAGCCCAAATCGAGGAAATAATTCTTTTACCATAATCTTTGCAGTGGTCATGGCGGTAGCATCTTTGACGGGGAAAGCCTCAACCCATTTACTAAAGGCACAAATAATTACAAGAACATATTTCAGATTATTACATCGCTCCATTTCAATAAAATCAAAATGTATAACCTCAAAAGGGACAGAGGGGGGCCCGAAACTTCCCCTTGGAGTCACTGTCCCTTTACCCAGATTGTGCTGTAGGCAGATCATGCAGTTCTGGACGTGCCTCTTTGCAGTTTCCAGAATTTTGTCATTTGCCCAAACCTGTTCTAACATTTTCGTGATCTGCTGGGCACACACATGCATAGGACCGTGTGCCATTGTAACCATCGCCAATACATAAGAATCAGGAAGCAACCATTTCCCTTCAGATGTATCCACCCAACACCCTTCATCATCCAGTTTCCCCATTCCTTCAGCCCACTTTCTAGATTCTTCCATCGTGGCATCAGTCTGAATATCTCGCACAGACCCAATACCTTCATCCATTATGCAAACGTCTCTCAGGTCTGTGGCCGTTTGTCTGGCTATCAAATCCGCAAAAGCGTTCCCTCTGCCCACATCATCTATGACCTTGCGATGTGCTGCACATTTCATGATCGCTAACCGTTTAGGGAGTGATAGCGCCGAAAGTAATTGCACTATCAAAGGGCCATGCTGAATCTTGGTCCCATGTGAGGTCAGGAACCCTCTTTCCGACCAAAGTTTTCCGAAGTTGTGAGCCACCCCAAATGCGTACTGGCTATCGGTATATATATTTACTCTTCGCCCTTGGGAAAGTTCACAAGCTCAGGTCAATGCTATAATCTCTGCGGCCTGCGCAAAGTTATGCGAAATTCTCTTAGTTTCAACAATTTTGCTCAATGTAGTAACTGAATAAGCAGCTGTAGATGTACCATTCGAAAGTTTGAAGCAGGAGCCATCACAAAACAGCTCCCCTTCTGCATTATCCAAAGGAGTATCTATGAGATCTATCCTGCCCTTCGTTTCTTGCTTGGTGGTATACAGACAGTCATGTGATTCTTCGTCACCGCAAACAGTGTTTTGCGGGAAAGGTAAGAGTTCAGCCGGATTGAGAACACAACACCTTTTAATTTGAATATGAGGGGCAAACAGAATTAGTTCATACCTTGTTAACCGTGCAGAGGTGAGGTGTTGCGTTTGGGTTTTGTTCAATAGGATATCAACAGAGTGAGGTACCATCAAAATCAAATCATGGCCTAGGACCATTCCCTCACTCTGTTTTACAGACGCGGCAGCAGCAGCAACAGCGCGCAAACATCTTGGCAAAGCGCATGCGACAGGATCAAGGGCGGAGGAGTAGTAGCCGCACGGCCTAATCTTCCCTCCGTGTTTCTGTGTTAACACAGCCAAAGCACATCCATCACATTCATGCACAAACAACACAAAGGCCTTGTCATAATTTGGAGTACCCAGAACCGGTGCCGAACATAGCGCGGTTTTGAGAAGCTCAAATGATCGTTGATGTTCCGATTCCCATGGCAGTGGCAGAGAAATGCCCTTCTTCGTCAAAGCCAACATCGGTTTTACCACTAGTGCAAATTCGGGATCCACAACCTACAGTAGGACGCCATCCCTATCAGGGCTCTGACTTCCTTCTGTGTATTTGGAACCAGAATGTGTTTTATTCTTTCAGGTGTCAATCTTCTCCCCTCCTTTGACAGGAGGTAGCCTAGATAGGCAACCTCCTGACAACAATATTGACATTTATTAAGCAAAGCTTTGTGATCATTTTTAGCTAGATGAACAAGCAACAGTATAGTGCCTTCTTTACAGGCCTTCTCAGAATCTGCAGCCAAAAGTAAATCGTCAACATATTGAAGCAGCGTGCAAGTAGGTGGCAATTCAAGGGTGTCGAGCTGCTCTTTTAAAGCTCTATTATAAATACTAGGACTTTCAGTATACCCTTGAGGTGCCCTTGTAAATGTAAATGAGCGTCCCCCCAAGGTGAACGCAAACAGATATCTGCTTTCTTTATGTATAGGGATACTAAAGAAAGCGTTTTTTAGATCCGCAGCGCTGAAGTGCGTAGCCGTAGCAGGGATCATTGTTAATATCGTCGTCACATCAGGCACAATTGGAAATTGTGGGGCGACCACTCGGTTAATAGCACGAAGATCAATTATAAACCGGTATGGAATTGCATTGTCGCCTTTCTTATATACGGGTAAGATCGGACTGTTACACAAACTACCTGTAATCTCCTCGATCACCCCACGATGTACTAAATTGGAGACATTGCATTTCAAAGCACGTTCACCTTCGACTGATATTTTATACTGCGGGATGCGTGGCAGTTTCACCCCATGTTTCAGGACTATTTTAACGGGCTCAATCTGTAACACTCCGACATCATTGTCGTCCACCGCCCACAAGCATTCCCGGACAATGCTGAACTCGGGAGGTAAAGGTCGAATCGAGAACTGAGAATTAGGAAGTTGCTGTGGTGAAACCGTTAGCCGTACTCCATCCGAAGAACAATGAATTACTGCGTTCAATTTCTTTAACAAATTCAACCCCAGCAAATTCTCTCCACAGTTTGAAGTCAGAAGAAAAGGGCAATGGTCCGTGAAGGGACCCAAAGAAACGAATACCGGCGCAGAAACCGGACAGACAGTTGGTATACCAGAAAACCCTACGGAAACATTTGTTTGCCCTGACAGTGGGATGTTTGGAACCCTTGAATGATCAATGGAGCACTTCTGTGCTCCAGTGTCAATCAAAAACTGGTGTTTCCTATTCCCTACTAATAATTCAACGTAGGGGTCTTTTTGATTAACGGGAATAGGCAAAGGTTCCAAACCCTGCTTCGGCAATCCTAATAAAATAGAGCCTCATCTGAAGGAAGCTCTTCAGAAAGGTAGGCAGCAGAAGGGTGATCAAATATGTTTCTCGAGTCCATACTCGAGGTCTGATTTTCCCGTGAAAAAGGTTGCTGAGAATCTTGTAAAAGTTGACCTCTGTCAGGGCCCCCTGCTCCAGGGCGGCCCCTAGGTCGTCTACCCATACCTCCAAACGCACTGTTTGACCTCTGGCGAAGGACAGGGCACTGTGCTCGCCAATGACCTTCCTGGCGGCAATAAGCACATTGATTAATATTTACAAGATTCAGAGGAGCATTTCCTTTTGGAACGTACTGACCTCTAGTTTGTGTCATACCTCCTCTGGGGTTTCTAATAATTTGCTGTAATAATACTTTGGTTTTCAAATCTCCCTTTCTTTTTTCAATTTTTTCCTTCTCATTATTAACACGGTTCTCATAACCTCAGATTGAGATTTTGCCTGCTAAGTGCTCTCAGAGGACATAATTTGTGACTGGATGTCAGGTAACAATCCACGTACAAATTTGTCCATGAACAACCTCTTCCCCGACTCTGTACCTAAATCCTGTCCACTGAAGTCAGAAAATACCTGCTCGAATCTATTGAAAAATTTGGTGGTGCCTTCAGTTTTCCCTTGAACACAGGCCGTAAGCTTGTCCCAAATAATCCTTTTTTCTGGAATTATAGTTTTTAGTTTAGCGACAATCCTATCAGGTAAAGTAAGTATTACCTGTGGCGGTTTCTCACCAGCTGGTCTTTCTCCATCAATTCTAATCATATTTGCCCACGTATCTCCCAGCCCTGGCACATCGTCTATTGTCCGAACCTGTTTCCATACATCTATGGGTAGGAGTACAGGGAATAACAAGTCAATGTCACTCAAGGTGAACAGAGAGGACTGTAAAACGGACTCTATTTCTTTATAAAACCCATCAGGTTTTTTGTAATATCAGGAACTGATTGTCTAATTGTGTTCACTTCTTGTCGTGAAAACGGGACGTGAACGAATTGAGATACATAATGTGCAGGGACATCCACAGCGGGGGCACCAGTCGCCGCGTTGGCGGGATCTCAACTTTTGGGACAAAGGTCCGAGGAACCTCTCTCATAGGCAACTGAGATATAGGTACCTCCGGCCGCTTACTAAGCAATAGAGCCAGGTCGAGCGCTAAGGCAGCTGTAGAAGTGTCGGGCGAAAAAGCCCTTTTACAAATCCGCAATAATTCTATGGGGCAACTAACCCTCTTCCTTACACATTCCTCTTGCAGGTGCTGTACCATCACCAGAATTACTTTTCTTTGCATCTCTACTGTATACTGACTATACGTGTCATACACTTCGTCTGGCGGTATCGATGAATCCGAGATCCATCGAACCGCATCTTTGGTACAAATTCGTACTTCCTCAGGTGCTGTTCTTCGGCACGGAAGGAACCGTTTCTGTACATATATTCTATCGTCCTCATTATCCTCATCTCGTGATTTTTCAAAGTCTTTCCTAAACTCAAACAATCTTTCAACATGTCCATATACTTTCTGCTCTGTGTCCCTCGAAAGTGCCAAAGCATTCAGATCTCTCACCCCTTGTGGAAGATCCGAATTTTGTAATCTACCCCACATCACACACAAATGAGTCCCCAATCCTTGGATAAAAACATTTTTCTCGGGAAAACTATTCAAATTAGATAATGTAGAAAAAACATTAGCTTGATCACCTTTATCCATGCAATTCCTAGCCCATGCAAACAATTCCTGTTTCCTATCTGCAGAAACAGTACTACGAGTCACAATCTTTGACCCAGCACCTGGATCGACTCCAATCAATACGGGGCCACTCGGGAGCGGAGGTATAGGTAAATTTAACAAAGGTGCAACTATCGGTGCAGGGGGAAGGGGCGGTGCGATAGGCGGAGGAACAGCAACCAAAGGACTAGGAACAATAGGCTGTACAGGGGGAACAGGAATAGCAACAGGAACAACAGCAGGAATGGGCAGAGCGCCCAAAACAGGAGCATACGGAGGTGGCGCTGAGGCATCGGGCCTGCGTTCATTTAATAATTTCTCCATAAATTCCTCAGACACATGGAAATCTTTAGAGGGACACATTTTCTGGATCCCGAGTGAAAAGGCTCTATCCATATTTTTAACTGATTCTGACCGCTTTTCTTTATCATACAATAATGCTTTTTCAGCGTTTGTTTTATGACGACGTTCATGTATATCCCTACTTTTAAGCTGCTGCAATGCTTCTTTCTTCCAATTTTGTAACACATCAAAGGCTGCTGGTCTAGCCTTTTTCTTTAACAAGATCGATTCTAAGTATTCAATATGGGGGATCTCAAAACTACCGTTGATTGGCCACTGAAATTCGGAGGCATGTCTGGTCTGTCTGTGTCAAATATCATTAAATACTATACTTCCAATGCCATACTTACAGTACATAGTACACACCGGTGACCCCTCCTGTGGTGCCGGGCGGCTAAATTCCAAGGATTGCCAATCGCTGCGGAACAGAGCCCTAAAACAGCTAGACAATTTCCCAGGCATTTCTCAAAAAATTGGTGTTACCTGGTCCAATAATTGTGTCTGCAGATACAATACGCCAAATTCAAAGTGTCAGGGTTAAATTAAGAGCCGGGTCACGACTGCACCTGACCAAACCTAAGGAGGACCGTACGGTTTACAAAGAACTTACCTAACAAATTTTACCTTGCGTTTGGTGGTTTCGGCAAATCTGCCCGCCTCAAAATTGTACCCTCGTCAAGATGTCGTGTCAGACCACATGACTATCGTCCAAGGATGGGATCGTGCAGCGCTGCCGAGGTATCGCGTCTCGATCGGTCGGGCCCGCAGAATCACACCATCCGATCCCGGTTCGATAGTCTGCGTCAACCTTCAATGATCCGGCATCAATCTTGAGGGTCCCTATTCGGGCACCAACTGTGGGAACACAAAAATTGATATGAGGCCAGGAATCCCAAAGGAAACACACCAACACAGGTTACAAAGGACATACAAAGCGCTTTATTTCAAAGTTACAACAATTACCAAAGTCAATTGACATATGGATAGCTATTCGGCCCTCAGAGTAACAGAACGAACCATCAACGGTGGTTCGCCGTGTTAGTGTGAGAGACCGTACATTGGGATACTCGGGTTTTTATACTTTTTATCCAGCTTTGACCAACCCCCTCTTTGGACCAGGCCTAGGGTTCGCTGCCAGGTCAATCCCATAATGTATGCATTACGATCAGTTCCGCTGATACAGTTGTTCATTTACACATAGGTCAGGGATAGGACAAGGTCTCAGTTCGCGACCCTAACAAGTGGCCTGCGGGCATATTACTTATTCATGTGTGCGGAGGTCACAACGGCCAGAATCCCACTCGAAATTTCATTCGGCCTCCATTTTGTTGTTCAGGGTGCCTTCCACACTGCAAGAGAACCTAAAATGGTGGCTAAATCCAAGATGGCGATTTGCACAATACATTAAGGTCAAGACCTTGCCGCGGAATCTATGTACACAATGTTTTTAGACAACTTGGCGTAGGCCAACATACATTCAAACAATGGGATAGGAGGTACAATATTATTTCGATTTCCACAAGATAAGAAGCTGAATGCACGGGCACGGAGACCAATTTATAGCAGACATATTGAACAAATAGTTGTGGCTATAGGTCGCCAAATTAAAAACAGGAAGACAGAGGTGCACCTGCATTTTTTCCTAACATAGACGTTGCATCAAATCTCAGAATTAGCTAGGCCTCAGAACTCAAGATGCTGACTTTACAAAAACACATGTATTGTAGAAATTCGTGCAGAGCCCAAGCAGTAGCTCACTGCCAGAATCAGGGACGGGATAATGGTTCCCAGGACGAGAAGTGATAGAAACCCAACTTATCAATTTTAATAAGAGCACAAACAACCAATGATTTCAAAGTCCATGTGATCAGTAAGCCCAAAGACTATACAGAAAGTAACTGCCTAGCGCTATACGTTGCCACAAAGAACACAACATGCATCTTAGAATTAACTAAAACTGTAATTAATAGAAGGAAATCCACCCTCAAACATGCTACTGCGTTCTCTCCTCCTCTCCCCTGCTGATCTCCTGGCTGGATTTGAAATTACACTAGTTACCTGGCTACCCTCTGATCTCAGGCTCAGGTCCCCTCCCCCCCAGTTGCACACCTGCACTGACCCCCTGGCAACCTTTGCACTGAGGGGCTGTCTGTATACCTACAGCCCCTACTAGCACTTGACACCCGATGTCTGCACTTACCCTGCACTTGCCACCAGCCACACTTTTATTTATTGTCCTTATTTATCTTACTGTTATCCTATGTACTGAACTGTGCCCTCCACTAGCCCCCACATGTTTCCCCTTCCCCCTCCCATGAACTTGCACAATCTCAATGCCACCTGGTCTAGTAGGATCATTGTCTCTGTCTTCCATCTGTTTCCCCTCCCTTGCCTTGTCGCGCCTTGAAACACTTGTGTATAGGCTTGTTATTAATGCCATATCATATCATATCATACCCTAACATGGGATCCAGAAATGGAAAACATGTGCTATACATTATAGTCAAACATAGATTAGAAACTTGCAGAACTCCCGACAACAGACGGCACACAAGGCTGAGTACTAAAGATAAGGGAAGGCATCATTGTTTTGGGATTACTAGGAGTATTCTTTAAATGGAAGTATAGCAGCCCATGGAAGTCTTTTCCCACAATTATGTCTTGCTCATATCTTGAAGCCTTGTCAAGGTGTCCAAGGTTGGAAAAATAGATGCCAACCAATGAGAAGTCCCCTTATCGCAGCACCTATAAAGGATAGTGCTAACCAATTACCTGTCCCTGTAATGATGTGATATTAATAAAGGGATGGGTCCAGGAGGAGCCAACAGATTACTATAGACCAATAGAGTGGCTAACCCCTCGAAATCCTATGCCTAGTTTGAGTGATTTACCAACCTCACTTCCATGTAGGTTTTCTAAACTGACAGCGTGATTTTACGTCATTGTTGACCTGACCTTTGTACAAACCTTTCTTGCAATTATTAAAAATATGAGAGCCATGAGAATTAAATGCTTGTATGCTCTCCCGGCTTAGATTTGTTGTTTGAATAAAGCTGGGTTTTGACGTGCACCTGAGTCCTCCATCATTAGCATCAGTCTGACTAATTGTGTGATCCTGGGCACACCTTAACATTATGATTGCTTGGTGATCACTGTAAAAGTAATTTCTTTATCACAATTGACACATTGCAGCAGAAGAGATACAGTTAGATGGTGAAACCAGGTAAAATTGTTAATTAGAGGAAAGCTCTCCCGAGTGATGCTGATCAACTACGAACAGTGGAATATAGCAGGTTCAAATCTGAGATGCTCCAGGGCATTTCCTAATATGTTCCAGTGAAAATCCTCAAGCATTAGGTCCCTTGTTGGCAACTGTGTCTGATAAAGATGGTGCCAGGTAATCCACCACAGCCACTAAATGTTGCCCCGGCAGTTGTACTGTGTGTGTGTTGTTTGTTCCACATATAACCCTCCTCATTGTTAATCTTCTCTTCCATATTCAATCCCTAATCGTGTGTTCACCCCAGGACTCGCTCCCAGTGCACACTGGACCTAACACTTAGTTTGCAAGGTGATGCAGTACATTGGAACACCTCTGTTCTTTTCATTTAATGGGCTAATTTTGAGTGTGTCAAAGTGCACATACATATATATTGGAAGCAATATGGGAGGTGTTCTGAAAAGCAACATTGGTAGGTGTTCTCTCTTTCTCTCTCCTCCTTTCATCTAGGATGCAGCCCACATCATGGTCTTCGTTGTCTATCCTTGTCTGCATCTGGCTTCCAGCCATTGAGTCTGAGAGATAGCCCTCCCAGCCCCTTGTCTCTTTTCCTTGGTGTCTGGTATCTGCCAGTGTCTGAGACACAGCCCTCAGCAGGCTCTTGGTTTTCTGTCCCCTTCAGGACCTGGCCACTGCCAGTGTCTGAGATGTAGAGCTAAGCAGGTTCTGGGGTCTCTCTCTCAAGTCTTCTTTTGTGTTCTTCCATATAGTTTAGGTATCTTCTTTGCTTGCTTTACCTCAATCCTTTGACTCTGTGACACTCTCTGTAGGGCCGTGTTCACTTTTATAGAGAAGCGGATTACCTTCATGTCATAAAACGTACAGAGCACATATATGTCACACTTCATGAAAATACAAATGATAAACATGCTTAATGGCCCTCAGGTAAACTATAGTGCTGTCACATGAAAACAGTTTAGAAAAGCATCACTCAAATAAGTGAAATGAATAATAAAATACCTAGTTAAATGAATAAAACCTGTCTGACCAGGCATAAAAACTCGAAAGTTCATAGTGCTTCACAGCTTCAGATTCCAATACCAGTGATTATTACATGGCCTGCGGTAGCGGCCGTGTAGTTATGGTTAAGTATGGTATAACTTCGCTCTCCCTGGACGAATCCTCACCAAAAACTGCAGAAAAAGTACATGGCCCACCCAGAAGTTTTTTGGCAAAGTTTGGTGAGGTTTGGTCCAGGGAGGACGAAGTTATAGGCGGGGTCCCAAAATGTCTTTTTTCCCATAGACGGAATGGAGAAAAATGTCTGTCACGCCTACAAACCAATCCGCTGGACGGATTTTCACCAAATTTGCGGCAGGAGCAGTGACTTGGTCCCGAAAGTGTGCTTTTGGTAATTTGGTGTAAATCCATTTAGTAGTTTTTTTTTTTTTTAATAACCAAAACTTAAGGCAAACAAATTAGTGATATCTATGTCGGCTCTGCATACTCACTTCCCTGTTCAGTCCGCGGACTGGCCTCTGATTGTCCAGAACAATTTGCAGACTTTTCAATGGTCCGCAGAGAAAATGGTCAACTGATTCGCTGTCCAGGACACAGCATTATCTCATAACTTCCCTACCTGGTGTTTGTATGTTAATGGTAAAAGACCTAACTGTAGCTTCGGGTACAAGGTATGCATATAGATGGGGACCATCTCATCGAAATAATGTTCAGCTTCCATAAAAACATGTGATGTGCTGAATTGAGCCTAGTCTTCATGACAGCTCCAGTGTTAGGAGTATGATGCCACAGGTGCAGAAACCCCAAGCCTCTAAGATGGGTTTTGACGTGAACATACCAGGGCAAATCTTGGCCTCCATCCTGTGGTAAAGGTTGCATAAACCGTCTCTATTACCTTAATTGTCAATTTTCTGCAACATGGTTTATTCCCCCTTCTTGCTGAACTTCTTGCATATGACTGATTTCACCCTCGTTCAATTTTCCTAGGTACATAGTGCCCTGTTTGTAATTGTGTTTAATAATTGGCTGCACAATGTTGTCCCCCCTAGGCGCTTTAAAGTAAGCTGAGATGGGTTTGAGGCATTGTGATTAGCCAGGTGGGAGGGGGGCTGTGAAAGGCCCACTGGGCCCCCTTCCCATTCAGTAGGACCATATGTTAATATAATAAGCTATAGTGTATTCATATGGTGTGGCCCAAGGCACGGGCAGCATCGCTATTTTGCGTAGATATGAACACTTATAGGTAGAAAAGAAGACTTACACGGTAAATGCGGCATTGCATGCACTAGGCCTAGATTCACACAGCAACAGAAATCTCAAGTCATGCCCGAACTCCCATGAGGACAGGTCGGACCCCCACCGGCCACACTGTTGGTTCATTGTTCTTGAAAGTGTTGTGAAGATGTGTCTTTCACCCAAAAGGAATGTGCCTGAAAAGGCCGCAGAGGCCGGCGCCTGGTATGCATGCTATCTCACTTCGATGAAATCATGACCCAACCCATTCCAGAGTGACCACGAGTTATAGCCCATATAACTGACTGAACCCTAAATCCCTGAATACCATGACACCAGGTGCCCTTTGAACATCAACTACAAAGTAACAAGTCCTGAAATGTTCATAGAGGATGGACAGGGTGTGTCGTTGAAGCGGCCGTCATGTGATTTGTATTGCGAGGTGCTGGGAGGGATACATTATAGTTCAAAACAAGGGCAGAGACCTTGGGGCCAGATGACACCGAGGGAGTGAGTGAAATGTTTGTGTGAAGGTTAGAGTGCCCTGGAACATCCTGTGTCACCGTCTTGAGGCTTGCCAAGTGCATGGTATTAGTGATAAACAAGCTGTATAGTAGGAGTATAATGTATTTGTTGTCTGAACTTCGACGTGAGAAGATGAGCCCTGCAGCAACCATGTGATGGAAGATGGACAGACTGGGCTGGGATCAATAAACTGTCATCCCACATGGATAAAGCCAGTGCCTGTATATGGTCCATCCAATCAGCCATGCAGGTTGTTACTTTATGTATTGTGTCACTTATGATGATCTTTTGCTTTAAGTGTTTCTGCTTGTACCTCTCTTTGGCAGAACGTTCTTGGCAGCAGAGTTCTTTGCTGCTGCTCTCATTTGCACATGAGATTAAATTTGTTATCCTTACAAAATCGACTTGGGCTTTTCATCCCTAGCGGGTTGTATTATCTCTGGTTTGAGCGTTTATGGACTTGCTCTCAATTGGTGACCCCGATGTAATCCCAGGGCCCCCCATACCTGCAGAGGCTTCCAAGCCGCTTCTCCAGAAGGAGCTGCGCCCACCTACAGCGACCAGCCCTGAAAAAACACGTGTTCCGAGTGGTTTAGTAGGAGCCATTTTAAGAAAAGTCCTCTCTGCTTATTTGAAGCGGGGCACAGCTCCGGAGAGAGTGCATAGCGGTGTTGGAATCCTGTGATAGAGGAGTTTAGGTGAGCATACACATATGAGTAGACTCTTGTAAGAGATAACAAGTAGATGAAAGATGCATGGGGAAGTGTGAGAGGTGTGACTACATGGAGAGTGAGGTCATTGATGTGACCTGGTTGATGGTACGTGATTGTTGATACAATTTGTATTAGTGATTGAGTGGTTCAGTAAAGTAGTATAAGGTAAGGCATTATAAGGTAAGCCAAAGGTAAGGAAGAGATGCCCTCTTTGGAAGCAGAGGGAAGGTGGAACCATAAGGCACAATAATATTTAAAGGAGGTCTATGGAAATACAAAGTAGTGGTTTTATATAAGTAGTAGGCCTGGAACAAGTAGTGGTTGTTAGGCTAGTGTGTTGGTTTAGTTTATGGTAGTTGCGTTTTGTGGGTGAAAAAGTAGGCCTCCAGAAGGGGTAGTAATTGTGTGAGTCATGGTGTGGTGTGGTTCTGCCCAATCTTTTGGAGTGGCGTGTGTGCGTATGGATGGGTGAGAGAAAAGATGGGGGTTGATTCTCTTGTTTTTTGTCACAAGGAAGCAGTAGCATGCACAGCACCATAGTGGGGATTTTCAGGGTTAGTAGGAGATAGATGTCACTGGCACGGGGGAGGATCACCAATAGAACACATGTATAAGGCCCTGCCACTGTATCGTGACAGGGTGGAGACATTTCATAAGCTGTGGATTTCGGAGACAGGAGGAGGGGGATGCCCTGCCCATGGCCAGGGCAGGGCTGGCACAACAAAATAATTTTGGAACACATGTCTACATTTTTTGTAGCAAAATATAAGGGGAAGCAGCTACAGAAGAGAAAGGAGATTCTCGATCTTTGGTGTATGTTCAAAGATACAGAGGATCAAGGTAATGGAGCGGAGGTGCAGAGACAGAGAAATGAAAAGTGTGGAAAGGGAGAAGAAGGTGGGGTGCAGGTGGGGCTTAGGGGATGATATCCCTTAACACCTTATCCTGCAGACAGATACACCAACCCAAGCTACCCACTGCAATAGAGAACACTTTTGCTGCAGCAGGGTTCCCACAGTGTCAGTAGTACCGCAGGCTACCACTCCCCCACCCCACATACCCATCCACCCGAAGTACCAGCACCAACAAAGTACAGGTCTAGGGAGTTCAAGGACAAGTTGACAGGTTTAATAGCGGAACTGAAAAAAAAGGCTAATGACATCTCCAGTAACAGAAAGGGAAATACGTGCATTGAGAGAAGGATTGGGAGAGCTAAAGTCAGAGGAAATATTGCTTAAGATGGATATTGAAGGTATACAACGTGTAGGTGTAAAAAAGGAAAGGAGCCCCGATGGGTGGATCATTTTGGGAGAGGAGAACGCTGAGTTGGGAGCAAATGTGGAGGAAGGGAATGCTGGTACGCTCACAGAGGATGAAAGTGAAGAAGAAGGGAGGGGTAAAGAAGCGGCTGATAACACCCCCCACCCCATTAAAAGGTATATGTGCAGGGGGCAGGTTGAGGAACAGAGCTGGACAGGTGGCATTGGTAAAAAAGAGAGGTGTTGTGAAGAAGGATGTGGGAAGTAGAGCAAAAATGCAGATGCCCCTCATACATAAGGGGGAAGGCAGGACCAGTACATGCCTTGGCCCCAAATGGATAAGAACAATTTAATTAAGGTCCTCCCGCAGCTCACAGCTGGGGCGAGCAAGTGGATATATACAAATTTGAAAATCAAACAGCAGGGGTTCCTCTGGCAATAGGGGACCTTAAGAGCTTGTTGCTTGCCGTAATTGGGGATCAGTCTGGAGACGTATGGGTTAAGGCTGGATACTCAGGAGTAACCTTGGGAGATGCTGTACATTATGGGGCATCATTTAATGGAGTTAGAGCATTGGTATGGGCCACATTATGCACGGCCTTTCCCGATACTCCTGATTTACAGTCCTTGATGACATATACCGTGAGGGATGATGAGGATCCAGCTGGATTTATTCTAGAAATGGCGAGCTGCGACAGGACAGCCATTGGATCAATCAATACCATTCTTTTATTTTATTGTAAAGAAGGGGTTGCCAAAGGAAGTGCACAAGCACTAGATGAGATTGTGGGTATTGAGGCAAAGGGTTGGCTGGAAATAAAGAGCTTAACAGTGCACCATTGTAAAAGGATTAGGAGCGTGAGAGGGAAACAGCACGAAGGCCTCTGGGGGATGAAGCAAAGTTGGTAGATAATAAATTGGCAAAAGTGGCAGGTCAGGTCCCTGTGCCAATGCCAGTACTGGTGGAGGGGACAGAGAGCACACAGCAAGTTGTGAGTGCCACTAATGCTGCACTCTGGGTGGAAGGAGGACAAGAACAGTGGAGCGGGGGCAACAGTGCCCCAGCCCACAGCGGCAGCAATGAGGGTCACAGCAAAGAAGAGAGGGATTTTAAGGAGCAAGAGGAGGAGGGTTTGGACCCAGGGGAGGTGGGTTTGGACAGTCACAATGTTGGATTTATTAAAGGTGAGGACATTTTGTAAAGGAGTGTAGGAGCAGGTCCCTGGTGGGGTATAAATATGGCCCGCAACAGCAGGACCAGGGGCCCCAAGGACCTCAAGGATTATGGTGCCAGCAACAGGGTCAAGGGTACCAGTAACAGGAGTATCCTCGGTTGCAATACCAAATGAATAATCAGCAACCTCAAGCACAAGATACAAAAGTGTGGCACCTGCTGCAGCAACAACAGGGCAGTGTTACCCTGGTAATCAGGGCACCAGGTGGGTGCATGCTCCCTTTGATGCACCAGCAGTAGTAGGAGGTAGCCGCTTCTCGCTCCCTGAAATGAGCAAGTATCCCGATTAGGACAGCCCACAGAGAGCACTTGCTTGTCCGGTCTTGTCAACGACTATCCACCCTGAAGAGAACTGTTGGTGGGGTGGAGATAGGCACCAAGCAATTCATATTTATGGTGGATTCTGATGCAACAAAATCGTGTATCATGGATGAAACTTTGTACTATCAGAAAAATATCTTGGTGTGCAGGTATTCTCTGGGGCTATTTCCAAGGTTCCACATACTGAGGAGTTGGATGTAAAGGTGGGAGGGAAGATAGTACGGGCCCCGCTACTATATTCCAAGAGTTCACCTGTCAATCTACTGGGTAGGGAAGTCTTCAAAATTCACATTTTGAAATCATGCAATAGAAATGATTGTGCTATACAGTGTTTGGATGGCTATGCACTGTCTATGTGGTGTGCAAGTTACTTTCACTCTTGGGCACGAATTAGGAGGGACAATGGACTGTGGTTGTAATGAGTGCTCAAATCCCTCGTCTATGTGTGACTAATTGGGAGCAGAGGACTGTCTCTGCAGTATATGTTCCTCTCATGGGTGTGACTGTGCGGAAAAAGAAGACTGTTTCTGCAATGTCTCTGTCCAGTGAGCTCAGTTTCTGGTCTCAGCAACCGTGCTCAATGATTTCTCCTTCTTCCTGATACAAATCTGTTTTGGGATAATATGGCTGCCTAAGAAACTTGGAACATGCAATTATGAAATCTTGTAGGGGGTGGGGGCATTGGTGTGCTGTACCAGGGAGTATACCAGTGTATACCAGTGTACCTTGTCTGAGACCTTGGCTGATCTTTAAGCAGCGTTATCCCTGGAAATTAGGAGAAATGATGACCAGGGAAACAAAAAGGTGCCGTGGAAAATTCCTCATCCACATAGCACTTCATATGGGGGGTGGGCATATGTTGTAGCAGACCCATTGATTGAAGAGATCAAGAAAGGTATCTTGATTCAAAATAATAATAAGGCCCAAGGCCGTGAAAAGGTTTTAGTAGAACTCTTTAAAACATAACCGACTATCTGGGCACCTTACCTCCAACTATTTAATGCAGCTTCCACAGCCAATAAGTTCCAAAAATATGGGACAAGGGCGGAAATCATCCTGATTGATAAGAATGGTGGAAGGAACGTGCCCAGCAATTTCCAGCCGATTTTGCTGCTAGATGTTGCAGGTAAAATGTATGGAAGACTCCTGTGCGCCAGATTGGAGGAATTGAATTATTAATCATATACAGGTGGGATTTAGACAGAAAAAAGCACAGTCGATCAATTTATTTTATGTATTCATTTTTTTATAACATGAGTTCAGTTTCTAAGCATGGATCCAGGATTCAAACCTCTTCCATTCACGCTCCTATCAATGCTTTGGACTGAATCTCTTAATTAAAAAGATATTTCACCTGAAGTAGAATGAGGCTATATGTCACATTTATTGACCTTCAAACAGCTTTAGATTATTTGCCAAGAGCTAAGATCTGGGAGGTTCTGAGTAATCTCGGTCTACCATTGGCATTGCTTCTGGAAATGAGATCCCACTATCACAAGAACAGGGCAGTAATTTGATGGGGCATTCAAGGAGAAGTGAGTATCCCTTTTGAGGTGCAAAAAGGCGTCCATCCGGGATGCCTACTTGCACACCTACTTTTCTGTATTTGTACTAACAGAGTAATTGGAAGGGTCATGGGGATGCCGACAGATGCCCCCTCATTAGGGTCAGAAAAATGCCCCATGCTCCTTTATTCTGTAATTCTAATATTCCTAATTCCAGTGGGTCTTCGAAGGGAGGTACTCCTTTGAACGAGTTCTGTCTATCCAGGGGATTGAAAATGAATGAACATAAAGCCAAGGTAATGATAATATCTCCTCCAGGTAGAACAGCCCTTAATCTAAAGATAGAGCTCGAGGGAGCTCAGAAAGAGCAAGTAACCTATTGTGAGTAACTGGGCTTAGAGTGAGTGCTAATGCTAGCTGGAACACTCATCTAGAAAAAGCTAACCTGGTGCTTAATAGTTATGCTACAGCAACCAACTCCATCATGAGAGCACATGGGCAAGGCACATTTAGCCCTGCCCTCAGAGTTTACAAACTACAAGCCTGGCCTTTAGATATCTATGGGGTGGAATTCTGGGGATACAGACAGTGTACTTGCTACTCCCTAATGGAAAACAGATTTCTAAAACAATCCCTACACTTGTCAAAGAGTACACCTATCCAGTCGTTTCAGTTTGAACTAAACCTTCAAGGCATTGATCGTCTGATCATAATGATCATCATGAAATCTACCACCAAGACCTAGGAAGTGACAACACCCTCACCCCAACTCTTCATCCCCTCACCCCTCAACTCACTCCTCACTACTAAAATATTGCATCCTTACACCTACCACACTCCTACAGACGACTACAGACTCCTACAGAAAGCCTTTTCCAAACAGGTGGACCCTTGCCCCTCCAGAACCATCAAGGACAACATTGACTCTCTAGCTCCAGGCTTGGCAGACCTCTGCAACCTCTCCTTCACCACTGGAATTTTCCCCACTTCTCTCAAGCATTCTCTTGGGCACCCTCTGCTCAAAAAACCCTCTGCCGACCCTTCTATTCCGGAAAACTATCGCCCGATCTCCATCAATCATTTCCTGGGCAAACTCCTGGAGAAGCTGGCTATCTCTCAGTTTACCCTTCACAATGAATCCGTTGGTTGCCTCCATGACCGGAAACTGTTCTTCGGAACACCCGTGAAGACCTGCATTCAAATCTTGACTCTAACTCTCCCTCTGCCTTCATTCTCCTTGACCTTTCATCTGCTTTTGATAGGTAAACCACAACATCCTGATCTCCCGTCTCTGTGATAACCTCGTTAATCACAGATCAGGCCCTGCGTGGCTAGCATCCTTTCTCTCTATCCGTCCTTCCCAGGTGGAACTTGGGTCCTTTCCCTCTGCTATCACTCTCTTTACTTGTGGTGTCCCCCAGGGATCTTATGTACGCCCGTGGTTTTTCAATCTCTACATGGCCTCTTTGGCCCACAATATCTCGACTTCACCTCCGACTTTCAGTGTCATGCGGATGACACTCAGATCTCTTTCAGGCTACCCTCAGCTTCTTCCTCCTCCTCGCTCATTCCTGATTGTCCACAATTCAGTCCTGGTATGCTGCTAATGATGGCTGTCTTAATGCCAGTAAGACAGAGATCGTCCTCATTGGGATTCTGATTCCACTTTCCCAATCTTTCTCTGGCTGACCTCTCTTTGTCCTGCGCCCTCACCCACCAGTGAGGCAAAAAATCTGGGGGCCATCTTCAACTCTTCTCTTTCCTTCTCTTCTGACATCTCGGATGTGCCCAAAAAGTACCACTACCAGCTGCACCTCCTCAGAGGTATTCTACCTTTTCTCACCTTCCCCCCTGAGGCTCACTGTCTCCAGAGCCCTGGTTCTTGCCAGACTGGACTACTGCAACAGTCACTTCCTCAATCTTCCTACTTCTACTCTCTGACCTCTTCAACGTATCCAGAACAGAACTGCAAGACTTGTCTTTGTCCTCAAGCCCAAGGACTGCATCTCTTTGATGCTGAAATCACTCCACTGGCTCCCCGTGGCTGCAAGGATCAAGTTGAAGACCCTCAGCATAATCCACAAGGTTTTCTGGGGCCGGGGCCCTTACTATCTACAATGCTCTCTTCCCAAATACTCTCTTTCTAGAGCCCTCCACTTGGCCTCCTCCAACTTAATGCTGGTGAGCTGTTTTTCCAAACAAAGATTTGGGGGGTAGATCCTTATTCTCTGTCTTTGCCTCCCTCTGGAAAAACTTCCCTGCCTCTCTCCGTCTTGAGTTGGAACTCCTTAAATTCCAGAATCTCCTCAAGACTTTCCTCATCTCTTCCTCTTTCTCTGTCTCACTCCCCTGCTAACCTCCTTCCTTTTCTCTCCTGCCTCCCTCCTTCTTTTTCTTCCCTAACCTGTTCAGCTGCTGGCTTGTCGCTTGGTGCACCTATAGAGCCTGACAGGTCCCAGGCTCCCCGCCAGTCCTGCACTTGCCTCCGGGCCTCTGCACTCTGCTTGAGACTACTGCAATATGCTCAATGAGAGGGGCAACCACTCTGCACTTAACCCAGACCCCTGCTGGACTGGGCACACTTGTGCCCCTCCCTCACACTTCCTGTTCTGCACACTTTCACAACCTGAATGCACTAGGCCCAGCAAGTTTGTCTGTCCTGTCCTCCATCTGTCTCCATTCCCTTGCATGGATGTGTGTGAAATACTCAGGCATAGGCACATTAGATGACCAACCACAATCAATCTTAAATGTCGCCAGGCCTAATACTGTAGTTTATTGTTCTGTATATGCCCCCCAACCCCCTTGTTCCCCCACACTCTCTGTTACACAATTACACTAGTGGATATGCTTCTGGCCTATTATGCCAGTTATTGTTTGTTAAATCATCCAGAATCTTCAAGGCCTAAGAATGACAACTGTATTCCCTAGTTCCCTTCCCGCCTTGTGTATAAGCGCTTTACAAATAAAGTCCTCACACTCTCTCTCTCTCTCCATCTCTCTTTCCCCTATCTCTCTCCCTCTCTGTCTTTCTCTCTCTCTCCTTAACATGTGCCAGAACATCAATAGAGGTGGGAATTGAAGAAGAGGAGGTGGACAAAGATGATGTATTTGCAGACAGTGGTGGATCTACCAGCAGCACCCATCTGGCTTCAAACGCTCCCACAGTAGCAACATCGCCACACAGCAGCCACCAGAATCACTGCTACCACCATCAAAGCTGCCACCACCACTGTGCTGCCAAAGAAGGTAGCAAAGCAGTGTGATATGACTGGCTGTTGACAGGACACAGTGCAAAGATACCTGGGAGAGGTGCCATGGCAAAGGCCTCCTTCCATCTACTGCCTCCACTGACCAGATACCATTACATGTTGTGGATGACAATTTGTGGCAAATGTGGTCATGCAAAACAGGTCGAGTTGAGCATATATAGACTGGGGCTCCAAAGGGGCTGCACCTAGGCTACACTTGCCTAACATTGGAATGCCATACTGATGGTGACCCCCCCCCCACTGAGGGCTACATTGAAAATGGGGGAGAGTTGGATCCTGGCTGGCTCTATACTACAGTTACCAGAATTCCCTGCTGCCACTGCCTGGTACATACAAGTGAGATTCAACCCTGCCCATCTGCACTGAGTCAGCCTCCCTGAAGTTTGCTGAGGCATAAAAGTACGCTAGGAGGAGAACATCGTTGAACTGTTTCACCTCACTGCAGCTGGGACTCAGAGTAGCGCCCCCGCCACCCCTCAAGTTTTGTTTGCACAACTAACTGGAGACTGGGGCTCCAGAGGGGCTGCACCTGGGCTACTCTTGCCTAAATTTGGAATGCCGTACTGATGGTAACTCCATCCCCCTCCTTACTAAGGGCTAATATTGAAAATGGAGGAGAGTTGGATCCTGGCAGGCTCTACACTACAGTTACCAGCATTCCCTGTTGCTACTGCCTGGTACATACTAGAGGGATTCAACCCTGCATACCCGCATTCTATCAGACTCCCTGAAGATTGCTGAGGCATGAAAGCACGCTAGGAGAACATCTTTGAACTTTTTGAGCTCATTGCAGCTTGGAACCAGAGTAGCGCATCTGCAACCCCTCACGTTTTGTTTGCACATCTAACTGGAGACCGGGGCTCCAGAGGGGCTGTGCCTGGGCTACTCTTACATAACTTTGGAATGCCATTCTGATGGTAACTCCCTCCCCCTCCCCACTGAGGGCTAACATTGAAAATGGGGGAGAGTTGAATCCGGGCTGCTCTACACTATACATATTCACTGAAACATTTTTGTTAAAGGGACTTTATGGTTAAGTTGCACTAATAAAAACCTATGATATTCAATGAACAAACGTTGTTAAAGGGACGGTATGGTTACAAGTAAAACCGAAAAAACCTCAGAAATTCACCAGTTATTGTAAGCTAGGCAACCATAACTTGCGCCATCATTGTGCACTGCTAAGACAAACACCCAGGACATCAAAGATGATATCACAAATGTCATTGATGACATCACATATCTGAGACACTTGTTTGTGTTCACTGGCATATCTAGTCCATGTGGTTTGCTTCACTGACAGCCAGAATATTAAAATTGAAAAGGAGCTATATATTTAGACGTTAACCTTGTTGTGTGTTTTTAAAGAACTTTCCTTAGGGTTTGGTCTCAGATCATGGTGCACATATATGGGGCAATAAGCTGGCCTCAAACACACATTTCATTTGTATACATGAAGATGAACTTTAATGTTACCAACCTTTTCTGATTATGCTGTTTTTTTATTCCTTACTTTAGTTTCCCTGTATCTGCCTCTGATTTGTATGCATTGTGGGTCTTCCTATGTATTGTTTGTACTAGCACACGTGTGTAGTAAGTCCCAAATTGTTAGCTAGTTATTACATGTTTAACTTAACTCAAAACCCTGATAAGGTAGAATTCATTATTTTACTATCCCACATTACAAGATTATAAATATTGTACTTCAATGGTGCATGCCGCAGCTATTGCCTATGTTTGTGTATGATTAGATTCCTGTATTAACAACAACACTCCAATATAATGTTTTGTTTAGATGAGTATGTTCTTTAATAGATTAGGTAGTTCATGAAGGTCTCCCGATAACCCCTGACATCTTGTTACCAACATTATAAACACAACCCCTTGTAGGGACTTTTCATCAGAATTAATTTCATATGTGATGTCATCCGTGATGTCATCAATGACATTTGTGATGTCATCTTTGATGTCCTGGGTGTTAGTCTTAGTAGTGTACTGCAGTGGTGCGAGTTATGTTTGCTAGCTTACCATAACTGCTACATTTCTGAGGTTTTTCAGTTTTACTTGTAACCATAACATCACTTCAACAACATTTTGTCAGTGAATTTCATAGATTTTTATTGGTGCAACTTAACCATAATGTCCCTTTAACAAAGTTTTTTCAGTGAATTTCATACATTTTTATTAGTGCAACTTAACCATAATATCCCTTTAACACAGTTTTTGAGTGAATTTCATGGGTTTTTACCAGTGCATGCTAATTTCACACAACATAATAATATCATACTTACCCTAATATAGCAACATTTTTGTCCAATATACAAAGTGTCACCTTAAAGCTCTGCCATTTCCAACCTTCTATCATCATTTTTAACACTTCTATACACTTTTTTTTACCTGCACTTTCTACTGATCAAGGAACTTTCAAGCTCAACATGTTCCCCTTGCACAGCTCCTACATCTATTCTTACTCATTATCCATTACCAATCTAGTACAGAGCACATACTTGGGAGAATATTAGCAAAACTGCTATTTAATTTAAAAGTGGCATCAGCTATTGCCATCCCTTCTCCCCAAGAGCCACCACCATCACCTGCTGGAGGACCTAAAAAACAAAAATAGCGCAGTACTTCCAAAGACAATGAAGGGAACCGAGAAGATGAGGTAGAGGAAGTGCCTACCTCTAGCAGCAAGAGAGAGTCATGGGTGTGGCAGTTCCTTACCACTGTTGGGAATGTACCAAAGGCTAAAGCTACTAAAGTGAAATGCACCGAGTGTAACATTGTACTCAGTCGTAGACTACTTGGACAGTACTCCTACGGTACCATCTCCAGACTTCGGCATACCCAATCCAACCAACGCAATGCTCTCAGAAAGGCTGTTCCTTTATTAGCAAGTAGTAGGCTGTCTTCCTCCACCTCATCTTCCTCAACCAATACTGTAACCACACAGCCTACTTCTGTGGGATACAAAATCCCAGCAGCTACGTTGTAAGCAACAAAAGAGGATGTTGATCCATATCTTTCGAAGACAACAGTCCTCTGTACATACTGCAACATACCATTCTGCCAAGGGGAGCAATTTTGAAGTGTTTTTGAAGCTGTAATCAAGAAGAATGAGAAACGTTGCCCTCTACCTTAGATGTAACACACACGCAGCATATTCCCCTGTCCACCTGCCCCTCCATATTAGTGCTTGGTGCCTCTTCCCTCATTTCCCTCACCACCTTACGTTCTAACATCTGCTGAAAAAAAAAAAACTACAAAGAAAAAGTTCCTTTAGGATCCACCTTTCACAGTAAAAAATAAAACAAAAAAATCTTAGACTCCATCTACTTTACATTTCTCAGTAAAGTACATAGACTCAATAAGATTTGCAACATGTCCATTAGCATTTTGTGCAATGCTAATGGTAATGTGGCGTTCATCCCCTTGTCATGGTTTATTATGTGGTCACATTCAACCCAGGGAGTTCCCTCCCCCTCCCAAGCAAGGTGGCGCACAACAAAAAACGGTTTATTTTATTTTAGGTTCAATTTGGTGAGGCCTCCAACATGTCTCGCACCCAACCCCAACAAATACCCTGTGCCCCGAATGGACTAGGATCTGGTCCGGTGTGTAATAAGAATATATATTTATTAATCTATGGAATCCAGATTCCACAAACAGAGTAACATCTGCCACCAATGCTGTGGCAACAGCCAAAATCACAATTTATGACTCAGTTATATAAACAACACATGTGAAATTTTGAAAGATACAATGACAACTTACACCAGATTGAATTTTGATTTAACCAATGAAAACATTTGCAATACAATACAAAATCCACAGAACTGACTTAACTTGAAACAATACTTTTTCTCCCAGCAAACCCCACCCTCCAGGCCTCAATTTAATATGGCCCCTTTGATTGAAAGTCAAGATGCAAGGAGTGAGGACACAATGGAAACATCGTTTTGCTGCTGATTTAATAAGCTACTGGGCCTCATTACATCCCTGCCAGTCTGATAACAATGGTGTCGGCAGGCTTACTGTTGTCACCGGACCGGCAGAGTACAAGTTTGCAGGCTGGATGCCCTCCCTCTGCCAGGTCTAACCTGGCGGGCGGAAAGGCACCCGCTCGCAGTCTTTGACGGTAGTTGAATGTTGCCAGTGCTACCGTCTTCCCCATTCCCATTCAGTCCTATGGCACTCAATGGGAATGGGGAGTAACTTTTTCCGCCGCCTGGCTTCAGTAACCGCTGTAATGCCCCGGTGATTCCCCATAGCCAAACGCCGGAAAAAAATACACATCTCCGACGGCAGCCTGCTGTTTTTACCAGCACAGCTAACACCGGAGTTGTAACGAGGCCCACTGTGTGGGAAAGGAATTCAGTGGGAAAAATCTTTTTCAGACTATTATTTAAAAGGCAAGGTGGGGAAAAGGTAGCTAAAATGAAAATCGTTTTTCAACACTTGAAAATAAAAGGCAAGACATGATATTTTGAGGTCATGGAAAAATGAAAACAAAAGAAAACTGTCATTTTGCAACACACATGCATATAGGATACAATACTTTGAAATTCTGGTTTGAAAGGAATGGGTAACTTCATTTTGCACCCTCCACACTGACTTGAAAGGTGGTGTTTTATGGATTACTTATTTTTGGGATTATGGACTCCTCCCCTCAACATGCGACCAAGGTCTTTTCATAAGTGTTGGACTTGTCGCTCCAGTTGAGACATCCTTTCTGATTGGCACGGCGGCTTGGATTCATACCATTGCTGCTCCCAGAAAGGGTAGCTGTCCCTTCTCCCAGAGTAGCTTGGGTATTGGAATTTTCCCTGATAACCCTCCAACCTAGGTCTCCTTTTCCCCCAATTTTTTAATCTATTGTCCTGAAAGCAGGGAGAGAGAGGAACATTGTTCTGGAAATTGGGGTTTGAAAGGTATCTGGGAAAGTAACCTAAGTTGGGGGGTGGAGAATTTCTTCCCTTTTGATGGATGTTCGAGGGAAGTTTTGAGGGAGGTTTTCTGGGGCCGTACGTATCTGATTGGGCCCCCTGTTGTGCCGGGGGAGTCCATACATTCCCCAAGCTGGGTCTGATACACTTGTATCTTGGGGTGACAAAGGTGGCAGGGTCAGATGGAATGTTTGTCTGATACCCTGCCTGGCTACCACCCGATTGGGTTGGATCAGATGATCTCCTCTGCCTCTCATTCTGCTTGTTATTGTTAGCACAGGGATATTTTTAGGCCCCCCCATTTCCCAGTCCAATATGGGGGTATTCTTCACATCTCCCACCTTGGCAGCAGTGAGGGTGTTTGACGGTTTGGGGTTTTTAGGGTTGTTTTTGTACTTCATAAATCCGGGTGGCCTGTTCTATCACCCTATCCAGGGTCCTACGCTCATGTAAGTCGTTTACTAATTGGGTCATAATGTTTTTCAGGAGCACATTGAAGTAAGTGTTAATGAACTCCTGGCTATTGGTGTTCACCCACCTAGAGATCTGTGCAGATGCCCACTTTAGCTCTTGCACAAACTCTCTAGGCCCTTGGTCGTCCCCACACTGCAGGTTTTAGGCTACCTTGCAGGCCTCCTGAGGGCTCTTTTGAATGGTGAAATGCTTTAAGATAACCACCTTATAGTTGGACAATCTTTGGTGATCTTGGTCCTCCAGCCCTGCAAAGAAGCTGGAGTATTTCCGGGAGAATGTTCATTTGACAAACTCAATGGAATTTGTATCATCCTTGAAACCAAATTAAGTCATTTTTTGGTCATACATTTCTAGATGCTCCCATGCTGTATATTTGGTATTTTACGGTAGGGAGTCATAAAGCTCATTATGGCCTTTATCTGCTGAATTGTGTCTTTCACAAGACCTCTCTTCAGTTTGACAGACTTTCTTTTCCACTGCACCTGAGTCCATTCACCCTCTGACTCAGAGCAGCTACTATTGGTGGTCCACTCACTGTCCTCTAGGTGCTCCATACCTCAATGAGACTGGGAATCCCTCCAAGAATGACAGGGTCTGATCTCTTCTCTCCTGCGGTGCTGTGGGTTCTTAGGGTCACTTCCCTTGTACTCCCTTTTCACATTGGGAAATACTGATCTTCCTCATCCCTTCTTCCGGGCATAGTGGAGAATTCCCTCCACCTCCCTGAATGTGTGAAGGTTTTTAAAATACTCTTTTGAGGCCTGGACTCTGGTTCTTCTCTATCTGCAAAGCATACCAGGTGGCCCCTTTGTAACTCAATTTTCTGCCATTCTAACTCCCTGATCTTTTCATCATAGGAGCCCTCCTGGTCAGAAGAACATGCGAGGGTATTTTTAAATCTGGGTAGAGATGAATATTTGGCAATATCTGATAATGACTGGCCTCTTTCTGGCTCAGTTGGACTAGACCTGGTTGAGTCCAGCTGCCTCATGTTTCCCTGTTTTTGAAAACTGGCCGGTACAAAGTTAGCTGCATCCTGTGCATATGCGTGGCGAGTTGGCTTGAGGTCCATGCTAAAGAGGTTATGACTCTGTGATAAGAGGGTGTTTTTCCATACTCTGACTGATCACGGTGCCTCAAAGCCTGTTTGTATTTGTCTTTTTACTTTTCCAACCTCTCACCTTTGTTTTTCTCAGCCCCTATCTCTTGGTGATATATAGAGGCCTGAGTTTTTAACTCAGACACCAGTGCTTGTCTAGCTTCTAGCAATTTATTTTGTGCCAATACTTGGTCTCTGAGTCCCTTGTTCTCCTCAAAAACGGACTTGTCCTTCTGAGAGGTTTGTATTGCCTGGGCATATTCAGACCGCTACTTTTTCTCCTCTCCTTGTGCAATGTTGGCCTGTGTTGCATGCTCTATGTCAAACTCTGCTTTCCTCACATGTTCCGTTAACTTTACATGTTCTAGCCTCATGTCAGTCAATTCCTGAGAACACAACTCACCTTTCTCCATGTCTGTCCTTAACTGATGCACTTCCTGAAACAGGGTACTTTTCACCTGACACAATTTGCTATTTTCTTCCCTCAACTGCTCTCTCTGTTGTTTCAAAGTGTTCAGATCTTGGTGCATCTGATCAAATGCACCCTGAGAATTGACATCCCCAATGACTAACTGGCTATTTTCAGCTTTCAGTTGTTTAATCGGAATTTGAAATTCGAAAATGTACTCTAAGCAGGCTCTATTGTGAAAAAACTGCTCACTTAATTTGTGTTGCAAAAAATGGTGCCCCTCGCTCTAAATGTGCTTGCTTTTGTGTCACTAACTCATCTTTTAGCTGCTGAATAATATGTTCTAATTTTAACTCTGAATTTTGGCTCTGCTGTACTTTTTCTTTTAATTGTTCCAACTCTCTCTGTGCTTGGTCCAAAAACTCAGGCTGGTTTTGCACAAAGACTACACTATCCTGGCATCTTCCAAGATCATCATATGGCAATACATATATGCTGTGAGCTGAGCTATTTTAATATGCTGGTCTGTGTCATAAATGTTTGTCAGGGCCGGATTTAACAGCCCATTGTCTTTGCCACATATCAACATTTGCAGAGGTAACCTCCTGCATCACTCTAGCTTGTCATGTTTCATGCTCTTGTTCTACCAATTCAGCTTTAATAAACAACTTGGATATAAGGTACGTCCTAGCCATATGGATTTCCGTGGTGCTCATTCTGAAATGTGTTCTGCACCTGATATATTCTCTATGCAAGGGCAAAAATCTCAACCCTGTTTCTGCTTGGTTTCTACTCACAATGACAAAACAACACTGTTTTATCTATACACTGCCCTGGAACCCAGGGTACAGGTCTGAATGGCGCCTTCACAATGAAGCACAACTTTCCATCCACTGCAATGCAATTACAACCCAAATGAAAAGTCTGCTGCTACTGCACTCTCACGAGTGAAGGCTCTCCACCAATCTCAGCACAAGCCCCAAGTTTTGTCACGGTTAATTATGCGATCAAACTCAACCCAGGAAGTTCCTTTCCCCCCAAGCAAGGGGGTGCAGAACAAAGCACTTTTTATTTTATTTTAGGTTCAATTTGGTGAGGCCTCCAACCTGTCTCGCACCCAACCACAACAAATACCCTGTGCCCCCAATGGACTGCGAACCAGGCCGATGTGTTATAAGAATATATATTTATTAATGTATTGAATGCAGATTCGACAAACAGCCTAACATCAGCCACCAATGCTGTGGCAACAGCCAAAATTACAATTTATGACTCAGTTATATAAACAACAAAGGTGACATTTTGAAACATACAATGACAACTTACACCAGATTGAATTTTGATTTAACCAATGAAAAACATTGGCAATTCAATAACAAATCCACAGTACTGACTTAATTTTAAACAATACTTTTCTCCCAGCCACCCCACTCTCCAGGCCTCAATTTAATATGGCCCCTTTGGTTGAAAGGCAAGATGCAGGGAGTGGGGACACAATGGAAAAATTATTTTGCTGCTGATTTGAAAAGGCACTTTGTGGGAAAGGAATTCAGTAGGAAAAATCGTTGTGGGCTTATTATTTAAAAGGCAAAGTGGGGGAAAAAGGAACTCAAATGAAAATTGTTTTGCAATACACATGGAGATAGGATACACTACTTCATCATTCTGGTTTACAAGGAATGGGTAACTTCATTTCACACCCTCCACACTGACTTGAAAGGTGGTGTTTTATGGATTACTCCTTTTTGCGATTATGGAGAACCCCCCTTTCTATGTGGAAGTCAAGGATTTCAGAAACAGTCAATCAGGTCTTTATGGGCTATACCAGCTGTAACACACTGGGCATGAGCTATTGTTAGTTTCAAATTATAACAATCCTCATCCTGTGATTTTTTATGTGGGAATTAATTGATTTACTTTTATTAAATATACTAAGGATCTACACTGTTTCCCTCCTCCCCACACTCTAATGCACTGGTCTTCAATTATTTTTGGCTCTGGCCCCCTAAGCAAAATTTGGGCAGGCTGGGCCCCCCAAAAATGCCAAATGGATAGTATGTACAAATGGCTATGAACCATTGTGCGCCGTCACTGCACCCTACTCCCAGTATAGTCCCAGGGCTCCCCCATCTGCTCCCATCACAGTCACTGGGCTGCCTCGTCCCACTCCTACCCAGTCCCTGGGCTCCCCCCAACCCATCACAGACTCTGGGTTCTCAACCTGCTCCCACCACTATACCAGTACTCCTGCTATCCTGCTCCCACCACAATCCCTGGGCTCCCCCAATCCCGTTCCCAACACAGTCCAAAGGCCAGTGGGAGCTGGTGAATTTTTGAATTTCAGGGGTATAAATATTTCCCTCAGAAATGCCATAGCGACCGAACCGAGCAAGGGAGCCTGAACCAATCAAGGGGGGCTCGGTGGGTTTTCCTCCCCGTGAAGTTTTTTAATAATGGGTTAAAATGTTGCACTTTAGAGTATACTTTAAAAAGAAAATTGTGTAAAAAGCCAAACAGTTTGCAATTGGCGCTGGGGGGCGCAAGGGGGGAAAGCATGGTATTTCTTTACTGGACATCTATGATATATATCCAGTAACAAAATACTATCCCTTTCCCCTGGGCTCCACAGCGCCTTAGAAGGAGAGCTGATTTTGGCAGGTGGGCAGGTGGATTGTGCAACAAGGGCATTTTTTAAATGCCTTTGTTGTACAACCCTCCTTTCCCGCTCCACCCCTGAATCACCAAAATCAGCTCAATGGACCAAAACAAACACACATGCACATTCACACTGCAATCACTCTATCATTCATATGAGCACCCATCACCATACACTCACTCATAACACAAGCATACACGCATTCATACACATATTTAAATAAAAAATAAATCAACATAAACATACCTTCTGTAGGGGACTGAAATGCCCGCTCCAGGTTGCTCTCTCCGTTGTGCGACGAGGGGCAGGAGCTCCCCCTCGCACATACAGACATGTAGTGCCCCAGCCAGCATTTCAAATGAGTTATGCAAGGCTGGCGAAGCAAAACGCCATTGTTGCTGAATGAATATACTTCAAATATCACAATGTGCTTCCATTTTAACACAAAAGAAAAACCCTTGGGTACTATTCACACAATCTGGGCTTTCAGTCAGGGATTTTTCTCCTCCACCCAGAGAGGGACGGATTGGCCCATTGGCCTTTCGCCCCATGGCCAGGCCGAAATCGTCTCTGGGGAGTGGGGCCGCTTTCTGGCCATGCAGCAGCTCTCTCCCAGTATAATTCACAAAAAGCCCAGTTCTGATGTAAACTGGTCCCATTATAGGGCTTGTGACATCACGAATGTGTCATGATTCCTGCGGGCAGGATTGGCTACCTTATTCCCTTCACCTCCCTTCACCTCCCACCACCACACCTCTTACCTACTGATAAGGACCAGGAGCTGAGATATATGCATGATGTAGGCTGAGGGAGGGGAATAGATACATAATTTCAAATTGACATGGATACCTGCATCTTTTGTTCTGAAAAATCTCCGACTGTAATTACTCCCTGGATCTTTCAAATTACCCCATGATATATATATTTATGGGAAAACATATGTCTGCCCCTAGACTGCACTCTGCCTCATTATTGAGCTGGTGCTATTGGGCTAGAGCGGAGAGGGCTCTAAAATTTTCAGAAGAATGTCAGCAAAAAGATACAGGTAGGCAGATAAACAGCACCTCCAACTTAATACCAAACTTGCCCAAGCACTCACGACCATTTACTAAGTTTAAAAAAAATGTCTTTAATTAATCAAAAGTTGTGCAAAATGTTATAAAAAGCATACATGGCAATACCTGGTCAGACCAGGCACAAGGTACCACTCACCCCAACGGGTGGAAAGACGCCACGCGTTCCGCTCGACTTGCGAGCTTCCTCAGGCTTGTAGTTGTTCCCAACATGTGTATTCTCGTTTTTATAATGGCTCATGGGCTATGTCATGTGCTTCCCCCACCTGCTACTTCACGCGTCACGTGATGCACTACTACAATCTGGCTAAAAAAGAACTCTATGGTTCGACATGACGGAGAATCCGCCATCTTGGAATGGCTCAGGTCTAATGGACCTTGAGTGTAAATGTAGGGAGGTAAAATACTCGGGAATCCTTTATAAATTTAAATTCAAACTAGTGCGCGTGAATGACAAAGGCAGGGGGAGTCAGACATGTCCCATTGAGAGAACAGTATATATAAAAACTTTGTAACGAGATTTCGCGCCAGTGCGCAATATCAGTATTTGTTGCCTCATCGTGCGAGAACATTCTCCACGGTGTGGCCAACTATCCGCATGAAGGGGTGAGTGCAAAAAAAAAAACGAATGTCGCTGCTATGGCCCAATGTTGGTAATGTCCGCCCGCACAATACATGAGAAGGAGATAGCCTTAATTTATACAGCAGGTGGCTCAATCAATGACTGGTTTTGGCGCAATGCATATTGGACCGGCTAGTCCCTAATTCGCCAAAATCACAAATTCTAGTGCATATTTTTAGAAATGAAGGCGAATTTAAACAAATATGCAAACACCTATCATCCCATACCTCAATGCATTGATAAAGTGCTAGTGCATAATAGGAGCAGCATTAGGTTAGGGATTAAGGTGAATTCAGACAAAAATGAAAACGCCTGTCGTCCCATATAGAGTAATAAAAGGCTATCCGTGGATAATACCTCAATGCATTGGATGGATGCTCGTGCAAGTTTAAAACAGCATGATTTAAAGTATCCGGACAAATGTCCATCTCTTTCTATCTCCCTACATTGTGCATATGGCATACCAAAACTCGGCCATATTTTCCTGAATGATCAATTTTACCATCTTTAAAAAGTGAGTGAACATTCTACCTGTCATATAAAATGACATGTGCAGTTGGTTCATTCATAAAGTGCAAAGTGACACATGTATGTATACATTTATAGAAACATGACTTTAAAAAGCAAAAAGAGAAAGAAAAAGAGATATTAGATCACTACACATTTACCCGAATTAGAGTCAGTGTTAAGTCACTCTCTATGTGTTTTGTCTACATCAGAGACTAGCCTAAACACACTATGATGTTGCTTTCTAAGTTGTAAAGTATACAGGATGAGTGTGTAACACTAAAACAAGCATTGTACTGGAATATGGGACATTCATTAATGTAAATGGCAATAATGTAATTGTGATGTCATCTTTGATGTCCTGGGTGTTAGTGTTAGCAGTGCACGGTGGCGGCGCGAGTTATGGTTGCTTATTTTACCATAACTGCCGAATTTCAGGGTTTTTTCGGTTTTACTTTGAACCATAACGTCCCTTTAACAAAGTTTTTTCACTGAATTTCATAGGTTTTTAGTAGCGCAACTTAACCATAACGTCCCTTTAACAAAGTTTTTTTTGATGAATTCCATAGCTTTTTAGTAGCGCAACTTAACCATAACGTCCTTTAACAAAGTTTTTCACTGAATTTCATAGGTTTTTAGTAGCACAACTTAACCATAATATAGAACATACTAACCCCCTCGTAGTGATTTTCATGTCCGCGGACTACCGCCATGTCCGCGGACACATCGAAAATCTGAGCGTGGTGAATGTAAATTTAAATATTGTGCCCCATTTCCCCTTTGAAGTTGGCTCTGAAAAGAGCTGTTGTTTTTTTTTTTTTACAGATGCTTGACAGACACCTGTTATTTTGTATTTTTTTTCTTGTTTTTTTTTCTTACTTTACTCCTAAAATCTTTACATAACCTTCTCCAAAGCAACATTTACATTCCAAAATAGAAAGGCATTTCCCGTAAAAGATAAAGAAATGCCATCTTCTTTAAAATTAACAGCATTACTGGCATCAATATTCTCATTGTTACAGAAGAACATACCAGCTCTAAGCATGAAGGCACACATGCCTCGGTTGATGACACACCTAGCAATGTTTTGCTGAGGACAAAAAACTGAACTATTGTCCCATATTGCCCTAGGTAGTAATCCAGAAAAAATTGCTTTCGCATTTGGAAGGATCTTCATTACGGCTTGAACCAAGCGTTCCAAATCAGCCAACAAAGTAGGGGCACTGACGTTGCCCAGACGGAAAGCACCATGGTGCAAAACTACCACATGCGGACTGTTCATCGTGGCCATATCCTCACAAACTTGTACAATTCCCTGTACATTGCAATCAGGCACAATGCTCCACACCACCTCCACTCCTTTCACATCAAAGTACTTTGCAACATGCCTGCATTCAGCGTACTGCTGTAAACCATGCACAAACATATCTCCGAGCACCAACACCCTGACTTTCTCCACTTCTGCCTTCTTCACCACACACAGTCTCTTTCAACACAAATCCACAACCTCGACATCTGATTGGCTGATCCGTACAGTCTTCTTTCCAAGTTGGATTTCCTGGAAAAACCCGGATGTAGCACGCCCTGTCCACGAAAAGCCGCGGTGTCCTCGGACGGCGTCCACTTTACTCTCTGTGCCATTCCCTCATTGCATACAGCTAAGCAATCACACAATACGAATAACGTCCTCAGAACACCCCCATTTTGTGAATTTTCGAACATTTCAGGACAATTATCATTTCATTATTCAACATATTAACATTACAAATATTATACTTTCATCTTGTACTCTGCACACAATGCTATGTTTCTCCATTAGTAGCTCAGTATACTAGATAGAATCCCATAATACAATGCTATTTATATCAATGCATCGTTCAAAGCACCAATAACGGTATGATATTTATTGCAATATCCTTGACACTTTTTTCGCAACATTATAATAAAAATCCCTAGTACACAAATTCCATGAAAAGTACATACACATGTGCTGTCATCAGTGATTTCATCAATGACATTTGCGATGTCATCTTTGATGTCCTGGGTGTTAGTCTTAGCAGTGCACGGTGGTGGCGCGAGTTATTTTTCATAGCTTACCATAACTTGTGATTTTCAGGGGTCTTTCGGCTGTACTTAAAACCATAACGTCCTTTAAACAAACTTTTTTTAATATCACACAAAAAATATACAAACAAGGCGTGCAAAAACCAACTTCTCACAGATGGCTTTACACAGAATGTTGCAAAGTAAGAATTTATGTTCGTTCACAGTGAAGGTCAGTTGCTTCCATTTTTTTCTCGGGCCACGGAGAGGCTCACGAAGCAGACTATAAGGTTGTATTGTGTTTTGACCTTGACAGGCAGAGATTGTGATGAAAGACTTCTCTTGAAGGAGTATTGCTAAAACGTAAGAGAAGATAAGGATGAAATTTATGAAACGAAACCACTTTTATATATTATATCACTATTCGAAAGATTGTTGGCACACGCGGAGTCGTATTTTGGGACTGCACCACTCGTAGACAATGGAAATTGCAATTGTACTGTAAGTAACCCTTTAGATTATTTTATACCAAATATAATTACAATAGCGTAGCATTAAAGACCTCTCAAGTTTAACTTGTTAGTTGAAAGTGGCATAATGTTTTCTACCGCGCACTATCACCGTCGAATTGATCCCCTGTTGTTTAGAGGGCTCTGAAAAAGGCAGACGACACAGGGTGGGTTAATACAAATAATTTAACCGGCCTATAGGCGGTCAAGCGCTCTACTCGCTGTGCCACTTCACTGTAGCCTGTCAAATGGCACAGCGAGTACAACGCTCGCTTTGACATCCGTGCACAGCTTGCTAACGCAAGTTTAAATCCCGGCAAGGCCAAACTCAGCCTTTCATCCTTCCGTGGTCGATAAATGAGCACCACACACCGTGGTTAATAATAAGCACTGCTTAGATACCTCACGGTTCTTAGCGCTATATGAATGGGAAAATATTATTATTTTATTATTAGCATACTCTGTTGCACTATCTTCGATAGCAAATAGTTTCACGCCCTAATAAATAAAATGATGATTTTTAATGAAGATCGGCTGGTGAGACTAATTTATGTTTTTTAAAACAGGTATGTGGCCCCATTTTGCCTATGTCACGATTTACAGACTCTAGCGGATGGGGTCTTCAACTGCCAGGTGCAGGTCCAAATATGCAACTTCATGACCCTCACCATTTTATGGGACAATTGCCAAGGACCAATATACCCTTACGCAGTACTAGCGGCTACAAACAACATACCAACCAATAGGGTGGTCTAATGGCTCGTTTTTGGAGCAACCTTCCGATTATCAGAGCAACCAATTACTGCATTTATCATAAACCAACAGCCTATCTACAGCAAAGGAACAACGCGTGGCTCCAAATAAACTTTTGCTGATCGACAGCAGAGACAATAGCAAATCGCTGAATATTCACTAAACATTTCATGTGAAATAAATGTACTTTACCAAATGTACAATCCTGCTGTTTACTTTTAAACCACAGTTTCATATTCCCAATTGTGGCGCAATGAGTTGTAAGCTGATCTAACACCCTCTGTACCGCAAAGGAACATCTCGTGCCTCAACATGAACTTTTGCGGATCGACAACAAAGACAAATGCAAATTGCTGAATATTCTCTAAACATTTGATGTCAAATAAATGTACTTTACAAAATTTACAATCTTGCTGTTTGCTTTTAAATCACTGTTTCATATTCCGAATTGTGGCGCGCTGTGTTATGACATAATATGTGTTGTCTTCCGGGTTCTGTGTAAAGTCACTTAGGACTGGAGAGGACTGGGCGCGTTTGATGACGCACCCTGTAGCGTCACAGAGAGAGGCGGGGAATACGAATGCTTTGATAATATCAGGCTTAGGGGCGGGAGATATGATTTAGAGTCGCAAAAGCAAGTCAGCCAGGTCAATAGCGCCAGTCATAGGATTATCACATAATGTCAGAGGATCCTCTCCTTGTCACTTTGCACACAAATCTATTTTTGATCCAAATGCATATTTATCTATGTACAATTTTTCTAATATTATATGTCCAGTTAACATATTTTCTGTAGCACTAAACCATCCGATCCCTGTCTTTGTAAGATGCTGTGTTCACTTCTGACAGAATTCTGCCCTTTTCATCCAGAACAGGACCTCTAAACTTTTCCAGAATTTACACAAATGTGTGCAAGGAATATGGGCATCAGATGATGAAGTGTCAGATTTTTAACCTGCATACATTTGGAGTATTACCTTATTTTCCGCTACTACCCCCCAGAACATACCACAGAGTCCTAACACCTCTTAAAATGTGCACAGAAAAATCACAGGAATGATGATATTATTTATATAATTTTGACAGTTATGTACTATGAATTATCCATCTTTTTAAAATGATGCTCTGGCCCAGATTGTCTTTTCAAAGCACATGGGGGAATTTCTGTCTGTCCCTGCCTCCAGCTCAGCTGGCTCACAGGGGCAGGGCTCCTCCCAGTTTCTTCCAAGAGGAAGCCATTTACGACCCCTGATTTAGCATTTGCCTGAGCCAAGGAAAGTTCATTGTTCTGTTTTCCTGCAGTCCCCTCCCCTGATACAATCAGAGAGGTGTGATCTCCTTTTGGTGGGGGCAGCACAATGCAGCCAGGCCTGTGAACAGTAGGTGTTAAGAATTCTCATTAACCAGCAAGACTTTGAAGTTTCCAGCTAACTCAGGTTCCTTGTCAGCTCCTGAAAGACAGGCCTCCTGTCAGAGTTTAGACCGCTAGCGTCGGTTAGTCTTGAGCACCGGTACTGCACCCCTTTTTGGGAGCTGTCTTGAATTAATACATTTCAGATTTTGAACAGCACCATATTCTTTTGCACTGATTTCTCTCATGGCGCTTCTGGCCCATCACGCTCGCACTGGTGGGTGGCAGGTCAGGTGACCATTTTTGTGTTTACAAAACTGGTGGTTTTCCTGGATTCTGGCGCAAATGTGGGCTTTTCAGCCATCTTGGATATTCTAAGCCCACAGCACCAAATGTTGTAGCATAATAGTTCAAATGTGGGTCAAGACACCTGACAATCCTGAATATTCCGAGAACTTGTGTATATCTGACATGATGTGTTGCACATTCTCTTGTGGGTCCCGGACATATAACAGCGTATCGTCCGCATACAGTGATATGATTTGGGGAGGGCCAGTCATTCTGAGACCTCTGTGTGAGTGGTGCTGACGGATATATTCCGCCATTGGTTCTATAGTGAGTGCAAAGAGAATGGGCGAGAAAGGACAGCCCTGCCTGGTCCCTCTATGTAAATGAAAAGTAGAGGACAAGGTGTTATTAGTTAGGACCTTAGCAAATGGTTGGGTATATAACAACTGAACGCATTTAATAAAGTATGGACCCAAGTCCAAATCTCTCGAGCATCAGGAAAAGGTATGTCCAGGAGACGGAATGAAAGGCCTTTCCGGCATCTAGGGCCACTACGGCCGCTTTTGCCTCCAGATCTATTTGCGCCAGAACATTAAATAATCGCCTCAGGTTTAAAGCTGTAGATCTGGTTGGTATAAAGCCAGCCTGGTCGGGTTGGACCAGGATTGGCATGTACAGTAGGAGTATGGTGGTCAGCACAGTGGCGAAGATTTTCGCGTCAGTGTTAATTAGGGAAAGGGGCATGTAAGAGGCCATATCCTGTGCTGGTCTGCATGGTTTCAAAACGACTGTAATGACTGCTTCATGCATCGAGTCTGGGAGGATACCCCGATTCAAAGCCTCCTCCCACACTTTCAGTAGTAGTGGGGCCAGTTCACCCTGAAATTCTTTGTACAGTTCGGCGGTCAGGCCATCTGAGCTGGGGGAGCGGCCAGAGGACAGAGATTTAATGGCCGCCGTGAGTTCTTCAATAGTAACGGGTTGATCTAGAATGTTTTGTGTCTCTCGGGTAAGTGTAGGGAGATTGAGGGAGTCCAGGTACCTGAATGTGTCTTCCCTGGTTTTAACATCATGGTAAGAGTACAGAGCGGAGTAGAAATCAGCAAAGGTGGAATTAATGTCCCGTTCTTTATTGACCGTGACCCCAGCCGGGTTCTGTATACTAGCAACTGGGTTAAGGTGTCTGTCTGTTCTAAGCATGTTAGCCAGAAATCTCCCCGCTCTATTACTCTCCCCATATCTGCGGGCCTTAGCTGGGGAAGCCATGTATAGGACTTCCCTGTTGGCTAGCTCATTGAATTCCTTGAGGGAAGCGTGAATCTTAGACAGGGTTTCCTTGTTCAGCGTGGCACTATATTCCATCTGTAACAAGTCTATTGTGGCTTCAGCCACATCCAGTTCCCTTCTCACCGCTTTCAGCATACCCATAGATTTACCCAATATAGTTCCTCGAATCCAGACTTTGAACGCCTCCCATAGTGTAGCATAGGTACTCACCGAACCCTCGTTCAGCTCCAGAAATTCCTCAATTTCAATATGTACTGTCTCACAGATATTGGGGTCCCTAAGGATCGCAGAGGGCATTCTCCATCTTTTAGCCGGAGGTGGGGAGTCATCCAGGCTGATGTCTAGTGTTATCTGCGAGTGGTCTGAGAGTGTGCGGGGGTGTATTGCACAGTCAGTGATCACCCCAGAGAGGGATGAACTAATGAACCAGTAGTCTATATGGTGTGGGAGTCATGGACAGATGAGTAGAAAGTGAATTTCTTCTCATATGGATGTATCGTGCGCCATGCATCAATTATATTGATTTGTTCCATCATCTGTCTAACAGTAAGTGCCGCTTTGGACGGGGCCCTCGGGGAGGTAGATGAGCGATCCAGGGATTGATCAAGTATCATATTAAAATCCCCACCCCAGATTATTTGCGCCTCTCCCGATGTGGACAGCACATCGAGGATTGTGCAGTAAAATAGCGGATCATCTATATTAGGTCCATATGTGTTAATCAGTAATATTTGGCATCCCACCACCTCCCCCCCATACCAACATGTATCTACCTAGAGGGTCTATCTTAATAGAGTGATATTTGAAGCATAGTTTGGGATGTATAAGTGTCAGGACTCGCCTAGACAGAGCCGAATACTCAGTGAAGTACCTATGAAGACCCCATCATGGGAGGAATTTGTTATCAATACTCCCCAGCGCATGTGTTTCCTGTATCAGAAGGATGTGGGGGTCATGGCGTGTAACGTATGCAGCAATTTTCCTTGCCTTGACTGGATCATTGAGCCCCCGAATGTTCCAGGAGAGTAGTCTAATGCTTAAGCTCCTTTTAGCCTGTGCCATAGTTGCCTATCGGGATGAGCATTTGCCAAGTGTGATGCCATTGTCTCAAGTGATGTAAGCGTCCTGCTGGAAAATAGCCCCCTGATTTTAACTTTATAACATCCCCAACCATGCCTGGCATAGCACCAGGAAAAACGTTTATCTGTTTCCCCCGCCAACCCACACCCGATGATTTATCCCCTCAACCATAACTTGGGAAGTCTCCTGGGGATGTGAGCTGTACTCACGTGACCGACCGCCATGGGGGGCTCATGGCCCTTCTACAACATATGGTGGACAGGGCCACCTCGCCGTCAACAGGTTATCTAATTTTGTGGCAAGGCAATGCGGAGTAAGTCTCATCAGCCAGCATGGTCCGCCGGTTCCGCCAACTGCCGGGGCGGCAAGTTGCGACTAGTCTCCCTGCTCCCCGGGGGAAGCGGGATTGAGGCCTTGACATACATCATGGCTTCCATAGGATACTAAAAAAAGTGTGCTCGGCCTCCGTGCTGGATGCGCATTTTAGCCGGGAAGACAAGTGCATACAGGATCTGGCGTAGTCTCAGCTGTCTCTTGACTGTTTCGTAGGACCTCCTCAGCATTTGCACATTAGTCGAAAAGTCTGGATATATGTGTATCCTGTTGCCTTCATAGTATAAGGAGCCTTTTTCCCAGAAAAGTCTCAGGATAGCGTCTCTGTCCCTATAATTTAGGAGACGGGCAATGATTGTGTGGGTGGTGCTGCTGGTTTAGGAGGGGGGGGCCAGGGTACGATGGGCCCGTTCCACAAAAAAATTATCGGAGAAAGCATCGGGGCCCAAGAGGGATTTCAGGAGGTTTTCCACTTGGCGTTCCATGGAACCCTTGCCAAAGGATTCGGCTACCCCGACCAGGCGGATGTTGTTTCTCCTGGAACGAGATTCCAGATCCTCGCACTTATTCAGGGTTTCCTGAAGATCACCCTTTAACTGGGCAATGTCGCGGCTGCATTGTGCTATCGAGTCCTCGTTGACTCCAATCCTGTTCTCCGCCTCTGTGGTGTGTGAACTTTCCTTGACAACTCTTGCCTTCAGAGAGCCGATTGTGGCCCCTATATCGTCCAGTTTGCTGTTAACTGCCAGGAATCCACTCTAGACCATAGATAGTAGTTTGTCCACTCTCTCGTTCATTGGAGAGTCCGGCTGGCCGCCCGGCGGCTCACTGGGTGTCTCGGTAGACCCATGTGGCTGGGAGCTGGCAAAGGAGTCCATCGGACCAGTTTTCTTGGGGCCCATACTTTTCTTTTTGCTGCGGTCCATATATTAAATCTATTGGGTTGTGTCCACACACGTTTTGGCGCCCAGTGGTGCTATGTTCTAGGATCTTTGCATGGGGTGTAGTGGCGCCCCGTATGTTAGAGGCATGTGTTTCTGGTGTGCAGGCTGGGCTTATTGGCGAGGCCCGCACCTCAGCAAGCGATGAGCTGGCCTGGCCGTACGTGCTAGTATCGACTATTCAGCACACTCTGCCGACCCCAGGGCCCAATGCCCCGATGCACTGTTTAGTGTTGTATTGCCAAAGTCTGGGGCAGGATTGCTGCCAGTACCGGCGGTAGAGACAGCAGGTTCGGCTGAAATCAGGAGATCGTGTGCGCACCCTCAAGCCATCCAGGCTCCTGAGATTGTGGGCTCAGCTCAATGCCAATGCACAGGACGACCATGAAGAGGCGCAGCTTTCCCAGAGGTTCAAGGCGCGGCAGCCGGTAGTCAGTCACCGCCTGCACCTAGCCGTGTGATTCAACCAACAGCGTAGCACCAATACCACAGCAGGTTCGCCGTATGAGGTTGTGGGCAGCATGTGCTGCATACGGGGAGGCAAGGGCAAAGCTGCTTGTGTGGCAGGGATGTGCAGATGGAATTCACCAGAGCGCTTCCGGGAGGAGCCAGGATATGGACACCCACCTTACATTCGTAGCAGCAGGCCCCGACGAGCGAGAGCAGCTGGCACGCCGCCGCCGGCGAGGTCTGCCAGGCCCTGGGACCACTCCACTCTGGGCCGACTTGGATGTTAGTTAAGGATCAGCCTGCGGGACAGCAACGGCTCAGGAAGCGGGCCGGATGACAATCTGGGTATCCCGCTGCAGAAAATCAGTGCTCCATCCGGGCTTGACTTGCGGTGCACCCCTGGGAGGAGAACCGGGTGCCAGTGGGATACATTCACTGGCAGCTCCGCAGTGTGCTGGTAAGGCGTCCAATAGCAAAAGACGCGCAGCACGGCTCCTGCCCCCTCTGGCCTGCAGGCGAGCTGAAGCCTCCGGCTGTCGTATGTTTCCTCTGGAACCCTGGTCCGGATATGCCGCCGCTGCGTCCACAGTGTAGGTTTCCAGTCCGATATCTCAGGATTGAGCCACTGTTTCTGTGGGGGAATCAGTGGAAGGATGCCGCAGGTCCTCCGCCGCCGATAGCAGATGTTTATTGGCGTGTAGGTGGCCCCGAACAGGATTAATTTTATGGTAGGATATTTCACAGGCCGGAGCTCTCCCTTCAGGTGGCCATCGACGTCGTGCGCAACAGCGCCCCCCCTCCCCGTGTTTAACTTTTGACATTTTGCATGTTATGATATTTAACCATTTGTATAGTAAATTGCCCTTAGACATGTTGGTTCCAACAATATACTTTGCTCCCACAATATTAACACAGAGATTCATTACATGCACACAAATAGGCCAAATTACAGAGAGCACCAGTTTTCACTTCTACCAAAAGTAGGCCTGTCCTTTTGACTTATGTCATTTTAATGTGGAAAAGTAAGTATTTTTATTCGTGACAAATGCACAATGCTTGGCTTTACTTTAGATTTCTGGATCACAGTATTGTGCTGCATTGAAGATAATGTACACGCTGCTCTCTGTTTCTTTAAGTAGAAAGTGTAACTTTCCATGTATTTAGTAAAACAGCGTATTCAGCCACATATGTCTTTTGCCATGCATTGGGCCCATCCAGCACTTTTAAGTTTCCAAGGCACATTTTCCTTCACTCGGGTGCTTTTTTATTTTAGTAAAGTTGAAAGAGGCCCATTTCTGTTCATGTCCTAGACCTTAAGTCAGAAGAAACATGTTTTGGACTGGCTTGCATTTACCAATGGATAGCACCATTCAGCTTCAATCTTAAATACAGGCTTGGCCTATTTATATCTGGCATTCAGGGGCTATATTTTACCCCACAGGGACTGGAACGGGGTATAGCGGCTCGCCAGCCCAAGTTATCGACCCAAGTGAAATGAGAGCGTATAACGAGGGCTCTGGACAGTTATCCTCATTCCAGCCCCTGCAATCGGGGATGAAGCCCATTAGCACCCTGGGTTGCCAAAGCGGTAACATCTAAGATGTTTGCAGACATTACAGGAATGCCTGGACTGTTCATGGACACAGGGAAACTAAAATGCCTGCTTTTTGGCTTTTTAAGGCCATATCCCATCCCATCTTCATCACCCTTCACCTCCCCAAATATTGTTTGAAAAGTTTGACAAGTGCAATGTTCGGTTTTTTTATGTGTTGTTATTGTGATGTTCGCGGACAACGGTGGGTATCAGCGAATCCAACATGGCGGCCGTATCAAAAATCTGACGCACTTCATGCTTTTCACCATCCAATCAGCAGGCCTGTCCGATGTCTGTAGACCTTATGCCGGCTCCTCGGCTAATCAGAGGTCCGTCCACGGACCGAACATTGAAGTAAGTCCACGGACTGAACCCAGATATCACTCATTTTCTTGATACCTACTTTTTGGTCGGATATATAACAAATTTACAAATGTAAGCTTTCGGGACCAAGCTGCCACTCCTGCTGCAAATTTGGTGAAAATCCATCCAGCAGTTTGGGCTGTAAGGGTAGGCACATCTTTTTTCCACACATTTTGGAAACCCCTCTATAACTTTGCCCCCCCCGCCCCTTGACGGAACCTCACCAGACTTCGCAGGATCAATCTAACAGGGCCATATACTTTTTATGCAAAGTTTCATGAGGATTTGGCCAGGAGGAACAGTTATAAGCCGCACAAACAGTGCTTTTCCTATGGGTTAACCAACTTAACCATAACTACAGGGCAGCTACTGACAAGTAGGTAAAAAGAAATTGTGATGTCTGGGTACGGTCCGTGGACTCACTTTCCTATTCCATCCGTGGCTAGCCCTGCAATTGGTCCAGAGGCTGACGTGAGGTCCACGGACATCAGACGTGCCAGTTGATTGGATGGTGAAAAGCATGAGTTGCATCAGATTTGTGGAAATGCCCGCCATGTTGGATTCGCTGACATCCGCCAGTTTCCACGGACATCGCAGTAAAAACATAAAAAAACACAATATTGCAATTATAAAACATATCAAACAATCTTTTGGGAGGTGAGGGGTGATGAGTATGGGATGCCTGTGAGGGACCGGACGGGGGTCTGCACTTCTGCTCTATATTTGGTAGAGGAGAGGCACAGACGACCCCTGCCAAGATTCTCAATATAGGTACGTGGTCGAGCAATCAAGGCCTAGCCTCTCGGGAAGTGATGCGGGCTGGTTCTTAAGTACAGTGTAGTCCCCAAGCACCCAAAAAGGAATGCCCACACACTGTATTCATTAAAACACAGTCTTTATATAATTAATATCACGATAACTCACTTTGTACTCGGTTATCTATAATGGCAAATATACAATTCTATGTGGTACCACAATTACTATTAGATCTCTTTAAAGTGCATCAACTGTACGGTTAAATGTTGCACAAATCAGTTCATAAAGGAAGCCAACAATAGAGATAAGAGGAAAACAGTTGGTTAAAACAATTGGCAGAATACTGGTCACTACCGTTAAACACAGTTCTGTGTGGAGATCCCCCCACCTGCGCAACCTGTAAAATAAAGATAGATCACAAGCCCAGTCCATATGTTGTTCACAAGAGACTTTCCAATAGTTCTGCAACCCCAAAGTACCTGGCATTGTAGCGTTCCTCGTCGGGGAATCGACGGCCCTTCTTGAGTGTCCTCCCTTTAAGGTAGCAGTCACGGGTCGCCGAACGTCCAACGGAGAACAGGATGAGCTATGATGGTGAAGTGGCAGCTTTGTTCCTAGCGGTGTTCGTCGACGGGGAAGAGTAAAGGTCCTGCAAGGAACAGGCGTGCGGGGCACCTCGGTTCGATAGTTCTTGACTGCAAAGAGTTTGAAGAACTGTGGCCCAGCAAGGGCGTCAAGTCGTCGTCGTCTCTGTGGTCTTCGAGTGGCGGGAAACCCACTGGCGGATACTCCTCGGCGCGTCGTCAGACAGGCCTTCTCCAGCGGGAGAAGACGGGCGACGATGCAGTCTAGAGCGTCCTTGGATGAAATGAAGTTCTTGGGCTACAGGGGCACGGCGGCTTTGGTCGGTGACGGCAGTCGTCGACAGTGACGGACAACAGTCCGGGCGCTTCTCCTTGGGATTCTGCGGCAGTCACCGTCTCGGGTCTGCAGACTGTCGTAGGTCTGTCTACCAGGGAGCTTTGGCAAAGATCAGCTGGTGCACGATGGTCCCTCGTAGCTCGGGAAGAGGGGGCCTTACCAGGTCCTCTCTGGGTCAGTCCTTGGAGACACAGCAGCTTTCAGATTGATGAAGGAGAGCAACAGCAATTTTTCTAGTCCAGCAAGGCTTCAAGGTCAAGCTTCAGTTTCACTCCAGTTACTCTTCAGCTTCTGAACACAATTCCTAGCAGTTAGAGGTCCCCAGATATACTGTTGATCTCCCATTCATTCCGCTGGGTCATACTCAAGCATCCAATCACGGCGAAGGGCATTCATGCAGGCAGACAGCCAATCAGGTGCATAGTGCATTCAGGCCATTCACTTCTCTCCAGACACTCACAACGAGTTATGTGTATTGGGACAAGTACCCAGCCATTCAACACTCCACACTGCATTCATACCAGTTTCGGGCAGGGCTGTCTCAGTTATTGTGTAAAACACCAGATACTAGACATCCACAACACAGAATGCCTATTCGTCACACACTCCATTCACCCAGGTCCCACCCACAGGCGTACCCACAACATACGGTCGTTGGGAAGGCTCCATCCAGTCTGGTGCGCACTTCCTCACACTACCATATATGGAGCTTCCACCCAACAGCCAGTCAGGGGGAAGGGACAGAGTCAGGGCTTCCCGGGACTTCGGGAAGATCAAGGTAACAGGCGATGGAGGGCAAGAGGCCACGGGGGCCATCTTGTCTCCATCAGGAATTCACCGATTCCAATGACAGGGCCTGGGCATCCAAAAATGGAGGACGCTCAGGGCACCAGTCAATTCAGCACGGAGCTTCCACCATCCTGTACCCTGCTCTGTGGGCCACACACAGGTGCCCAAAAACATACACTAGGGGAACAGGGTTGTACCCCCACCCAGGGGTGCCATAAGGGTATCCCATGGGTCTGTTCACCAAAACCAAAAGAGAGCGCTGCACCGCCAGGAGTCCCACATGAACTCCTGTGTGGAAAACACGACAGAACACATGATAAAAAGCAGTAAATGACAAGGATTCAGAGGCCATGTCCTTCCAATGCATTTCCAGCATCACAATGCCATATCGCCTTAAAAACCCCAAAATGGGTGTTTTTCTTCCCTGATGTCCGAGAACAGGCCGGGACAGCACTAGATGTTCACGGGGCATCTATGCTTATTTGTGCATTACAGTGTTTGTGAAATCAGTTTTCAGATGGCTCATAACTTTGGTGCCACTCAATGAAACTGCATGAAATTCTGGAATTACATTCTAGACCTGATTCTGAATGGTTTTGGAAAGTGTGGTGCTGTTTTGTCAAGAGGGATCTAGATTAGAGGGGGTGATCCAAAGTATTGTAAAGGCTTATACATGTGGTGCCATTTGACAAATCTACACAGAAGTTTGCCAAATTATTTTAGATCTAGATATAAATGGATTTGCAAAGTTTGGTGGGATTTTCTCTAGAGGGGGCAAAATTAGAGGTGGTTCCTAAAATATTGTTTAGGCTTATAAATGTGGTACCATTTGACGAATCTGCACAACATTTACAGAAAAAATGTTGGATCTGGATATACATATTTTTGCAAAGTTTGGTGGGATTTTGTCAAGAGGCGGCAAAATTAGAGGGGAGTCTCCACATGTTTAGATGGCTTAAAACATTGTTGCCATTTGATGAATGTGGACAAAGGTTTTCAGAAGGATTATAGACCCAACTGTGAATGTATGTGAAAAGTCTGAGGGCCCGATTCTCATCTTGGCGCAGTGAGCGTGCTAAATAGCACGACTCACTGCGCCATTTCTTGACGCCCAGGCACCACTTCTATTCTCATGTGGGCCTGGGCGTCTTTACAAAGCACGACAGTGCTTTCGCTGTAATCCGCCTGTTTCTAATGGAAACAGGCGGATTGCAGAATCTCGGCCGCATTTTCATTAAATAACGATGGAATCGTTATTTAACGAAAATGCTGCCGAAAACACAGTTCCTATACACCAAAGTGAGCAGCTTCAACATTGCAGGATGTTGAAGCTGCTTACTGTGGTGTATAGGAAAGTGTTCATATACACCTGTCTGGTGTATATGAACACTTTCATTTAAAGCGAGCAGCTTTAACGTTGCATCCTGCAACGTTGAAGCGGCTCGCTTTGGTGTAAATGAAAATGTTCATATACACCCGTGTGTTGTATATGAACCCTTTCAAGTACACCAAAGCAATCAGCTTCAACGTTGCAGCAAGATTGTAGCTGCTTGCTTTGGTGTACATGAAAGTGTCCCTATACAACACGGGTGTATGGACACTTCCATTTACACCAAACAAGGCTTCTTGTGGCACTCCTCCAGTTTAATGGCACCAAAAGATTACCGTAAATGTGCGCTAGCTTAGCACACATATTAAACTGGAGGAGTGCCACAAAAAAGCCAGTTTATGAATGTGGCGGTTGCTAGGTTGGTTTCCAACCCATCCTAGCAACCGCCACATGTATTCCGAAAGTGGCGCATTCCTTCTGACTTCGGAAGAATGCGCCACCTTCAG